>NW_006160123.1:1828479-1836375 GCF_000334495.1 Tupaia belangeri chinensis
CCTCTTGGGATCTTGGGCACGCACGCACACGCGCCCGGCGTGAGTATTAAGCCACCGGGTCCAGGACGCGAACCATGGTCAACTACGGGGGAGTCCAGCGACACAGCCATTACACTAACTGCTGGTCCCCACCTATTGTGATTTTGAAGTCACTAGGTCCAAGACTTGAACCACGGTTGACCATGTGGGAATCCAATAACATAACTACTATACCACTCTGCCCACCAAAACACTTTTTTTTTGGAGAGGTTTTAGCTATAGGGCGCATGTGCTCACCAGAAGGACAGAGAGAGATAGAGAGACAGAAAGCAAGAAATCACCCCCCGGGGGGGATGGCCACACTACAATCCCTTCTCCTCCATTCTCCACTTGGGATCTTGGGCACATGTGCACACATGCCCGGCCTGAGTTTAAGCCACCGGGTTCGGGACTCAAACCACGGTTGACTACATGGAAGTCCAGCGACAAAGCCATTATGCCAACTGCTGGTCCCCCAAAACACCTTTAGTAACAAAGTTTTTTTCTAGCACCAGTCAGATCTCATTAGCAACCAGAAAGAAAAAGTTCTTGCTCTGAATAACACAATAACTGATACTTGTTTTTGTCTAAGAACCAAAATTAAACTATTCCTTGCTTCTCTACCTTACCCACTTTATTGGCCCTTAATCATACTATTTGGAAGAAGGGTAGAAGAGATGGGAGAGTAGGCAGACATGAATCAGAAAGATTAACCATCTGGCCAGTAAGTTGCATAGCGGTTATGTCGCTGGACTCCCACATGGCCAACCATAGTTCAAGTCCTGGACTTGGTGGCTTGAAACAAACCAGGCACATGTATGTACTTGCCCAAGATCCCAAATAGAGAATAGAGAAGGAATTGCAACATGGCCATCTCCCCTGGGGGGTGATCTCTCACTGTCCCTTTCACTGTCTCTGTCTCTCTCTCTAGTGAATGCATGCAAAAAATACCCTTTAAAAAAAAAAGATTAGATGGGACCAGCAGTTAGCGTGATGGCTATGTCACTGGACTCCCATGTAGCTGACCAAGGTTCAAGTCCTGGACCTGGTGGCTTGAAACTCATGTTGGGCACGTGTGCATGCAAGATCCCGAAAGGAGAATGGGAGAGAAGGGACTGAGGCGTGGCCATCCCCCCTAAGGGGGTGATTTCTCGCTTTCTGTGTCTCTCTTTCTGTCTGTCTAGCAAGTGCACGCACAAAAAGATGAAACGCGGAGAGAGAGAGAGATTAAGTGAAAAAGCAAGCCATCAGGTCCAGGACTTGAACCAAAGTCCGCTATATGGGAGTTCAGCACTCGAACCACCATATCTGCAGGCCCTAGGAACACTAACTCTGAACTTCAATTAAACAAACCATTGGGACCAGCAGATGGCATAATGGTTTCATCACTGAATGCCCATGTAATTGACCACAGTTTGAGTCCTGTATCCAGCGGCTAAAAACTCACACAAGGAGTGTGTGCATGCATGCCCAAAATCCCAAGAGGAGAATGGAAGAGAAGGGATTGTGGTGTGGCCTTCCTCCCGAAGAGGTGATTTCTCATTTTCTGGCTCTCTGTCCCTCCTGCAAGAGCACGCATCCTATAGCAGAAAATAATTCCAGGGTCTACATGTGGTGTGGTGGTTAAAGCATTGAATCCCACATGGCCGACAACGCAGTTCAAGTCCCAGACCTGGTGACTAGAAAAACCCACCAGGTGCAGGTACATACTTTTCCAATATCCTGGGAGGAAAATGGAAAAGAAGGGATTGCAGCATGGTCACCCCTCAGGGGTGATTTCTCACTTTCCCTCTCTACCTCTCTGTCTCTCTAGTGAGCACATACACTCTATGGCAAAAAAAAAAAAAAAAAAAATACTAAGGAAGGGGCTAAGGATTTAAATAGACATTTCTCGAAAGAAGATACACAAGTGACTGATAAAGGCACATGAAATGGGCCAGCAGGTGGCATGGTGCTTAAGGCACCAGAACCCACATGGTCAACTCCGCGGTTTGAGTCACCAGATCCAGCAGCTTGAAAAACACACCAAGTGAATGTGCGTGTGTGCCCAAAATCCCAACAGGAAATGGAAAAAAAAACAACTGTGGCATGGCCATCCCCCTGAGAGGTGATTTTCTCACTTTCCCTCTCTCTCTATGTCTGTCTGTCTCTCCAGTGAGTACATATGCCCTATGGCAAAAATCTAAAAAGAAAAAAAGCACATGGAAAAAAAGATGCTTAATGTGCTTAATTACTCATTAGTCATTAGGCAAATACAAAGGAAAACCACAGTGAGTGGCCATTTCACATCCACTACAATGGCTATAATCAAAAAGACAGATAATAACATGTTGACAAAGTTGTGGAGAAACTGAAACTTTCATACTCTATTGGTAAGAATGAAAAATGGTTCACATCAGGGCCAGCAGGTGGCATGGTGGTTAAGGTACTGGCTCTCACATAGCTGACCACAGTTCGGGTCCTGGACCTGGTGGTTTGCTTTCTCATTTTCCCTCTCTCTAGTCAAATTAAAAAATAATAATAATTAATAAAAATTAAATCATGTTTTAAATGGTTCAGATGTTTCAAAAAGCAGTCTGGCAGTTTCTCAAGCACAGAGCTATGACCCAGTATAGCCAACATAGGGCCCAGCAATTCCACTACTAGGTATATACCCAGGAAAAAAACTTATGTACACCCACCCACACACACACACACATACGCAGGTACACAAATGTTCACAGCAAGATTACTGATAGTAGCCAAAAGGAAAATATCTCCAAAGTCTACCAACTGAAGAATAAACAAAATGTGTTATATCCACATAAAGGAATATTATTTGATCATAAAAAAGAATTAAGTACTGATACATATTACAACATGAAGGACAAAAAAACCAAACCAGGGACCAGCAGTTAGCATAATGACTATGTCACTGGACTCCCACGTAGTCGACCACGGTTCGAGTCCCAGACCCGGCAGCTTAAACTCACACGGGGCTCATGTGCATGCACGCCCAAGATCGCAATAGGAGAATGGAGGAGAAGGGATTGAGGCGTGGCCATCCCCCCTGGGGGGTGATTTCTTGCTTTCTGTCTCTCTGTCTGTCTCTTTCTGGCGTGTGCACATGCCCTATAGCAAAAAACTCTCAAAAAAAAAAAAAAAAAACTAACCTAGGACCTAATCTAATTCCTTCTATGAACTCACACATGCTTTCCACTGTGTGTTGATTTGATCCATAGGTTTAATGTGTGGCAAGATGACCTAAACAACTCTAGTTGCTGCCATTCTAGTTCAAACGCAGTAGGAAAAAGAGCTTCTCTTAACACAGAATTCAAACAAAGGTCCCAAACCTGGGGTCAGTGGGTGGTATAGTGGTTAAGGCCGTGGACCTCACATGGCTGACCAAGTTCAAGTCCCAGACCCAGCAGCTTGAAATCATTCCAGGCACATGTGCACGTATGCCCAAAATCCCAAGAGGAGAAAGGGATTATGGCATGGCCATCCCCCCTGGGGTTTTTTTCACTTTCCCTCTCTCTGTCTCTGTCTCTCTCCCATGCACATGCATCTTATGCCAAAAACCTACAAAATAAAAAAATAAATCACTGTCCCCATAAAGCTTATATATACTATTTGGCCTTAGGGACTGTGGGGAACTGAGACAAACAAAATTGAATAAACATGTAATATGTTCAATGATGACAAACACTATGGAGATAATATAGGAAGGACAGACTATAGTGTTGGGAAGGTTGCAGGTTTAAATAATGTTGATTAAGGCCTCTCGGAAAAGTTGACCTTAAGAGGTAAGGAAATAAGCCCTATCTAGGAGAAGAACATTCTAGGCAGGGGCATCAGATAATAAAAAGGCCCCTTGGTGGGAGCTTTCCAAAAGGGATAGCAAGGCCACTTGTACAAAAAAGAAGTGACTGGAGGAGAGTGGGATGGCATGGTGGTTAGGGTGGTTAATGGTCAACTTGCAGATTGAGTCTCAGACCCAGCAGCTTGAAAAACGCACTAGGCACACATGCATACATGCACAAAATCCGAAAAAGAGAATGAAGGAGAAGAGATTATGGTGTGGCCATCCCCCTGGGAGGGGGTGATTTCTTTCTCTTTCTCTCCCATCCCAAGCACATGAATGTGCCCCTATAGTTAATTAAAAAAAAAAAAAAAAAGGGGGAACCAGCAGTTAGCATAATGGCTATGTCGCTGGACTCCCACGTAGTCGACCACGGTTCGCGTCCTGGACCCGGTGGCTTAAAACTCACGCCGGGCACGTGTGCGTGCGTGCCCAAGATCCCAAGAGGAGAATGGAGGAGAAGGGACTGCGGCATGACCATCCCCCTGGGGGGTGATTTCTCGCTTTCTGTCTCTATGTCTCTCTCTGTCTGTCTGGCAAGCGCATGCGCCCTACAGCGAAAACCTCTAAAAAAAAGAAAAAGTGACAGAGGTAAACAACAGAAAATGAAATCAGAGAGGTAATGTGCAGAGAAGGAAGCAGATCACATTGTGTCCTGAGTATCTACACATCCTTGCTGAATATGCCAAACCACAAAGCCTAACTGTCCTCTCATCCTGAACCACTTTGGTAGTTCATCACATAGACTAATGAAGTTAAGACAAGGCAACCACAGCATGACCACTCTCTAACTGCCCGCTTCCAGAGGTGAGGGCTACCACTGGAGGTTTGGGAGCAGAAGAGAATCAGGAACTCAACTGGACATGTCAAATTTAAAATCCTATTAAACATCTCAATGGAGGGCCCTGCAGGAAATGTGGTGGTTAAAGGCATTGGACTCCCCACCTGGCCAACCATGGCTCAAGTCCCAGACTTGGTGGCTTGCTTTCTCACTTTCCCCTCTCTTTCTTTCTCTGTCTCTCTCTGATTGAACTGGAAAATGATGATGAAAACTAAAGTTAAATAATTAAATAATTCTTAAAAAAAAAAAAAAGCAGATCTAATTGGAGATATTGGGTAAATAGCTGAATGAGTCCAGATTTCAGAGAAACTCTAGAAAGATAAATTTGGAAGTTGGGCCAGTAGGTCGCATGGAGGTTAGAGAGGCCAGATGCCAAATGGCTGACTGTGCAGCTCGAGAATAGACCCACTGGCTTCAAAAACACACTGGATCCCATGTGCCTGTGTGTCCAAAATCAAGAAAGGAGAATGGAGGAGAAGAGATTGTAGTGTGTCCATCCCCCCCCACCCGAAGGGTGATTTCTCACTTTCCCTCTGTCTCTCTGCCTCTCTCTACCCCACAGCAAAAAAAATAAAATAATTAATTTATTTGGAAGTCAACAGTTAAGACACCAGATGAGGTAACCAATGGAACAGAAATTTTACAAGACATGATGACCAAGGTGTGAGTCCTGGAACATTCCAACCTTGCTAAGTGAGCCCCTGAGATAAGAGGAATACTAGAAAACTGATGTCTTATAGCTAAGTGGAAAAATGGTTTCAAGAACAAGGAAGTAATCAACTGTGGCATGACTCCTGACAAGTCAAGTAAAATGAGGAATGATGAAAGACCACTGGATTTAGCAATGGGGTGATCAATGGTCACATGGTGTAATTCTGGAAGAGCAGTGGGGGCAAAAGACTACTTGAATTCAAGAAAAAATGGAAGGAGGCAACTTGTAGGCATTGAGATAAAGAGTTTCACTCTAAATACACAATTAATGGAATGAACAGAATGAATGAATGATACCTAATACTGTCAAGTGTACAATAAGTTAACATACTTTATTAATGGGGATATAAAACAGCACAACTTTGGAAAGGAGACTCTAAAACACATGACAACTAGGTTTTTTTTTCTTTTTTTTAAGAGGTTTTTGCTATAGGGCACATGCGCTCACCAGAAAGAGAGAGACAGAGAGACAGAAAGTGAGAAATCCCCCCCTGGGAGGGACGGCCACACCGCAATCCCTTCTCCTCCATTCTCCTCTGGGGATCTTGGGCACGCACGCACACACACCTGGGCTGAGTTTAAGCACCAGATCTGGGACTCAAATCGCAGTCGACTACATGGGAGTCCAGCGACATAGCCATTCCACTAAATGCTGGCTCCCCAACTAGTTTTTTAAATGTATAAAAATATACAGGTAAGGTCCCCACCCTGCAGCTTGTCGGCTGGACCTGAGGATTCCTCCAGCCAACCGTCTGGTTCGGATGGCCCGCTACAAGGAAGTAAGCATGTGGGGCTTTGAGGAGTTCAACCAGGCCATGGAGCAGCACAGCAGCAAGACCATATTTGCCTACTTTACCAGTTCTAAGGATACTGAAGGGGAAAGCTGGTGCCCTGACTGCATGCAAGCTGAGCCAGTCATACAGAGGGACTGAGGCATGTTAGTGAAGGATGCATGTTTATTCACTGCCAAGTAAGAGAGAGACCTTATTGGGAAGATAATGACTTCAGAACAAAGTTGAAAATAACCGCAGTGCCTACACTACTTAAATATGGAACACCTCAAAAACTGGTAGAATTTGAGTGGTCTTCAGGCCAACCCTGTGGAGATGTTATTCTCTGAAGATTAAGATTTGCGTATGGTAAATGTCTTGATTTCCTGATTTGGTTTAGTATGAAGAAACTTCATAATTTCTTTAAATTCCTGTTAGCAATAACTAAATTATGATTGAAAAATTAGTTTATGTCTAAACAATAGATGCTTATTAAAGTGTTTGCAAACTTACAAAAAAAGATATACAAATAATACATATCTGTATATCAAAATGTTAAAGCAGGATTTAGCATAGCAGTATGAGACTATGGCTAAATTTAATTTTCTTCTTTATAATAGTACTATATTCTTCAAACATTCTATGAAGAATATGTATAACTTCTATAACCTTTTTTATTTTGATGTTCATAGTCTCTGACCAAGTAATTTTACTTTTTTTTTTTTTTAATAGAGAGATTTTTGCTATAGGGTGCGTGTGGTAGAGAGACAGAGAGACAGAAGACAAGAAATCACTCCTCAGGGAGGATGGCCACACCATAATCCCTTCTCCTTCATTTTCCTCTCAGGATTTGGGGCACACACACATGTACCTGGCATGAGTTTTTAGCCACCAAGTCCAGCAACATAACCAATATGCCATCTGCTGGTCCCCAAGTAAGTTTACTTTTAAGTATTGCTCCTAAGAAAACAATCAGAAATTTAAAAAATTATTTTATGCTACAAAATTTTTATCACTGTTCATTTTAACAATACCAACATTCAAATATCCAGCCATGGTGTTAGTAAAAGTTTTAAGGTGTGTCTTCTCATTAAAATATTAAACAGCTGGGCCAATCAGTAGCAGGGAGGTTAAGGCAACTAGAATCCCACATGGTTGACTGCATAGTTCAAGTCCTGGACACACTGGGCACATGTGCATCCATGCTCAAAATCCTGAGAGAAGGGAGGAAACAAAACTGCAGAGTGGCCATCCTCTCCAAGAGATGATTTCTCACTTTCTCTCTCTCAATCTCTCTCTGTCTCTCTCCAGCAAGTGCACACACTTGATAGCAAAAACAAACAATACTAAAGAGCCATTTAGAATGATACTGGTTAGGCAAATGCTTACATTAAAATGTTAACTTGGGCTGTCCCTCTAGCTTAGTGGTTAAAAGAGCTGGATCCCAGATGGCTAACCACACCCAGTTGATTGGGAAACATGCCTAACGCATGTGCATGAATGTGTGCCCAAAATCTTGATAGCATGGAGCAATAGAGAAGGTATTACAGCATGACCATGCTCCACTGAGGAGTGCTTTTGTCCTCTCTCTGCAAGCAAATGCATCCTCTGGCAGTTATAAATGAATGAATAAATGAATGAATGAATGTTAACTGAATAGATAGTGGTCTGACCATGTGTTTCTCTCTTTCCCCCTCTTTAAAACAACATTAAAG
>NW_006160123.1:1836820-1838017 GCF_000334495.1 Tupaia belangeri chinensis
CACGGGCCATCTGGAGAACCCCTCCCGAAAAAAAAAAAAAAAAAAAAAAGAGAGAGAGAGAGACAAAGACAAGACAAAGAGATTGGGTAAAGAGACAATAACAAAAGATGTAACAAATTTTTGCAATTCACATCAGAAAAAGGACAAAGGAACACTTAAGTGATTTAGCAAAACAGAAGAGATAAATGTCATTTTACTAAACTGAATAACTGTTTGAAAACAATTGTCCAATCACATTCTTTCATTCTGCAGATGTTTCCTAAGAGCCTTCTAGGTGTCAGATTCTGTGATATGCATAGAGTACACAAAAGTGTGTATGTGGGGGAGAATCCCTTAAGGCATTCATCCCCTTGTCATTTAGATTTCCACTTTTTTTTTTTTTTTTTGAGAGGTTTTTGCTATAGGGTGCATGCACTCACCAGAAAGAGAGAGACAAAGAGACAGAAAGCGAGAAATCACACCCCCCTCTGGGGGGATGGTCACACCGCAATCCCTTTATCTCTATTCTCCTCTGGGATCTTGGGCACACACGCACACGCCCCCGCCCAGTGTGAGTTTAAAGCACCAGATCCAGGCCTTGAACCGCAGTGGACTACATGGGAGTCCAGGGACACAGCCATTACACCAACTGCTGGTCCCTCCACTTTTTTTATTTTTTAAGAAAATTTTGCTAGAGGGTGTGTGCCCTCCAACAGAGACAGAGAGAAACAGAGACAGAAAGCGAGAAATTATCCTCCAGGGGAGATGGCCACACTTCAATCCCTTCTCGTCTGTGTGCTCCTCTCAGGATTTTGGACATGCATGTATATGCGCCCAGCATTAAGTTTGAAGCTGCCGGGTCCGGGACTCAAATCACGGTCAACTGCGTGGGAGTCCAGCAACATAACCATTACGTCATCTGTTGGTCCCTAGATTTCCATTTTTAAGTTTTTGCTCTAGGCTTATTCTGGCTATCACTTAAATCAACACATTCAGGACCTGTAGACTGGACTCCCATGTGGCTGACCACAGATGGGTCCCAGACCTGATGGCTTGAAACTCACTCCGGGCATGAGTGCATGAGTGCATACCCAAAATCCCAAGAGGAGAAAGGATCCCCTCAAGGGGGTGATTTTCCACTTTCTCTTTCTTTGTCTTTCCCGTGAGTGCCTAATAGCAAAAATCTCTCTCTAAAAACAAAAACAGGTAGTCAGCAGG
>NW_006160123.1:1838030-1843736 GCF_000334495.1 Tupaia belangeri chinensis
TACACAGAAACATTTTGAGCTAATTCCACAGAATAATATGAAACGTCACTGCACACTTCCTCAGGAGGTATATAACTACTCAGACTTAACAGACCTATTTGGTAATCCCTACGGAGACTGTCCTTTGATTCAGAAACTGCCTGTTGACACATTATTTGGTGCTTTCCTTTCAGTATTCACTGCTTTGAGTTTTCATGTTTCTAGAGAATTTGTGGTATCTTTTAGAGAAAAATTAAAATTTTTATATACTCTCATATATAAAAGTATTGTTTATCTTACTTCATCTTTTTATCAGGTAAAATCACACTGGAGGGACCAGCAGTTGGCGTAATGGCTATGTCGCTGGACTTCCTTGCAGTCAACCATGATTCGAGTCCCGGACCCAGTAGCTTAAACTCACACCGGGTGCGTGTGCGTGCGTGCCCAAGATCCCAAGAGGAGAATGGAGGAGAATGGACTGCAACGTGGCCAGTCCCCCGAGGGGTGATTTCTCGCTTTCTGTCTCTCTCTGTCTTTCTGGCGAGTGCATGCACCCTATAGCAAAAAAACTCTCAAAAAAAAAATCACACTGGAAAATATTTTCCATCTGACGTGACCATGAGGTTACAGAACTGTTAAAGTGAGCAACTGAGGGGTTTCTGTAAAAACATTAAAGTTCATCTGCATCAATAAATTAGAAAAAGTAGATGAAGCCAAAAGTTAAATCAAAGTAATCACTACTAAACACACCCCTAGTGAAAACTAGAATTCCAAAAAGAAAAAGTTCCTAGCTGCAGAAAAGTCAAAGAACAGATGAACAATGACAACTTCCAACAACAAATGGAGAATAGCAATATTAGGATAATTTACTATTGGTGGTCATCAAGGCAGGAAAAAGCTAAAAAATGGAGTGTCTGCCTATGTGGCAGATCAGGGGCAGAAAATTCCCCACCCAAGGTATGTAGACAGGAGATTTCCAGTGAGGGAATGTCTATCTGATTAAGCCACATTTGAGATAGCCAATGAGATGAATTAGTGGGTCCAGTCACATTTGATAGAGCCAGTGAGATGGTATCAGCAGACCCAGCCAACGATCCGCCAGAATAACCTATATTAAAAAATGTACCTGTAGTAGCTTTTGAGACCTCTCTGTCCGCTGGAGGCTGCTACCTTTCAGGAGTATACTTTCACTTTTATTTAATCAACTACCTTTTTCTTTTTCAACACATCTATTGGCATATTTTGTTCAATTCTTTGTCCGAAACACCAAGAACCTGGACATCATCACAGAAGCCATCCACGAAAATATCACAGAATAATAGATCTAAGTAAATAATCTGAGCCAATCACCCCAACTCAGTGATTTCCCATGTTAAAACTTAATAATTAAAAGGCTGGTGGGAAGGAAGGTGGTTAAGGCACTGGACTCCCATAGGGTTGACCATGGTTAAGTCCCGGATCTGGTGGCTTACTTTTTCACTCTTCTTCCCTCCCCCTTCATTTCCTCTTTCTGTTTGGTCAAGTTGAAGAAGAAGAAGAAATAAAATGGAATGAATAGTTCTTTTTTTAGAAAAAACTTAATAATTAAATCCTTCCTACCACAGCTTGCTTAGATGTTATAAATGAAATGTTAGTAATAGATTATTAGGAGACCACTTCAATACAAAAGACTAACCTGTAGACATACTAAACTTAAAAAGTTGTGGTACAGGGGCCAGCAGGTGATATGGTAGTCGAGGTGCTGGACTGACTGTGGTTCAAGTCCTGGACCTGACAGCCTGAAAATTGCAACAGACAGACAGATAAATAAATGTCCAAAAAAAAAAAAAAAACCCACTGGTACAAATAAACAATCCAGTTCAAAAATAGATAAAGGACTTGGACTTGAATACATTTCTCCAAAGATATACAGATGGCAGTAAGCACATAAAAACATTTTCCACATCACCAGTCATTAGGGAAATGCAAGTCAAAATACAATGAGATCCCACTTCACACCTATTAAGACGGCTATTAACAACAAGGAAACTACTGAACATAACATGTATTAGCAAGTGGAAAAACTGTAACCTCAATGTTAGTAGGAACATAAAATGGTGCCGTTATTGTAGAAAAGTTTGGAGATTCTTCAAAATGTTAAACATTTAATTACCGTATGTTCCAGCAATTCCACGTCTACATAGATTCTTAGAAGAACTGAAAACATGTATTCAAACAAAAATTCGTACACAAATATTTACAGTAGCATTATGCACAACAGCCAAAAGGTAGAAACATCCTAAGTCCATTAATGAATGAATGGATAAACGAATGTGATGTATATGTATAATAGAATATTACCCACCTTTAGAAGGATGGAAATTTGTATGTACACCATGTTCACAATAGCATTATTCACAATAGCCAAAAGAAAGCAATCTAAGCATCCATCAGTGAAAAAAAGGATAAATGAGGGGCCAGCAGTGGTAAAGTGGTTAAGGTACTGGACTCCACAAGGCCGACCACAGTTCAAGTCCCAGACCTGGTGGCCTGCTTTCTCATTTCCCTTTCTCTCTTTCTCTGTCTCTCTCTGGTGAGCATATATGTTGTATAACAAATTAAATAATAAATAAGTAAATCTTTTTTTAAAAGGATAAGCAAAATGTAATAATAGTTTTATTATCTTTTGTTTTTTTGTGGGTTTTTTTTGCCCCAGGGTATGTACGCTTACCAGAGAGACAGACAGACACAGTGAGAGACAAAAAGAGAAATCACCCCCTAAGGGGTGATGGGCAAGCCACAATCCCTTCTTTTCCATTCTCTTTCCAGGATCTTGGGCACACATGCACACACACACACACACACACACACACACACACACACACACAACAGATATAATGCACAAGCAAACAGGTCCAGGACTCGAACCACAGTCAGCCATACGGAGGTCCAGGACTCGAACCACAGTCAGCCATACGGGAGTCCAGTGACCTAACTGCCATGCCATCTGCTGGTCCCTACTGTGAAATATTACTCAGTTTTAAAAAGGAAGAATATTCTGACACATGCTACAACGTGGATGAACCTTGAAGACAAGTGAAAGAAGCCAGGCATAAAAACACAAATTTTTACTGAATGATTCCACCAATATAAGGTATTTAGAGTAATCAAAATTATAAAAAGTAGAATGTGCTTGCTAGTGGCTACATAGAAAAGGAAAGAGGAGTGACTGTTGAACAAGTATAGAGTTTCGATTTTACAGGATCAATAGAGTTCAGGAGATAGTGGTGCTTATAATAGCATAACAGTAGTAATGTTAAAATCACTGAACTAGGGACCAGCAGATGGCATAATGGTTCTATCACTGAACTTTCACATAGTTGACCATGGTTCAAGTTCCAAACCCGGAGGCTTAAAACTCACACTGGGTGTGTGTGCATGCATCCCTAAGATCTTGAGAGAATGGAGGAGCATGGATTGTAGCATGGCCATCTCCCCTGGGGGGGTGATTTCTCACTTTCTCTGTCTCCCCAGGGCATACACGCACGCTATAGCAAAAATCTCTCTACAGAAAACAAAACAAAACAAATTTTACATATATATATATATATTTACATATATAAATTTCATCATATCTAGTCATCAAAACAATTTTGGGTATTTCTTTTCTCTTAAAACTTTAAAAAGGGATTGGCAGCATGGCCATCCTCTCTGGAAGATGATTTCTTACTTTCTGTCTCTCTCTGTCTCTCTGATGAGCCCATGCATCCTATAGCAAAAATCACTCTTACAAAAAAAAAAAAAAACACTGAACTGTTCACTTAACAATTGTTAAAATAATGACTTTTTTTAAAAATAATTATTTTATTTAACTTTACTTATTTATTTTAATTTGACCAGAAAGGGTCAGAGCAAGAGAGAAAGTGAATGACCAGGTTGAACTGCAGTTGGCCATGTGAGAGTCCAGATCCCTTAGCCACCATCATCTGCCAGCCCCAGGATAATAACTTTTATATATACATTATACAATTTAAAATTTTGAAAAAATAAAAAGGAAATTCTAACAAGTACTACAGTATGGATGAATCTAAAAGATATAGTACTAAGTGAAATAAACTAGACATAAAAGGACAAATATTTTGTGATTCTAGTTTTATGAGGTACCTAGAATAGCCAAATTCATAGACTGAAGTAGGATGGTGATTGCCAGAGACTGGAGGAAGAAAGAATGTGAATGAGAGGTTAGCATTTAATATGTAGTTTCAGTTTGGGGAAATAAAAAATTCTGGAGACAGACTGTTACGGTTTGAATGTGTTGCCCCAAAATTTATGTGTTCAAATTTCATTGTTATTGTGATGGTATTAAGAGGATGGAAACTTAGGCCAGTTGCTGACCTGGTAGTTAAGGTGGCTGGATCCCCACATGGACAACTGTATGGTTCAAATCCCAGACCCAGCAGCTTGGAAAGCACATCAGGAGTGCATGTATGTGTGCCCAAGATCCCTGAAGGAAAACTGAGGAGAAGGGACTATGACATAACCATCCCCCATGGGGGGAGGGAAGTTCTTTCTCACTTTCCTTCTCTAGCAAGCTCATACGACCTCTAGCAAATTAAAGAGAGGTACTCAGGATAGAAACTTAAATCTGATTGCGGCATTCTTTTTTCCCTAAATGCCGGGGGGCACATTCATTCCCAGAATGAGACAGACAGGAGAGAAAGCACCCTCCAATGGAGCATGGTCATGCCACAGTTCCTTCTCCCTCATTTCTCCATCATATCAAGATATTGGGCACACACACATCTAGTGATTTTTCAAGTCTCTGAACCAGGATTTGAACTGCTGCTGGTCATGTGGGACCCAGCTCCCTTAGCCATTAGACTACAGGGCCAGCCCTAGACAATGGTATTAAGAAACAGGGCCTTTGGAAAATAATTAGGATTAAATAAGGTCATCAAGGTGATGCCTTATGACTGAATGCTGGTAGTTTTATATGAAGAAAAAGAAGGGCCAGCAGGTGGCATGGTAGTGAAGGTGCTGGACTCCCACATGACTGACTTCCACATGGTTCAAGTCCCAGACCTGGTGGCTTGCTTTCTCAATTTCCCTCTCTCTCTCTTTCTCTATTTCTCTCTGGAGAGAAGTTTGAAGTTTGCTTTATAGCAAACTTAAAAACAATAACAATAATAAATAAATAATTTTTAAAAGAGATTTTGCTACAGGGAGTGTGTGCTCACCAGAGACAGAGAGACAGCAAGTAAGAAATCATCCCCTAGGGGGATGGCCACAATGTAATCTCTTCTCCTCTATTCTCCTCTCAGGATTTTGGGCACGCATGCATGCACACACACCCTGCGTGAGTTCCAAGCAGCAAGGACTCAAACTGCAGTTGGTTGTGTGGGAGTGCAACAACATAACCATTACACCATGTACTAGTCCCAATAAATAATGTTTTAAAAAAAGAAGAGAGGCGCTGGCAGGTGGCATGGTGGTCAAGGTGCTGGACTCCCACATAGCCTACTGTGGCTCAAGTTCCAAACCTGGCAGCTTGCTTTCTCACTTTCCCCTTCTCTCACTCTTTCTCTCTCTCTCTCTTTTTCTTTGGTCAAATTAAAAATAATAAATAATAACAACAAATAAAATTAAATAAAGAAATAACTTTTGGGAACCAGCAGTTAGCGTAATGGCTATGTCGCTGGACTCCCACGTAGTCGACCACGGTTCGCATCCTGGACCCGGTGGCTTAAA
>NW_006160123.1:1843747-1860293 GCF_000334495.1 Tupaia belangeri chinensis
CACGTGTGCGTGCGTGCCCAAGATCCCAAGAGGAGAATGGAGGAGAAGGGATTGCGGCGTGACCATCCCCTCTGGGGGGTGATTTCTTGCTTTCTGTCTCTATGTCTCTCTCTGTCTGTCTGGCGAGCGCACGCGCCCTATAGCGAAAACCTCTCAAAAAAAAAGCCTCTCAAAAAAAAAAAGGAAAAAAAAATTTAATATTTTATACATATATATATAAATATATAAAAGTTCCATCATATCTAGTCATCAAAACAATATTTTTCAGGGCTGGCAGATAGTGTGGTAGTTAAGAATGCTGGACTCCCACATGGTCGACCATGATTCGAGTCCCCGACCTGGAGGCATGCTTTCTCACTTCCCCTCTCTCCCTCTCTCACTCTATCCCTATCTGGTCAAATTAAAATAAACAAATAAATAAATAAAGTTAAATAAAATAATTCTTAAAAAAATATTTTCTCTTGAAATTTTATAAAAATATAATTAGTCAAAGACAATTATGTTTAATTAACTAATTAATAAAAAAACACACAGGGTCCAACACATGGCATAATGGTTACATTGCTGGATTCCCACGTAGTCAACTGGTTTGTGTCCCAGACCTAGCAGCTTAGAACTCGGGCCGGGCTGTGACCAGCAGTTAGCATAATAGCTAAGTCGCTGGACTCCCATGTAGTCGACTGCGGTTTGAGTCCTGGACCCAGCAGCTTAAACTCACGCCAGGCGCATGTGCGTGTGTGCCCAGGACCCGAGAGGAGAATGGAGGAGAAGGGATTGCCGCATGGCCATTCCCCCTGGGGGGTGATTTCTTGCTTTCTGTCTCTCTGTCTTTCTGGCAAGCACACGTGCCCTATAGCAAAAACTTCTCCAAAAAAAAGGAGAAAAAACTCGGGCCAGGCACATGTGCACACATGCCCAAGATCTCAACAGGAGAATAGAGGAGAAGAAACTGCAGCATGGCCATCCCCCCAGAGGGATGCTTTCTTGCTTTTTGTCTTTCTCTCTGGTGAGTGCACGTACCCTATAGAAAAAAAATTCTAAAAAATAAAAATTTAAAAAATAAGAAATATGCAAGACCAATATGAAGAAAATTATAAAGCTCTAAAAATGGTAACACAAGAATAAACACAGAAAGAGATCATATTCCAGGACAAAGAGAGTCAATATTATGAATATGTCAAATTGTCTCCAAGTTAATCTATAAATTTAATGTAATTCTAATTGAAATCTCCCTTAAAAAAATGTTTTCTGAAACTTAACAGTCTGATTCTAGAACAAGAAACCAAAATGAGAATATCCAGTAACATTTTTAAAAAGAAAAAGCAGAAAAGCTTTCTTTACCTGCTCTTAAAAACCATAAAGCTATAAGAATTTGAGATGGTATATGTTATTGATGCCCAAATAAATAAATTAACAGAACAGGAGCCAGGCAGTGGTGCAGCAGTAATGCCACACTCTGCAAGGCTGATCTACATGAGAAGGTCCAGGGTTCACAGTCAGACACCTCCCTGGGTATGCTGAGCACACACGTGCCCATGATCTGGGCTGGCTGGGGCTGTGGGTAGGTTAGCATCAGTACCCTGTTTGGGGGTTGGGGGGCCCTAACTTTCACTCTTCTCTCTCACAGAAGAAATACATAAACATTTTTAAAAGATACAAGATTCAGAGACAAAGGACAGTACGAAAAAAAAAAAAAAAAAAACTAATATAACAGAAAGGAGATGCCAGAAACTAAATGGGAACTTAAAACATATAAAAGCAATGTTACAGGGGCCAGCAAGTAGTGTGCTGGTTAAGGGACCTGGACTCCCACATGACAGACCACAGTTTGAGTCCCAGATCTGGTGGCTTGCTTTCTCACTTCCCTCTCTCTCTCGCTCTATCCCTCTCTGGTCAAATTAAAATAAATAAAAACATAAAGTTAAATAAAATAATTCTTAAAATAACATTACAAATAACTAAGAAGACATTCAATTAATTGTACTGGGCACAACTGGCTAACTACATGAGTAAAATATTCCTATTTTAGCCCATACATACAAATTGAAATATGTAAAAGTGTTAAATACGTTTATGTTTTTAATTTGCTACAGGGTACATGCTGGAGACAGAAAAAGAGAGAGAAAGTGAAAAAGCACCCCTGGGGGGCAAGAGGAGGAATGGCCTCCCCAACCCGTTCTAGAGGTTCCTCTCAGGATTTTGGGCATGCACATACACTTGGGCTGTTTTTCAAGTTGCTGGGTCTGAGACTCCAACTGCGCAATCAGCCATGTAGGATCCAGAGACCTCAACCACCGTGCCACTGACAGGGTCAGAGTTAAGTACTAGTTTTAATAGCTATACTAGTTCTAGGGGACCAGCAGATGGCTTAATGGTTACATCACTGGACTCTCATGTAGTCAACTGCAGTTCCCCAGACCGGGCGACTTAAAACTCACACCAGGCACATATGCAAGCGGGCCCAAGATCCCAAGAGAAGAATAAAGGACAAGGGATTGCGGCATGGCCATCCACCCTATGGAGGGTGATTTCTCACCTTCTGTCTCTCTAGTGAGCACGCACTACCAATAGCAAAAATCTCTCAAAAAAGAAAAGATATGCTAGTGAGTCAAGAGAATTTTATACAGTCATAGGTAAGGAAAGGAAACCTGAAAATCATGTAGGAAAAGATTTAGTATTATTCCACTTACATGAGGTTCCTAGAGTAAATACACAGAGATAACAGAAAGTAAAATGGTGGTTGCCAGGGACTGTAGAGAGGGGAAGTTAGTATTAAAAGGATAGAGTTTCAGTTTGGAAAGATGAAAACTCTGGAGACAGTGGTGATGGTAGTACACAGTGAATGTTCTTAGCACCACACAGTATATACTTACAAACTGTTAAAACAGCAAGTTTCTTATTACATATATTTTCTACTACAAGAAAAAACTAGTCATATCAGCACAATGACAGAGGCTTGAAGCACTTCCAGCACCAGAAGAGGATCTAAAAGAATCTCTGACTCCCTTGAGATCGTGACAATGAGGTGAGTTTTGCATAATAGAGCCATACAAGGGAAGGAATGGCAGGGCGAGGAGGAAACAGGACTGAGTAGAGAGACAAGCAGCAAGTGTGATAGCTTAGAGAGCAAGAGTCAGAAAGCTGCAGGCCTGGTCCTGCCATCTGTTTTTGTATATAACCCAAAAGCTAAGAATTATTTTTTAATTCACTATAGAGCACATACACTTGTTGCAAGAGAGAGAGAGAGGATATACAGAAAGAGGAAAGAGAAAGAATGAAAAAGGTCCCCCCAGGGGAGATGGCCACACCACAGGCCATTCTCCTCTTGGAATTTTGGGCGCACACACCTGTGTTTTTCAAGCCGCCAGGTTCATAACTCGTACTGGTCAGTTGGTCAGGTGGGGATCCAGTTGCCTAAACCACCACACTACTGGCTGGCCCATAGTTGAAAAAAATCAAAAGAATAAACTTTTACAACATGTAAATATGATATGAAATTCAAAATCCAGTTTCCATAAATAAAATTTCTCCAGAACACAGCCATGCTCATTGACTTACATGTTGTCTATGGTTGATTTTGTGCTAACACAGCAAAGTTGAGTACAAGTTGACAAAAATGGTAAGGCCCACAAAGCTTAAAATGTTTACTATCTGGGGGATAGTGGCATGGTGGTTAAAGGCTCTGGATTCCCACATGGCCAACTGCAGTTTGAGTCCTGGACCTGGCAGTTTGCTTTCTCACTTTTCCTCTCTCTCTCTCTTTCTCTGGCCACGTTTAAAATAATAATAATAATGATGATGATAAATAAAGTTAAATTTTAAAAAATATTTACTATCTGGGCCAGCTGTTGGCATGGTGGTTAAGGCAGCTGGATCCTACATGGCCAACTGTGCAGTTCAAGTTTCTGACCCAGCACTAGAAAAGCTAGCCAGGCATGTGTGCATGCCACACCCAAAATCCCTACAGGAGAATGAAGGAACTGTAGCGTGGCCATTCCCTCTGGGAAAGTACCATCTCACTTTCTCTCTCTCCCTCTCTCTCTGCCAAGCACACACACCATAACACAAATTAAAGAACAAAAATTACTATCTGGCCTTTTACAGCAAAAGTTCACTAACCCCTGGTCTAGAGGCCGGAAAGCAGTACACATATGTAGTACAGATAAAACAAAAAAGTGTCTGAGGAACACATGGCCTGAGATAACGATGAGGTAGTAGGCTTTATATGCCTCGCTGACTAAGGAATCTAAACTTATCTCAAATTGACTCCATTTACTATGAGATACGGCCAACGAATTTTGCTGAGTAATCTAATCAGATCCACCTATACAAAGACGTATTCGCCTATGTGAAGGCTGGCTTGATGGCCTAAACGGCCTGACAGTTAAGGTAACCAGATCCCACATGGCCCACCCAGCCAACCAGTCCTAGACCTAGCAGCTGGAGAAATACCAGGTATTTGTGCCTGTGTGCCCCAAATCCCAAAAGGATGGAGAAATGGAGAAGGGATTGTGGTGTATCCATTCCCCATGGAGGGTGCTTCCCCCACTTCTGTCTCCTTCTGGAGAGTACACGCCCCTTCTGACAAAACTTATTTAAAAGAAGGTGGGGGTGGTAGGGTCCAGAAGATGGTGTGCTGGTTAAGGCTTGATTTGCACAAGGTCAACTGTGGTTTGAGTGCTGGATCTGGCAGCTTGAAATTCATGCCGGGGGCATGGGCATGTGTGCCCAAAATCCCAGGAGCAGAATAGAGGAGAAGGGACTGATCTTCCCAGGGGGTGATTTCTCACTTTTCCTTTCACTGTCCCTCTCTACCTCTCTAGCAAGCACACATGCCCTATGGAGAAAAAAAAAAAAAAAAAAAAAAAAAAACTTTTTCTAAAGGTACCCAAGTACTCATGTCACATACTAAAAACAAACCTTGCCATTAAGTCGTCACCTATGGCCCAGCTGCAGTGGCCCAAGAGGTAGAGTGCTGATGCATGAGGCTGGGCCACATAGAAGATGCAAATGCAGATCCCAGAGCCATCTGGACAGGCCAGGTCTAATGGCCGGCACCTGTGATCCTCACTGACTGGGAGGATGGGGCAGGAGGATCATGATGGTGAGACTCTGTCCAGAAAATACCTCTCTATATATTTATTTTTTAAATTTTAAAAGACCCAGTCACAGCAGTACAGGTAGTAGGACGCTGCTGTGCAATGCTAAAGACCTGGAAAGGCCCAGGTATTGGATCCCAGGTAGACCTGAACATACCAGGTGTACCATGGTCCTGAGTGGCTGGAAAGCTAGGAGGAGGATAATGATGTGGCAAGATCTAATCAGGTTCATGTACGTATGTGAGTGTCTCTCTCCATAAACTTTTTTGTAAAGAGAGAGAGAAAGATGGGGGCAACAGGTTACATAGTGATTAAGGCACTAGACTCCCATATGGTCGACAGACCTGGCAGTTTGAAACTCACCCCAGGTGTGTGTGTGTGTATGTCCCCAAAATCCCAAGAGGAGACTACAGGAGAAGGGATCACAGTATGGCCATCCTCCCCCCCCCCGTGGGTGATTCTTCCATCACTCCAGAGAGCACAAGTGTCCTATAGCAAAAATCTCTCAAAAAAAAAAAAAAAGTTAAGAAAGAAAATCAAGCCAGGTGCATGTGTGTGCGTTACTCAAAATCCCAGGAGAAAAATGGAGAAGGGATGCAGCGTGACCATCCCCCCTGGGGAGTGATTTCCTACTTTCTCTCTCACTATCTTTCTCTCCAGGATGTTTGAACTCACAAAGCCCTATGGAAAAAACCTTTCAAAAAAAAAAGAGAGAGAAGTGGCAGAGGAATCTCAATAGATTAACAGTAGTAGTTAGCATATTAAAAATTGTATTTCTTTGTGCCTATCTATATTTTTTATATCTCCTCAAAAGCACTTGTATAGTTAAAACACAAAAATAAGTACTTTTTTTTTCTAGAAAGAGATTTTTGCTACAGGGCATATGCTCTCACTAGAGAGACAGAGAGACAGAAAGGGAGAAGACACCCCCAGTGAGAACAGCCAAGCTGCAATCCCTTCTCCTCTCTTCTCCTCTCAGAATTTTGGGCATACACGCACACACACCCAGCGTGAGTTTTAAGCCACAGGGTCTAGGACTCAAACTGTGGTTGACTACATGAGAGTCCAGCGACATAACCATTACACCATCTGCTAGTCCCAAGTACTATTTTTTGGGGGGGAGAGGTTTTTGTTTTGTTTTGTTTTTGCTATAGTGTGCTCACCAGAAAGACAAAGAGAGACAGAGAGACAGAAAGGGAGAAGACACCCCCAGTGAGAACAGCCAAGCTGCAATCCCTTCTCCTCCATTCTCTTCTTGGGATCTTGGGCACACACGCACACGCACCCAGTGTGAGTTTAAGCCACCGAGTCCAAGACTTGAAATGCGGTAGACCACATGAGAGTCCAACAACACAGCCATTATGTCAACTGCTGGTCCCAGTCCCAAGTACTTTTAAACTCATTTATAAATACACACAAAATTTCTTTTCCAGATACTATAGCCCTCTCCCTCTTTCATCTTCCCCCTTGTCCTCTGTTCAAATCCCCTTAGGTAGGAGATAAGATGCCAAGGAAGCACCCATACAAGTAGAAACATGAAGTATGCTTCTGTCACACTCATAAATGATAAATGACATTCTGCCTTTTGAAATTATGTATTTTTTATAGATGTGAAGAATAAAAATATTTGGATGTTAAGATTGTGACAGTGCACTTTCTTCCAACATACAACTTCTATTATATCAAACTAAGGACGAAATCAATAATATCTTATTGAAACCAGAAATGTTAAAGGATAAGAGAAAACAGCAGTTACAAGTTAAAATTTTGAAAATGGATCCAAGATAAGACTGTCTATAACTCTGAAATATAACTATATTAAGAAATGCAGAGGGGGCAGCAGTTGGCGTAATGATTATGTTGCCAGACTCCCATGTAGTCGACCACAGTTCGAGTCCTGGACCCAGTGATTAAACTCAGCCAGGCACGTGTGCGTGCATGCTCATGATCTTGAGAGGAGAATGGAGGAGAAGGGACTGCAGTGTGGCCATTCCCCCTAGGGGGTGATTTCTCGCTTTCTGTCTCTCTGTCTCTCCCTGTCTTTCTGGCAAATGCACACGCCCTATAGGCAAAAACCTTTTCAAAAAAAAAAAAGAAATGCAGGATCCAGCAGGCGGTGTACTGGTTAAGTGTGCTGGACTCCCAAATGGCCAACTGCAGTTTGAGTACCAGACCTGACAGCTTCCTTTCTCATTTTCCCTCCCGCTCTCTTTCTCTCTCACTCTGTCCCTTTCTGGTCAAATTAAAATAAATAAATAATTAAATAAAGTTAAATAAAATAATTGTATTAAAAAGAAAAAAAGAAATGCAAAGCCCTTGATTTATATACCACAACACTTTGCACTTACTGACATACTGCTTGTTAAGATTAAATTCCTTTTGGGGCCAGCAGGTGGCATGGTGGTTAAGGTGCTAGAATTCCCACATGGCTGCCAGTGGTTAGAGTCCCAAACCTGGTGGCTTGCTTTCTCACTCTCCCTCTCTCACTCTGTCTTGCTCTGACAAAACTCATGTGAAAAAGAAAAAAATAATTAATAACTTATTTTTAAAGATTAAATTCCTTTTTAAATTTATGTTTCAGTACCTCAACTTAACTGTCAGGGTCTCACATGCAGAAAACCACGTCTTTTATTTCTTTTGTGTGTCCCCCACAGCACCTCACACAGTGCCCATATATGGTAGGTACTCAATACATGCTTATAATTGAATGACAAAATAATTGACCCTACTGTGGGCTCACAAACCAAAACCCTCACACCTATAATTCACACCATTAAGCCTCCCCCTATGTAACAATTTAAAGGACATCCCTGCAGAGTACTGCTGATTCTACTGGACTTATTACATTAGGTTCCTTCTCCAGCAAAGAGCTCAAAGTACACGTGTGATGTTAAAATAGAATTCCTGACTACTGAGAAGGTGGGTGGCAAAGTGGGCAAGTGAAGGAAGAATCTATTATAATAGCTTGCCTCTAAAGAATAAGCATTCTACAGCCCTACAGATTAAAACATTCTAACACGTCTCTGAACTGAGACTCCTAACTGACATCATTTCATTACACTTTGTACCAGTTAAATTATATTACGATGAATATCATTAAAACCAAAAATTCACAATTAAATCCTAAAAACTCAGCTAATAATGATCATAAAAATCTCAGCTATGTTTGTGTATTATTTACTCTTTTGCCACGGCAAAACTTCTAAACTTCTTCAAAGCATGATAAAGCATCTACCACAAGTCAAACACTGGGAAAACTATAATAAATCTAAAGTCAGTCAAAATACCAACTGATTTTGCGTTTTGCTATAAACTGAAGTACGAACAACAGAGTTGAGGAAGTACCATATAGTGAGTTGTCAACTTCCGGATGTCAAAATTAAGGAAAATTATTGGGTTGTTGGAAAAGTCATGATGTATTTTCTGGTTTTCTATGCAAAAAAATGCATCATGATTTTTCTTATGACCCAATAAATAGCGAATTTAATGTGGACAGTGAAGATTGACTAGGAGGGGTTTGAAACAAAGGGCAATAACAGGGGGAGAAAGAATTCAGACTAACAAGGCTACAAAAGGCAGGGTACATCCGAGCCATGGCAGGAGTGATGAAGAGGAGAGAGGACGAAAGGGAGAAAGGCAGTCAGACAAGATGGGTTTGTTATGCTACGCTATGAAGTTTGGAGTTTTTGGGGTTTTGTTTGTTTGTTTGTTTTTGGAGAGGTTTTTCGCTATAGGGCGTGTGAACTCGCCAGACAGACAGAGACAGACAGAGAGACAGAAAGCGAGAAATCACCCCCCAGAGGGGATGGTCGCGTCGCAATCCCTTCTCCTCCATTCTCCTCTCAGGATCTTGGGCACGCACGCACAGGCGCCCGGCATGAGTTTTAAGCCACCGGGTCCGGGACGCGAACCACGGTCGACTACGCGTGAGTCCAGCGACATAGCCATTACGCTAACTGCTGGTTCCCTGAAGTTTGGAGTTTATGCTCTCAGATAACAGAGAGAAAGTGGGAATCTTCAGGCAGAGAAGTGAAAAACCTGAGGATTCAGTTAATGTAACAGGGAGAGTCTGGTTACATCATAATTACCTCAAGGTACTATTTAACATTACATTATTTAATGTTGCTCAGTAAATACTGTGCTGATGCCAATACAAAAAAAGAAATTCTTAGTGTAATCTAGTCATCTCCACAGTATCAACAGTCTCAGGGCTCAGTCACTGAGCTGATCCAATAGTTCTACGTTTTTAAACACCTTCTACACAGCAATGTCATCCCAAATGTAAATCCGCAGCCCTGATCTTGACTCTAGCCTCCAGTCAACTGCCTACTCCTGTAACTGGATATTGAGTATGCTAAAATATCCAACTAGGGGAACCAGCAGTTAGCGTAAGAGAGGTTTTTCGCTATAGGGCGTGTGAACTCGCCAGACAGACAGAGACAGACAGAGAGACAGAAAGCGAGAAATCACCCCCCAGAGGGGATGGTCGCGTCGCAATCCCTTCTCCTCCATTCTCCTCTCAGGATCTTGGGCACGCACGCACAGGCGCCCGGCATGAGTTTTAAGCCACCGGGTCCGGGACGCGAACCACGGTCGACTACGCGTGAGTCCAGCGACATAGCCATTACGCTAACTGCTGGTTCCCTGAAGTTTGGAGTTTATGCTCTCAGATAACAGAGAGAAAGTGGGAATCTTCAGGCAGAGAAGTGAAAAACCTGAGGATTCAGTTAATGTAACAGGGAGAGTCTGGTTACATCATAATTACCTCAAGGTACTATTTAACATTACATTATTTAATGTTGCTCAGTAAATACTGTGCTGATGCCAATACAAAAAAAGAAATTCTTAGTGTAATCTAGTCATCTCCACAGTATCAACAGTCTCAGGGCTCAGTCACTGAGCTGATCCAATAGTTCTACGTTTTTAAACACCTTCTACACAGCAATGTCATCCCAAATGTAAATCCGCAGCCCTGATCTTGACTCTAGCCTCCAGTCAACTGCCTACTCCTGTAACTGGATATTGAGTATGCTAAAATATCCAACTAGGGGAACCAGCAGTTAGCGTAATGGCTATGTCACTGGATTCCCACGTAGTCGACCGCGGTTCGCGTCCCGGACCCGGTGGCTTAAAACTCACGCCGGGCGCGTGTGCGTGCGTGCCCAAGATCCCGAGAGGAGAATGGAGGAGAAGGGATTGCGGCGTGACCATCCCCTCTGGGGGGTGATTTCTCGCTTTCTGTCTCTCTGTCTCTCTCTGTCTGTCTGGCGAGCGCACACGCCCTATAGTGAAAACCTCTCAAAAAAAAAAAAAAAAAGAAAAGAAAAAATATCCAACTAAACATTTCATCATAACTAGCTTCTTGCAATCTTCTATCTCTGTAAATAGTACTAGTTGCTCTGGCTAAAAACCTAGGATTCCTTTGATTCCTCTTTCAACTCCCAAGCTAATAGGAGTTGGTTGGTTCTACCATTCAACCTCTTCTCACTGCTCCGTCCCTACCTCCAAGTTTCAAACAACTAGATCTTACACTATTCCAACAACAACTTTTTTTCTAGAATTACTTATTTAATATTATTTATTTACTTAGCTATAGGGTCTGTTTATGCACCAGAGACAGACAGAGAGAGAGAGTGAGAAAGCAAGCCACCAGGTCCGGGATTTGAATCGCAGTCAGCTATGTGTGAATTCAGTGCTTTAACCACTATGCCACCTGCTGGCCCCACAAAATGATAAATTAGATTGTATCATTTTTTGCACAAAACCTCCTAATGGATTCCACCACAATTAGAATAAAATCCAAAATCTTTATGGTCTCCAGGGTTCCACATATTCTGAGCCCTAACCACTTCCCAACCTTATTTCCTATCACCGGGTACCACCACACTACACTACCGCTCAATACCCCAGTGCCCTCCAAACTCTAGCGCACTCACTTTCTTGCACTCCCTTGAAAATCCTGAACTAATTCTTGGCAGAGTCTTTGCACTAGTATTTCCACTGCTTGAAATGCTCCACGTTTGGCAAGGCTCACTCCTTATCAAAAGCTTGATCTATGTTCAAGCATTTCTTCAAAGAACCCTTACTTAGCAACCCAACTAAAAGAACCATCACACCCATCACTACCACTATTGTAGCACTTTGATAATCTTCAAAGTAGAAGTATTTATTTATTAGCTTATTGTCCATCACTAAATAAATGGAGGACTGAAGGAAAAAGGATTGGGCTAGCAGATGGCATGGAATTTAAAGTGGCTAGATCCCACATAGCCGACTGTGGGGTTCAAGTCTGGACTTGGTAGCTTGAAAATCATGCCAGGGGGCCAGCAGTAGGTACAAAAATTAAGGCACTGGATCCCAAAAGGCCAGCTTCTCAGCTCAAGTCCCAAACCCATCAGCTTGAGAATCACACCAGGCACGTGTACATGCAGGTCCAAAATACTGAGTGGAAGAGAGGAAGAGAAAGGATTGCGGCATGGCTATCTAACCCGGAGAGGGAGGGTGATTTCTCATATTCTGTCTATCTGTCTCTCTCTCTCTGGCAGGTACACATGCCCTCCAGTAAAAACTTGAAAATAATAATAATAGTAATACCTGGTGCTTGCATGCCCCAAATCCCAAGAGAATGAAAAAGGGATTGTGGCAAGCCATGCCGCCTGAAGGTGCTTTCTCACTTTCCCTCTCTCTCTATCTTGTACAAGCACACTATAATAAAAAAAAGTTTAAAAAAAAAAAGAAAAGAGAAACAAAGGATTGAGATATTACTGGCCCCAATGGGAAGGGAGGATCTTTTTCTTTCTCTTTTTTTCTTTTTTTTTCTTACAAGAATTATTTTTCCTTAATTTTATTTATTTATTCATTTTATGTTAATTTGACCAGAGAGAGAGACAGAGAGAGAGAGAGAGAAGTGAGAAAGCAAGCCACCAGGTCCAAGACTAGAACCGTGGTCAGCCATGTAGGAGTGTCCAGCGCCTCAACCACCATGCCACGTGCTGGTCCCCAAGGGAGGATCTTTTTCTATCTACCACGTCCTTTCTAGAACTTAAAAAAAAAAAAAGAAAAAGAAATTTGGCTGGTATTGGCCCAGTCAGTCTAGTACAGCAGTAACACAAGTGCCCTCCAAGGCTAGAAGCCATGTAGCCAACCATGGATTTGGACCCCAGCTCAGCTTTTTTTGTTCGTTTGTTTTTCTTTTTTCCCCCCTTGGGCCGCTTTAAAACACTCTAGGCACTCAGTATCTGGAGGTCAAGGGGAAAAGGATCGCCATATGATGAGACTCTGTCAAGTGTGCTTCTCTCTCACTCTCTCATGCATGTACACACTACCATGTTTTTAAAAACTGGCTGGCAAGGCCAGCAGTTGGCGTAATGGCTATGTCTCTGGACTTCCATGTCATTCGAGTTCCAGACCTGGTGGCTTAAATTCATGCTGGGCACATGTGCAAGCATGCCCAAGATCCTGAGAGGAGAATGGAGGAGAAGGGATTACGGCGTGCCCCCTCCCCCCATGGGGGGTGATTTCTCACTTTCTGTTTCTCTGACTTTCCCACAAGTGCACATGCCCTATAGCAAAAACCTCTCAAAAAAAAAAAAAAAAGAAAAAAAATTTGTGACCAGCAGTTAGTGTAATGGCTATGTTACTGGACTCCCATGTAGTCAACCGCAGTTCACATACCGGCCCACCTGGCTTAAACTCACGCCGGGCATGTGTGGTGCATGCCCAAGATCCCAGGAGGAGAATGGAGAAGGGATTGCGGCGTGGCCATCCCCTCTGGGGGGTGATTTCTCACTTTCTATCTCTCTGTCTGTCTCTGCTTGCCTAGCAAGCGCACACGCCCTATAGCAAAAACCTCTCCAAAAAAAAAAGAAAAAAGAAAAGAGAGAAGCCAGATGCCATGTGGCAACCATAGCTCAAATCCCTAGCCACACACACCAGGCACACATGCAAATGCCCACAATCCAAAGGGCTAGCGAGCTAGGAGCTGGAGGAAGGGGATCATGTCATGTCCAAACCCTGCAAAGGGTGCTCATCTCTTTCTCTCTTGTGCATGTGCTCTATCATGAATAAAGAATAAAATACTAAGAGAATTTTTCCATTTAAAAATAGTAGTTTGGGGACCAGCAGTTAGCTTAATGGCTATGTCGCTGGACTCCCACATAGTCAACCGTGGTTCGCGTCCCAGACCCGGTGGCTTAAAACTCACGCCGGGCGCATGTGTGTGCGTGCCCAAGATCTCAAGAGGAGTATGGAGAGGGGACAGCGGCGTGACCATCCCCCGGGGGGGGGGGTGATTTCTAGCTTTCTATCTCTCTGTCTGTCTCTGTCTGGCGAGCACACGCGCCCTATAGCGAAAAACCTCTCCAAAAAAAAAATAAATAAATAGTAGTTTGGGATACCAGGAGGTAGCATGGAGATTAAGGTGTTGGATCCCACATGGCCAACTGTGCAGTTCAAGTCTTGTAATCCAGCAGCTTGAAAATCATACTAGGTACATGCGAGTGCATGCCCAAAATCTTGAGAGGAGAAAGAAGAGATTACTATGTGGCCATCTTTCTGGGGAGTGATTTCTTACTTGCCCTCTCGCCTCTTTTTGGCAAGCACACACATGCCCTATAGCAAAAAGTAAAATAACAATAATAATTTTTAAAATAGTAATTTTGTGCCAGCCCATGGCATGGTGATTAAGGCTGCTGATCCCCACCTGGCCAACTGTGTGCTCTGACTCCCGGATCCAGCAGCTTGGAAAAAAAACATGCTGGAGCATGTGCATAAATGCCCAAAATCCCAAAAGGAGGAAAAATGGGAGAATGGGTTAAGGCATGACCATCCCTCATTGGGAGGAAGAGGTGACTTCTTTCTTTCCCTCTCTGTGGCAAGCACACACACCTTAAAAAAAGAATCATTTGGTCAAGTTCTCAAAAATAATTCTAGGACCAGCAGACGGTGTAATGGTTACATCACTGGACTCCCACGTAGTCGACTTCAGTTCAAGTCCCAGACCCAGCAGTTTAAACTCACACCAAGCACGACATGTGCTCACGTGCCCACATCCCCAAAACTACCAAGAGGAGAATGGAGAAGGGATTGCCTTGGTCATCCCCCCAGGGGGTGATCTCTTGCTTTCTGTCTGTCTCTGGCAAGCACACATGCCCTACAGCAAAAATCTCTTTCAAAAAATAAAAAAAGAATTCTGATTGGAATGACTTAAAATTACCAGCCATATGACCTTGTGCAAGTGATTAAATCTCTCTGTTGCTATTTTCCTCATTGGTAAATGGAGACAAAACTTACCTCACAGATTCGTTATGAGAACTAAATGAATTAAGGGACCAGCAGTTAGCATAATAACTATGTTGCTGGACTCCCATGTAGTCGACCATAGGTTCAAGTCCCTGACCCGGCAGCTTAAATTCGCTGGGCATGAGTGCGTGTGCGCCCAAGATCCCCAGAGGAGAATGGATGAGGGGGGATTGCGGCATGCCCCCCCCCATGGGGATGATTTCTTGCTTTCTGTCTCTGTCTCTCTCTCTCTCTGTCTTTCTGGCGAGCACAAGCACCCTATAGCAAAAACCTCTCCAAAAAAAGAAAAATAAAAAAAAGAACTGAATGAATTAAGCTAGCCCAGCAGCAGTGGTACAGGTAGTAGGGAGCTACTACACAATACTGGAGCTATATAGGAGGGCCAGGTTTGGATCCTGGGTCAAACTGAACATGCCAGGCACTCATACCTCCTCCCACCCCAATCCTGGCTAGCTGGAGACTGCAAAGACCTTGTCAAGGATCTCTCCACACATACACCCCCACAAAATAAATATTTAAATAAAATAAACCTTAAAAAATACATAAAGTATCTAGAACACTATGCTAGATATTAACTAGTATTGTAATTGTTCAGAAGTGATAGCTATTTCATAGTGATCGCTCAATAAATGTTTCCCCGATTGTGTTCCCACAAAATCAAAGGCTCTTGAAGATAAAGGGTACCACAAAACATAAAGTTATATGGAAAATACATAATTTATTAATATGTTTGGTTCATTTGATGCTTGGTGAAATGAAGAGCTGGAGCTGGAAGTAGAGACCACGAAAAACGCCAAAAGCTAATGGTATTGAATTTTTAATTGGAGCACCAAGTGAAAAAGGAGCCTTGTAGGCTATTCTAGACAGTTCTATGGAACCTTCGCAAGCTGTTTCCCTATCTTCACCAATATAACAATTACAATTATCCTTTGATTTCTTTCCAGGAAACAGACGGATCAGATGTGTAAAAAGACTATTTCTCAAATGAGGTAGTGGGCAGGTATAAACTATAAACAGAACTGATCAAGAGGGATAGACATGCCAGATTATTACAACAAATTACCTCCACCAGGTTTCATGCGTCACAGCAATAACTTGGGAGAGGGGTTGTGGGGTATTTTCTGGGGTTGGTGTCGGGATTGTCGCATAATGACTGCTAATGATATGTTAATTACTAATTTTTTGTTACTAGCATAAAACTGGGTTAAGTAGTCATAGCTTAAATAGCAGACTTTAATAAAAAATAAAAAATTTAAAAAAAAAAACCTCTACTGTGATAAAATACAAACGAGAAAAAAAGAGGCCGAGAGTGGCAACATGACTCGCCAATTACAAAAATAGCCAATGGCCTAGACTCTAGGTCTCCTAACTCCCAGGTCACGGCTCACTCAGCTACGCGACACAGCTTCTCACGGACGCTTGCCACGCTTCGAGATAGGAGGAGTAACGGCAGACATCTAGCCACAGCAAAGACGCTCGAAACCCACAGGGCAGCGCAGTGGAGGGCACGTGACTCGCCACGCCTCCTCCCTCCCTTCCTCCCCCTCCCCCTTCCCCGCGCCAGCAGCACGCGCTGCCAACCTGGTCATGTGACCTTCACGCGGCCCCGGAGCTCCCCCTGCTAGGCGACTCTCCGCAGCCATTTTGCCGAGGACTTGTCTTCAGTGCTCACAGCGGAGCAGATCGCCACAAAAAGCCGCGGCCAGATTTTACGGGCCGCACACGCGCTTCGAAAGAGCGTTCAGGCCGTCAGGGCTGGGTCGAACCTCACTGAACACGTCGCACCCCGGGGCGCCGGGGAAATCTGTGGGTGCGCCTCGGCCTGCGATAGGCTGTGGCATCCACGTGACGACACAGCGTTTTACCCCCCCCATCGTCCCCTATACCCCTACCCACAAAAACATCCAGACACACTCTTAACACCTCGCGCCAAGTACACGCCACCGGGCGCGTGGGGACGCACGGGGCGCGTGGCAAGCAAGGCGCCTGCGCGTACCTGCCGGGGCAGACCGCAGCCGGCCCACGCGCCGCTCCGCTCACGGGTCCGGGAATCCTCGCGCTGCTGGACCACCCGGCTAGTCATTGGCTGCCAGGTCGGGTCACGTGCGGCTCCCCGGCCCGCCCCTCGCCGCTAATCCACTGGCCGG
>NW_006160123.1:1860483-1876700 GCF_000334495.1 Tupaia belangeri chinensis
GACGCCCCGCGCTGCTGGCCCCCCCGGCTAGTCATTGGCTGCCAGGTCGGGTCACGTGCGGCTCCCAGGCCCGCCCCTCGCCGCTAATCACCTGGCAGCCCGCTCGAAGCGGGACCGAAAGTCGTTCGCACGCGGAACGGAAGGGTGGCTGGAGGACCTCGTTTTCTATCTTTGTAGGGTTACCTCCATACGCGGGGAACAAGAGAGCAGGGGCGCAAAACGAAATAAGCTCACACCTACCGGCTTAACTTCGCGTGCCCCTCCAGAGCCGGGAACCATCGCCCTTGGGCGCTCCCCGGTGCACGCCGGGATATGCCTGGCGCCCCTCGGTGTGTGACAGAGCATGCCGGGAACGGCACCTTTCCCGAGTTCCTGGCTCTCACCTTCCGGGCGTTCCTTTCGAGTCCTCTTGAAATTCCGGTCCTTGGACTCTGACTGAGACGGTCTGGGCAATCACGGACTGTGACAGTACACCAGACACTTGCACTCCCTCCTGTCCCACTTGTTAGATCTGTGTGGTCTTGGGGGAAGCCGTTCAACCTTCCCGATGGGGCAAGTGTTTGTAAGTGCCTGCTGTGGGCACTGTAAATTGTAAAAACAGGAAGGGCATTTGCCTACAAATAAACTACCAGCCTTTCATAGAGGGGGGAAAATGCTGGTTTCAGTACAGCTTACTGCGTGCCCCACTTGAGTGTAGAAGTGACACAGAATTTCTCTTGGGACAGAAGACCAAATCTTTCTTGATAAACTTATTGCTATTGTTGGAGAAAGTGGCAGTGAGGGGAGGGGTCATTTTAAAGAGACCAGAGACTTGTCCCTGTCGGAGTTTTGGTTCCCTAGTACTAGCTGTGGTATATGGAATATTGGAACCTCGAAAAATATCTGCTAATGCTGAAAAACAGCCTTACATCAGAACAAGCTGATTTTATAACACATTCACATATCGATCTCCAGGCCAAAAACCTATATAGTTTACATCCAAAAGCCCCCACTTAAAACAAGTCACAATTTCTCTGCTTTGAATTCCACTTCTCAGCTTTGGTTATTTCAAAACTTTGCCTTATCGGTACTCAAGGGGGATAATCAAGCTTCGAGGAAGCACTGATCAGATTCACAGAGCTCTTCTATATAGACTAGAAATTAAATGTACTAACACGTAATGTGGTTACCAAACCAAAACGTATTTGAGGGCACCCTTATCTGGTTTCAGGGTAATTCATAAGTCCAAGACTAATTTATTATCAAAATATTATTTCCTGGTTAGAAAATGCAAAACATTAAAATAAAATTAAACATAACATTAAAATGTAATTAGATCATATGTAATAAAACATTAAATTATAAGCATATCTATGTTAAACTTGAAGTTTATAAAACATTCCAGTATTAGTCCACTTGATCCTAACAACCCTGAGAGAAAAGCACTCTACTGTACTTATATTATCTTCTTCTGAATCAGTCTTGGGAAAATGTATTTCAACTTTTTTTTCTAGGTACCATCTAGGTTTTGGGTCTATTGGTCATAGTAGAAAAAGCCCAAGCCATAAAATTAGACAAATCTGGTGAAACTTGCAGTTCTTTCATTTCCTGCACTACAGTTGTGGAGAGGTCTTTTTTTTAAAAAAAAAAAAAAAAAAAAAAACTTTTTGATCTTTAATTCCTTTCACTGCAAATTGAGACCAACCATACCTAATCTTTTGGTTGCCATGATTCTGATAAAAATATTTGTAAGGGACCAGCAGTTAGTGTAATGGCTATGTCGCTGGATTCCCATGTAGTCAACTGCGGTTCGTGTCCCGGACATGGTGGCTTAAAACTCACGCCGGGCGCGTGTGCATGTGTGCCCAAGATCCCAAGAGGAGAATGGAGGAGAATGGATTGCGGCATGGCCATGCCCCCTGGGGGGTGATTTCTCGCTTTCTGTCTCTCTGTCTGTCTCTGTCATATATAATACCCACCCTAATCCCTGATGATAGAAGGCACTCTATATGTGTGAGTACTAGTTAGTAATAAAGGTTGCATTTGAACTAGCATCCTATAAGCTATCTAATACAGCATATTCTTGGGTCATTTTCTTTCTGTGCTATTCTGTTTCTCCCCTAGACAGTGCTAGAGGCACACTAACAGATTTTTATACAACAGATCTTTTTTAGACTTCTTGGTGACTATTGCCCATCTGTTGGTATGCATCATTACATTATCTTCCACCTTCATTTCAGTTTTTTTTCCTTAGCATGTTAAGATACTGAACTGTAAATATTATTGCAGTAAAATAATGATGGCACAGAGAGGCTTAGAGGGTAGAGGAGGCACCTGTTTCTATGCTTCAAGGAGGTTAAAAATTGTTTATATTTAATTCTTCCCTTCTCTTATGTAACATTTCAGATGCTCCCTTCCCAGTCTCCTTATGGTAGCTCCTTTTTCTCTCCTAGCTTCATCGTTCACTCTTAACAAAGCAGGGGGTGGAGGGGACTTAGCTTGGGCAGAATTTCCCATAGACATCTGAAATTCAGTATTTCCAAAGCCAAACTATCTCATCACCCCAGTGCCGGCTACTACTGCTTTTCCTTAAATGGGTGATGACACCACCATTCCAGTAAGTCTCCCAGGCTAGGAAACGTGCATTATTCTCAATCGCTCCTTCTTATCTATTTTGTACATCCAGTTGGTCTCAAAGTTTTGTTGCTTCCAACACTTAAATATTTATTTATTTTAATTTAACCAGAGAAGGACAGAGCAAAAGAGAGAGAAGGTGGAAAAAGCAAGCCACCAGGTTCAGGACTCAAACCACGAATGGGGCCATGTGGAAGTCCAGCGCCCTTAACCATCACGGCACCTACCGACCCCTCAATACTTAAATATCTTTTAAATTCGTTCCATACTTTCCATTTCCTCAGTTATGCGAGTCCAATCATTACTCTCTATATGTTCCTGCACTCATGTAAGTATAGCATTATGACAGCGGCATGTTAAAGTTTGTTTCAGGTTACCAAACTTGTGTATACAATGAAATTCTATTCAGCCACAAAAAAGAAGGGAATCCTACCATTTGCAATAACTTGGATAGACCTAGAAGACACTAGGCTAAGTGAAATAAGCCAAGCACAGAATTACAAATACGGTATAACATCACTAATATGTGGACTCTCAAAAAGACAGACTCAGGAGCAGAAAGCAGAACAGCAATTGTCAGGAGCTACAAGTAGGGAGGATGAGGAGGATGCAGAAATATTAGTCAAAGGGTACAAGCTGTCGCTAATAAGATGAAAAAGGTACAACATGGTGACTGTAGTTAATAATAATGAATACTTGAGATTAGTGGACAGCCAATCTTCAGTGTTCTTATCACACACACATAAAAAACCACATGAGGTGATGGAATTGTTAATTATTGGGTTGTCAGAAAAGTTATGAGGGATTTTTTCTATTTTTCTATGTAAAAATGTGTCATGACTTTTCTGATAACCCAAAAGTTCAAATGTATACATTTCACAATGTATAAATACCACATTGTTGTGTTATACACCTTAAATATATACAGTTTTTACTTATCCATTATGCTTCAATGAAGCAAGGGGGAAAGGAAGTGCTAAACTTGTAAACGATATTGTTCTACAAAAGACTAGTAAAAGGTTGGTAATGTCCTACACAGCGAATGCTCTTAGTAAGAATAAGAGATTAGGGACCAGCAATTGGCATAATGGCTATGTCGCTGGACTCCCATATAGTCAACCATGGTTCGAGTCCCAGACCTGGTGGCCATCCCCCCTGAGGGGTGATTTCTCACTTTCTGTCTCTTTGTCTCTCTGTATTTATGGTGAGTACACACGCCCTAGAGCAAAAACCACTTCAAAAAAAATTTTTAATAAAAAATAAAGGGAACCAGCAGTTAGCGTAATGGCTATGTCACTGGACTCCCACGTAGTCGACCGCGGTTCGCGTCCAGGACCCGGTGGCTTAAAACTCACGCCGGGCACTTGTGCGTGCGTGCCCAAGATCCCCAGGTAAGAATGGAAGAGAAGGGATTGAAAAAAAACGGCATGACCATCCCCCCTGGGGGGTGATTTCTCGCTTTCTGTCTCTCTGTCTCTCTCTGTCTGTCTGGCGAGCGCACGCACCGTATAGCGAAAACCTCTCCAAAATAAATTAAAAATAAAAAAATAAAAAATAAAGAATAAGAGTTTAGTTTCATTTAGTTTAGTTTTCTTTTCTTTTCTTTTTTTCTTTTTTTTTTTTTTTTTTTTTTGTAAAGGCCCAACACCCACCCCATGCACTCACCAGAGAAAGATAGAGACAGAGAGAGAAAAGAAAAGTGAGAAATCCCTTCCCTGGGAGGATGGCCATGCCACAATCCTTTCTCCTCCATTCTCCTCTCGGGATTTTGGACACATATGCATGCACATGCACCTGGTGTGATTTTCAAGCTCCCAGGTCTGGGACTTGAACCACAAAATCAACCAAGTGGATCTAGTGCCCCAACACCCATGGCTTCTGCTGGCCCAAGTAATACAATTTTTTTAAATATAAACAAATGTGTCAATCACATGGTATAGGAATTTGAAAAGGTTGGAAGGTGTTTTTTTTTAAGAATTATTTTATGTATTTATTCATTTATTTATTTTAATTTGACCAGAGAAGAACAGAGCCACAGAGAGGAAGAAAGTGAGAAGGCAGGCTGCTAGGTCCAGGACTTGAACTTGGTCAGCCATGTGGGAGTCCAGCACCCTCAACCACCATGCCACCTGCTGGCCCCGAGGTTGGAAGTTTTTGTTTGTTTTTGGTTTTTTTTTAGAATTATTTTATTTTTAACTTTATTTATTAATTTGTTTATTTCAATTTGACCAGAGAGGGACAGAGGGAGAGAGAGAGAGAGAGAAAGCAAGCCGCCAGGTCCAGGACTAGAACCGCAGTCGGCCATGTGGGAATCCAGTGCCTTTTAGCCACCACGCCACCTGCCGGCCCAGAGGTTGAAAGTTTTTGACAGGTATTTTACTGAGTGCTGTTGGAAATTGTTATTTGATCTTGGTGATCATTATGAGCATTTATGCTATTTCCAACTATGCTGGTTCTCCCAACTTTCAGGAACATGATATCATTGCCCTTTTTTTGTTCCCTTGAGCTTAGGCATAACTGTATGACTTGCTCTGGCAGTGAAATGTGAGTGGAAATGGTATATATCACTTCTGGGCAGAAGCTTTAAATGCCAGTGTGCAAATCAGCCATTTTCTCTCCTTCTGCAACAGTTACTAACAATGCTCCACCTAGTGGTTGTTCTACCAGCCTCGGTCTGTAGGGACACAAAGCAGATTCCCTAGCCAACCAGCAGGGTCTGTGAAACATGAGCAAGAGGGAATCAGCAGTTAGCGTAATGGCTATGTCGCTGGATTCCCATGTAGTCGACCGCGGTTCAAGTCCCAGACCTGGTGGCTTAAAACTCACACCGGGCATGTGTGCGTGTGTGCCCAAGATCCCGAGAGGAGAATGGAGGAGAAGGGATTGTGGCGTGACCATCCCCCGGGGGGGTGATTTCTCGCTTTCTGTCTCTATGTCTCTCTCTGTCTGTCTGGCGAGCGCACGGACCCTATAGCAAAAACCTCTCAAAAAAAATAAAAGAAATAATGTGTTGTTTTAAGACTCTGAGATTTGAGATTGTTGAAATAACCTAGCCCACTCTGAGTGATACAGAAATGGAGGAAGTTTCCAGAGTTGACCAAAATCCAGTCTGTTAAGGAAGACGCCAATTGCCCGTGTCCAGGATTTGATACAAATTTAGAAACCTAGGGGAGTGACAACTGAGGGCACAACTGCCAGAGGGTAATGAAAAAGAAGAGCCTAGAGAAAGAATGCTCATTGGAACCTTGTTTTTCATCTCTTCCCACTACATAATCCATTCTTCACAGAGAAGCCCAAGTGATCTTTTAAAAACATTAGTGAGATCTCAGGGCCAGCATGCAGTTCGTGGTTAAGGTGTTGGACTCCACATGGCTGACCATGGTTTGAGTTCTGGACCTGACGGCTTCAAATTCATGCTGGGCATGTGTGCACAAAATCCCAGGAGGAGAAGGGATTGTAGTGTGGCCATCACCCCAGGGGGTTGATTTTTTCACTTTAAAAAGTGTGTGTGTGTGTGTGTGTGTGTGTAAGAGAGAGAGAGAGAGAGAGAGAGAGATCTTAGGACTCCTATTCTTTAAACTAGCTGAAGTTTTGTATAATACTTACAGTAAAATCCATGCTTGATACCTTGACTTGTGAACCCCAAATGACCTAGCCCTAGGCTACTTATTTTGTGGTTTGTGTACCCTTGATCACAATTATATTCCCCACTTTATGGTTTCCACGTTGGTTTTGCCCTCAGCCCACAATGAGATCCAGTTAGTTGGGTGGATCCTTCTCAATTATTCTCATTGGCCCAAATGTTTTCTGTTTGCTTTGATTTGTTTGCCAGAGGATGCATGTGCTCGCCATAGAGAGAGGGTGTGGAGAAAACACCCCCATGGGGAATGGTCGTGCCATAGTATCTTCTCCATTTATCCTTCCAGGCACATGTGCATGTATGCCCCAAATCCCAAGAACAGAATGGAGGAGAGAAATCGCAGCAAGGCTATCCCCACTGAGGGGGTGATTTCTCACTTCCTTTCTCACCATGTCTCCCTATCTCTCTCCAACAAGCACACATGCTCTACAGGAAAAAAAAAAAAAAAAAAACTAACAAAAAAAAAGAAGAAATTTTGACACATGCTGCAACATGCGTGAATTTTGAGGTCATTCGTTAAGTGAAATAAGCCAGTCACAAAAAGATAAATCCTATGTGATTCTACTTATATAAGATGCTTAGTCAAAATCGGAGAGAGAAAGTAAAATAGTGGTTGCCAGGGACTGTGGGAGCGGAGATGAGGCATTGTTGTTGGAAGAGTATATAGTTTCAATTTTACAAGATGAGAAAAGTTCTGAAGATAAAAGTAATGTCTGCACAACATTATGAATGTCTTTAAGACCACCAAACGATACACTTAAAAATAGTAAGTTATTTTTTCTTTTTCTTTTTGCTATAGGGAGCCTGTGTTCACTGAAGAGAGACAAAGGGAGAGTGAGAAATCATCCCCCAAGGGGGTGGCAACACCGCAATCCCTTCTCCTCCATTCCCCTCTCAGGATTTTGGGCAGTCATGCACACACGCCAAGTGTGATTTTCAAACCTCTGGATCCAGGACTGAACCATGGTCAGCCATGTGGGATCCAGCCACCTTAACTCTGTGTCACCTGCTGACCATAAAATGGTAAATTGTGTGTGTATTTTACCACAATTAAAAAAAAAAATTTAGGAGCATCAGCAGTTGGTGTAATGGCTATGTCACTGGACTCCCATATAGTCAACTGCAATTTGAGTCCCGGACCCGGTGGCTTAAACTCACGCCGGGCGCGTGTGTGTGCGTGCCCAAGATCCCAAGAGTAGAATGGAGGAGGGGGGATTGCGGCATGGTCATCCCCCACTGCAGGGTGGTTTCTCGCTTTCTGTTTCTCTGTCTCCCTCTGTCTTCCTGGCAAGCACACACACCCTATAGCAAAAACCTCTCAAAAAAAAAATTTTTTTTAGGAAAAAAAGTGAATTATCACTGCATTCCTACTAAATGTCCAAAATACCGACAACACCAAATGCTGGTGAGGATGTGAAGAAATGAAAACTCTCTTTTATTGCTGATGGAGATACAAAATTGCATGGCCACTTTGGAAGACAATTTGGCAATTTCTTTAAAAACTACAGAGTCCTACTGTACAACCCAGCAAGTACATGCCTAAGTGTTTACCCAAATCAGCTGAGAACTTACATCCACACAAAAACTGACACACAAATGTTCATTAAACTTTTACCCATTGTTGCCAAATATTGCAAGCAGGTGGCCAACAGGTAGCATGATAGTTAGGGTGCTGGGCTCCCACATAGCTGATCAAAGTTTGAGTCCCGGACCTGGCGGCTTGCTTTCTCACCTTCCCTCTCTTTCTTTCTTTCTCTTTCTCCCTGTCTCTCTTCCGTGGGTGTATGTGCCCTATATAAAATTTTTAAATAATAAAAATAAATTAATTAAATTAAATAGATCATTCTTTTTAAAGTAAACAAATATTGGTAACAACCAAGAAGTCCTTCAATAGGTGAATGGATAAACAAACCGTGGTATCTATGCAATAGAGTATTATTCAGCAACAAAAAGAAATGAGTTGTCAAGCCCTGAAAAGACATAGGGAAACTTAAAACCATATTGCTAAGTTAATGAGGTCAATTTGAAAAGGCTACATATGGGACCAGCAGATGCCATAATGATTTCGCCACTGGACTCCCATTGTAGTCAACCACCGTTCGAGTCCTGGACTCAGCAGCTTAAACTCATGCTAGGCATGAGTGGTTGGAAGCCCAAAATCCCAAGAGGAGAATAGAGGAGAAGGAATCGTGGTCTCTCTCTATCTACATGTGCCTTATAGCAAAAATCTTTCTTAAAAAAAAAAAAAAGAAAAGAAAAGAAATTCACACTGGGCACATTTGTATGCCAAAGGAGAAAAGGGATTGTGCAGTGGCCATTCCCCCTGGGGGAGTGGGGGAGTGATTTCTTGCTTTCTGTCTCTGGCGAGTACATGTGCCCTATAACAAAAATCTCTCTTAAAAAAAAAAGGCTACATATTATATGACTCCAAGTATATGACCATAGGGGTTGTAGGAGGAGGTTAAAAAGTTAGAAGACGGAGGTTCTGAGGGTGATGAAACAATTCTGTAGGATACTGTAATGGTGGGTATTATGGCATTATGTATTTGGCCAGACTCGTGGAACTGACAAAAGAGTGAACGCTAATGTAAACTATGGGCTTTAGTTAATAATAACAGGGACCAGCAGATGGCATAATGGCTGCATCACTGGACTCCCATGTAGTCGACCACAGTTCAAGTTCCGGACTGAGCGGCTTAAAACTCACATTGAGCACATGTGCATGCATGCCCAAGATCCCAAGAGAATGGAGGAGAAGGGAGTGCAGCATGGACATGCCCCCTGGGGGGTGATCTCTCACTTTCCCTCTCACTGCCTGTGTCCCTCCCTCCAGTTAGCACACTTGCCTTAAGGCAAAAATCTCTTTAAAAAGGAAAAATAGGGGCCAGCAGGTGGTGTGGTGGTTGAGACCATGGAATTCCCACATGGCCAACCATGGTTTGAGTCCCAGATCTGGCAGCTTGCTTTCTCACTCTCTCTCTCTCTGTTCCTCTTTGGTCAAATTAAAATAAATAAATAAATACATTTAAACAATATAATTATAAAAAAGAAAAAAGGAAAAATAGGGGTCAGCAGGTGGCATGATGTTTGAGGCACTGGAATTCCCACGTGCCTGACCACAGTTTGAGTCCCGGACCTGGCAGCTTGCTTTCTAACTCTCCCTCTCTCACTCTCTCTGTCATTCTCTGGCAAAACTCATGTGAAATAAATTAATTAATTATTTTTAAAGGAAAAATAATAAAGATTTTCTTCTGTGTTTTTTAAAAAAAATTTTAATTGCCAAAGGGCATATGCACTTGCCCAAGAGAGACAAAGCACCCCCCTTTCGTGACATGGTCAGACCATTGTCCCTTCTCCATTTATCCATCTTGCCAGGATTGTAGGCATGCACACACTCAGCGGTTATGCTTTCCAAGTCACCCAGACCAGGATTCAAACTGGGGTCCGCCATGTGGCATCTGGCTCTTAACTACTAGGCTTCATGGCCAACCCTTTTAAAGTTTATTTTTGCTTTTAAGTTTATTCATTTATTTCTTTCATGAGAGAGAGAAAGAAACTGTCCCTGCAGTGGGGTGTTCACATTGCGACCTGCCTCCAGTCTCAGCTGGCCTGGAGAGTGGGCACACATGTGCACACCCCACGTGCTCAGGGATGCCCAAGGATGCAAACCCAGGCCCTTTCCCATGTGGGTCTAATTGTAGTACCATTGTGCCACTTCCTGGCCCCACTTCTGTGTTTTTTTATAGAAGTTTTATAGTTTTAGCATTTACATTTAGGTCTAATTCCACATCAAGTTAATATCTGTATATAGTGCGAGGGAAGAGATTTTTTTTTCCATAAGGATATCAAGTTAATCCAGCACTCTTTGTTGAAGATTATTTTCTCTGTTCAAATTACTTCAGTTTCTGTATTCATTATCTATCACTGTGTAACAAGTAACCCAGAAATTTAGTATCTTAAAATAATCAGTATTTATTATCTCGTAGTTACTGTGGTTCGGGAGTCTGGGCACAGCATAGTTGGGCATCACTGGCTCCAAGTCTCTCAGGAAGTTGCAGATCCATCTGAAGACTTGACTCACCGGGAGGGAGTCTGCCTCCAAGCTCGTGTCTGTGGTTCTTAGCAGGCTTTAGTCCCTTGCCACATGGGCCTTTCCACAAGGCTACCTCAAAACATGGCAGTCCAGGACCAGCAGATGGTAATGGTTATGTTACTGGATTCTCACGTAGTTTACCACAGTTTGAGTCCCAGACCCGGTGGTTTAAAACTCACCCAGGCACATGTGGGTGTGTACCCAAAATCTGGAGAGGAGAATGGAGGAGAAGGAATTGCAACATGACCATCCCCCCGGGGAGTGATTTCTCACTTTCTGTCTCTCTGCTTCTCTCTGTCTCTCTGGTGAGTGCATGCATCCTGTAGTAAAACTCTTAAAAAAAACATGGCAGCTGACTTTTGTTTTTAGAATTATTTGTTTTACTTATTATTGTTATTACCTTTTTTAAGAATTATTTTACTTAACTTTATTTATTTGTTTATTTATTTTAATTTGACCAGAGAGGGAGAGAGAGAGAGAGAGAAAGTGAGAAAGCAAACCACCAGGTCCAGGACTCAAACCATGGTCAGCCATGTGGGAGTCCAGCACCTTAGCCACCATGCCACCTGCCAGCCCCTTATCTTTTAAAATTTGTTATAGGGTGCATGTGTGGGTATGAGAGAGAGACAGTGAAAATGAGAAAATAATCCTCCAGGTCCAGGACTAGGACCGTGGTCGGCCATGTCGGAGTTCAACACCTTAGCCACCAGACCACCTGCTGACCCCAGCAGCTATCTTTTTTTATAGCAAGCAACCCACTGAAGAGTTCCCCTAAAAATATAAGCCAAAGTCTTTTTTAATCCTACTCATAGAGGCCAACAGGTGATGCAGAGGATTAGGCAGACAGTTCCCACATAGTCAACTACATAGTTCAAGTCCCGGACCCAGTGGCTTGAAAATCACACCAGGTACATGTGCATGCATGCCCAAAATCCTGAGAAAGAAAGAACTGTGATGTGGCCATCCCCTCTGGGAGGTGATTTCTCACTTTCCTTCTCTTGACTCTCTCTCTTTGTCATGGGCAAGCACATGTACTCTATAGCAAAAATTAAACTAATAATAATTATTTTTTCTGTGTGTAGAGATTTTTGCTATAGGGCACATGCATTTACCAGAGAGACAAAGACAAACAGAAAGACAGAAAGTGAGAAATCACCCCCAGAGAGGATGGCCACATCGCAATCCCTTCTTCCCCATTCTCTTCTCCAGATTTTGGGCACGCACGCCCATGCACCTGGCATGGTTTTTAAGCTGCTGGGTCCAGGACTCTGACAGCAATCAACTATGTGGGAGTCCAGTGACATAACCGTTATACTATCTACTGGTCCCTAAAATAATAATAATAATAAAGAGAGCCTAACCCCCAAAATAACACCTTATATCTCCTGTCAGTCCATGCTCAAGGGAGCTTACATACAGGTATGTCTATCAGAAGGCAGGAATTTGAGGGCCATCTTAGAGGCTGCCTAAACTGCCAAAAACTCAATTCCCTATAGATGTTGGGGTCTCTTTCTAGCCTCTATTCTGTTCAATGATCTAATTACTTGCACAGCTACTGATTCTATGCTGCCTTGACTTCTGTAGCTCTATAGTAAGTCTTGAGGTCAGGTAGTTTATTTATTTTTTTTTGAGAGGTTTATTGTCATAGAGCATGTGCGCTTGCCAGACAGACAGAGACAGAGAGACAGAAAGCGAGAAATCACCCCCCCGGGGGGATGGTCACGCCACAATCCCTTCTCCTCCATTCTCCTCTCGGGATCTTGGGCACGCACGCACATGTGCCCGGCATGAGTTTTAAGCCACCGGGTCCAGGATGCAAACCGCGTCCAGCGACATAGCCATTACACTAACTGCTGGTCCCGAGGTCAGGTAGTTTTAAGTTCTTCAACTTTATCTTTTTAAAAATTATTTTGTCTATTCTAAATTCTTTGCATTGTTATGTAAACTTTAAAACTAGCTTATCAATTTCTACGAAAAACCTCCTGGGATTTTTATTGGAATTTTATTTACTCTATAAATCAATTTGTGAATAATTAATATCTTAATAATAATGATTCTTCTGATCTATCAATATGTAGTCACAATATATATATCCAACAAAAGACAAAAATCCAGAGTATGTTAAAAACCCCTATAGCTCAATAATAACAAGACCGAAGTCCAATTTTTTAAATGGGCATAAATATTTCAACTGACACTTCACGAAGATCTACAAATGGCTAATAAACATATTAATTATCAGAGAAATCTAAACTGAAACCACAAAGAGGTACTATTTTATATTCTCCAGAATGACAAAAAGTAAAAAGATTGACAATAACAAATGTCGTCTAGGATCTGGAAAAACTAAAATTCTCATACATTGCTATTGGGAGTATAAAACAGTACAATCCTTTAAAAAATAGTTTGACAATTTCTTATAAAGTCTAATATATATCAAGGGCCCAGCAAGTGGTGTGGTGGTTAAGGCACTGAATCCCACATGGCCAGCCATGGTTCAAGGTCAAGACCCGGCAGTTTATCATGCTCGGCATGTGTGTATACTCGCCCAAAATCCAGAGAAGAATGGAGAAGAAGGGATTGTGGCATGGCCCTCCCCTCTGGAAGGTAATTTCTCACTTTCCCTCTCTTCTCTCTCTGTCTCTCTCAGATGAGCACATGTGCCTTAAAGGCAAAAACTTAAAAAAAAAAAAAAGTTTAACATATACCTAACCTATACCCAGCAACTCAATTCCTAGGTATTTACTCAAGAGAAATGAAAACACATGGGGACCAGCAGGTGGTGTGGTGGTTAAGGTGCTGGACACTTCCAAATGGCTGACCACAGTTCGAATCCTGGACCTGGTGGCTTGCTTGCTCTCTCTCTCTCTCTCTCTGTGTGTGTGTGTGTGTGTGTGTCTGGTCAAATTAAAATAAATGAATGAATAAATAAAATAATTTTAAAAAGAGAGAGAAATGAAAACATATTGGGTCATCAGAAAAGTTATGATGCATTTTTGCATAGAAAAAAATGCGTCATAGAACCAGCAGGTAGCATGGTGGTTAAGGACACTGGAATCCCACTTGGCTGACTGGTTTGAGTCCCAGACATGGAGGATTGCTTTCTCAGTTTCCCTCTCTCCCTCTCTCTCTTTCTCTCACCTTGTCTCTATCTGGTCAAATTTAAATAAATAAATAAATAAATAAATAAATAAGTAAATAAATAAATAGTTAAATAAAAAAGAATTCTTTTAAAAGAAAAAATATGTCACCACTTTTCCAACAATCCAATATATCCACTGAAAAAAGTATTGTATAAAAGTTATTGTATAAAAATGGTTACATCACTGGACTCCCATGTAGTCGACCATGTTTTGAGTCCCAGACCTGGCAGCTTAAAACTCATGCTGGGTGCATGTGTGTGTGTGTGCCTAAAATCCCAATAGGAAAAGAGATTGTTACGTAGCCATCCCACCTACGGGGTGATTTCTCATTTTCTGTCTCTTTGTCTCTCCAGGGAGTGCACGCACCTTACAGCAAAATTTGCTCTTAAAAAAACATTGTTGAGGGGCTGGCAAGTGGCATGGTGGTTAAAGGTGCTGGACTCCCACATGGCCGACCATGGTTCAAGTCTCAGACCTGGTGGCTTGCTTGCTCACTTCCTCTCTCTCTCTCTCGTATCAACCTGGAAAATAATAGTGATGATAATCATAAATAAATTTAAATAAAAATAATTCTTAAAAAATATATATTGTTGAGACCAGTGGATGGCGTAATGGTTATATCATTGGACTCCCACATAGTTGACCACAGTTCAAGTCCCAGACCCAGAGGCTTAAAACTCACTCAAGAGCAGTGTGCGTGCATGCCCAAAATCCCAAGAGGAGAATGGAGAAAGGATTGCAGCATGGCCATCCCCCTGAGTTTTGAGTCCCAGACTTGGAGGCTTGAAAAAATCACACTGGGCAGGTGTGCATATGTGCCCAAAATCTCAGGGGGAGAAGAGAGAACAGATTGTGGCGTGGCCATCCCCCCACCCCTATGGGTGATTTCTCACTTTCGCTCTGTCTCTTTCCAGCAACACACATGCCTTATGGCAAAAATAATTTTAAAAAAGAAAAAGGCCCATTTGGGTCAGCAGGTGGCATGGAGGCTAAGGTGCTGGACCCCACATGTCTGACTTTGTGGTTCAACTCCCAGACCCAACGGCTAGAAAAATCACACTGGGCACATGTGCATACATGCCCAAAATCCTGAGAGGAGGCTGAAAGGTAAGAGATTGCAGCATTACCATCCCTCCAGGGTGGACTTCTCATTTTCCCTCTCTGTCTCTCGCTGGCAAACATAAGTGCCATAGAGCAAAAACTGGGGGGTTGGGGGGAAGAAGGCCCATCTTTGTCACTCTCCCCACTAAAGGGTGGAGTTTATTTTTCTACCCCTTTGAATTTCTGCTAGGCTTGTGACTGTTTTGACTAATAGAATACAGCAGATGTAATGCTTCACCAGTTTCAGGTCTTCTAAAGAACTAACAGCTTCCACTTTTTCTTTTCTCTCTCTCTCTTTTTTTTTTCTTTTCTTTTTTTTTTTGGGGGGGGGCTTTTGCCATTGAGTGGTGTGGCTGGGCTTTTGCCATTGAGTGTGTGTGCTCAGCAGAGAAAGACAGAGAGAAGGAAAGTGAGAAATCATCCCCTAGGGGGGATGGCCATGCCACAATCCCTTCTCCTCCATTCTCCTCCTGGGATTTTAGGCACACACTCACACACACCTGGCATGATCTTCATACTAACAAGTCCGGGACTTGAACAGCAGTTGGCCATGTGGGCGTCTATTGCCTCAACCACCACATTACCTGCTGGGTCCACACTTCCTCTTTCTTGGTACCCACCCACCATGTTATGAGGAAACCCAAACAGACATGTGGAAGATACTCCTATCTGAGATATCAGCCAAGAGTGAGTCATCTTAGAAATAGATTTTCCAGTCCGGGCCAAGCAATCCCAACGGATGCCACAGAGAACAAAGCAAATTGATACTACTATCCTATGACCAAATTTCAATATCATGAGCAAATAACTTTTGTTGTTTTAAGCCACTACATTTTTGAGTAATGTTATATTCAATAGGTAACAAAACATGTAGTATGGAAATCACATAGCTGCCTGTGAGAAGGCACAGTGTTTTGTTTTTTTGTTTTGTTTTTAAATAATTACTTATTTATTTATAATTCCATTTTTAAATTTTTTTTGGAGAGCTTTTTGCTATAGGGTGCGTGTGCTCGCCAGACAGAGAGAGACATAGAGACAGAAAGCGAGAAATCATCCCCCAGGGGGGATGGCCACGCCGCAATCCCTTCTCCTCCATTCTCCTCTCGGGATCTTGGGCATGCACGCACAGACTCCTGGCGTGAGTTTAAGCCACTGGGTCCGAGACTTGAAACGTGGTCAACTACATGGGAGTCCAGCGACATAGCCATTGCACTAACTGCTGGTCCTTGTTTTGTTTTGTTTTGTTTTGTTTTAATTATCATCATAATCTTCTTTATATTACATTGGATTACATATAACTTTACATTGACTTCCATTGCTTTTTCAAAAGGGAATGCCATGCATGTCAGTCAATACAGAGGCATCGATCTCCCCGCTTTATCATTCAAAGTCTTTTCCATGCATTTCCCAATAATTATTATTATTATAATTTTTTAAAACAGTCAATCACTATTTCTCATTTTGCTTGTTAAAAGACTTCACCCATCATGAAATACTTCCCAGACCAGTCCAGTTGAGAATACTATACACGTCATCTTCAACAGATAATAAACCATATCTGTTTCTCACTAACATCCCCTCTATTGTTCACTTGCTATCTTTCTCTATCCTCTTCTCTTTTTTTTTT
>NW_006160123.1:1877049-1877705 GCF_000334495.1 Tupaia belangeri chinensis
ATCAATAATATTCCACTTCTACTTTCTTGCTTATGCACATATATATATGTTTTTTTTTCCTCTTTCTCTTTTTTTTTTTATTTTTTTTCCTATGTTTGTCCCTCTGCCCTGTCTCACTCTCCCATTACAATATCCCTGCTATATACAGTTGTCTTCCAGAAGAGTTACTGAAAAAGTGATACATACAAGTAAAGGGAGAGAGGCCACGAGTTCCAACCATCAGCTCATAAAGTTTTTGGCAATAGGGAGCATAAACTCCACTCAGGGTTGGATTAAGGGAGGGTCTCCTGCAGATCCGCAAGTGTAGGTGAGTCTCCAGGGAATGCAGTTTCAGGAAAGCAGTTCTGGTACGCAGGGATGATTATCAGCTGATGCGGCACAGCAGTCATCTTGTAGTTACCAGGAATGGTGTTGTGGGGATCTGCAGTGTGAGTTGTCCTTGGGTATCTGGCTTCCTCAAGAATGGCAGAGTAGTTCTTGTTTTCCCCTGAGGTAATAATGCAGGGCTGGTAACTATCATCTTCTTAAGTTGCAAGTTCTTCAACCTTGTTTTCGGCCTCCGGGCCATCCCGGGCCAGAGAGGCAGGGAGAGGCAGGGAGAGGCGCTTGGATGCGCTGGGGGGCGTGAGCCCCCGGCCACGTGCCCCCCCCCAGTG
>NW_006160123.1:1877741-1902117 GCF_000334495.1 Tupaia belangeri chinensis
GCTGGGGGGGGCGGGAGCCCCTGGCCGCATGGCGCGCCCCCCCTTTGTTTTGTTTTTTAATTTGACCAGAGAGAGAGAAAGGGAAAGCGAGAAAGCAAACCACCAGGTCTGGGATTCAAACCGCAGTTGGCCATGTGGGAATCCAGCACCTTTAACCACCATGCCACCTACTTGCCCCCCTCTTTTTTTGTTTTTGTTTCTTGTTTTTTGTTTTTTAATTTTAAGGAAGGCACAGTATTGTAAAAGGGCCCAAGGGGACTGTCAGGGATGATGGAAATGTTCAATATCTCTGTTAGGCTAACAGTAATAAGGATGTATGCATTTATCGAAACTGAACTATAAACAAAATCGATATACTATAATGTATGTAAGTTATACCTTAATAAAGTCAATTGTTTTGTCTTTTTTGCTCTATAAGACAAAGACGGAGAGAAAGCAAGAAAGTACTTCCCCTCCTGCCCATGGGAAATGGTCATTCTACCTTCCCTTTCCTCCATTGCTCCTTCCTTCCAGGAATTTGGGCACACACAAGCCCTGTATGTTTCCCAAGTCACTAGGTGTAGGGCTGGAACCACATACTTGGCCATATGGGACCCAGCCTCCTCAACCACCAGCCCATGGTTGGCCTGAAGCTCATTCGTTTGTTTGTTTTTAATGGTTCTCCAGGGACCAGAAATTGATGTAGTGGTTAAGGTGCTGGACTCCCATGTGATTGACCATGATTTGAGTCCTGGACCTGGCAACTTGAAACTTACACCAGGCGAGTGTGCGTGCGTGCCCAAGAACCCAAGAGGAGAATGGAGGAGAAGGGATTGCGGTGTGGCCATCCTCCCTATGGAATGATTTCTTGCTTTTTGTCTCTCTCTCTCTCTTTCCAGTGAGTGCAAGCACCCTATAACAAAATTCTTTCAAAACATAAATAATTAAGTGGCCCTCCATTCATTAGAAAATGAAAATAAAACTCCTCCACTGTGTAGGAGACTCTTTCCAAAGTAGCCCCAGCCTCAATTCACAAAACGGTCCCTTTTTTTACACTAAAACTAAACACAGTGATTTGCAGTTTCACGTGGGCCCAGGCCCATGAGATTGTTCTGTCTTCGTGGCGGGTCATTCCTAAGCTGAGGCTGCTAAAGTCGGCCATTCCGTGACGCCCACCTTTACCCACCCCTGTGCTGATAGTCCTTGTCACCTCCTGCTCTGGCTCAGAACGCTGAACACTTTCATTACCGTACTGATCACACGTTGTTTTGCAAGTTTGTTTGTGCCCTTCCCTAGACCCTGACTTCCTTGCGAAAAGAGACGATACCTATTTCATCTTCGCTTCGTCATAACGTAAGCTCAGGGCAGGTAAGAGGTACTCGGTGAATGGGGAACGGGTTACAGGCCACCAGTCGGGGTCTCCTTTTGCTTCTCTCATGGCTTTGCTGATAAATATTCTTTGGCCCTCTGTGGTGTCCCTTGGGTCTCCACCCACTGCCATCCTCAGTCATGTGCTTTTCGTTCTTTTTTTTTTTGGTGAGGTTCTTTTTTGCTATAGGGTGCGTGAGCTCGCCAGAAAGAGAGAGAGACAGAGAGACAGAAAGCGAGAAATCACCCCCCAAGGGGGATGACCACGCCACAATCCATCCTCCTCTTGGGATCTTGGGCACACACGCCGGACGTGATTGTAAGCCACCGGGTCCAAGACTCGAACCACAGTCGGCTACACGGGAGTTCAGCGACATAGCCATTACGCTAACTGCTGGTCCCAGCCATCTGCCTTTCTGACCCTCTCCCTCTCACTCTGCTTTGACACTCTGAAAGTTCACACAACCCCATGGCTGCAACTATCTCCCTCTCCTCAGATACCTACAACTGTATACGAGCTCAGTATATGTCGGCTGAGCATGAGGGACACCCTACTAAATTAGGCTAAACATAAGAATGCACGGGACTTGAGCATCTGAAAACTACTGCATGTAGAAAGAGAAAAGGGAAAGAAGGCAAATGTGTCCAAGAAACTGAGACCGTGTGCCCCGGAGAATCAGGAAGCATCATCAGATGGGGAAATCTGAGGAACTGGTTTATGAGGAAAAGCAATGAATGCTGTCCTAGCATGCTGGGTGTCGTACCATCGCATTCCAGCGATACTCTTAAACGACAGAGATGGAGGGGCTGGCAAGTGGCATCGTAGTTCAAGGCTCTGGACTCCCACATGACCAACTGCAGTTCGAATCCCAGACCTGGTGGCTTGCTTTCTCACTTTTCCTTTCTCTCTCTCTCTAGTCAAATTAAAAAATAATAGTAACAAATGGAATTAAATAAATAAATATTTTTTAAAAGACAAAGATGCAGGGACCAGCAGTTAGCATAATGCTTATGTCGCTGGACTCTTACATAGTCGACCATGGTTTAAGTTTTGGACCCGGCAGCTTAAAACACACCAGGTACATGTGCATGCATGCCCAAAATCCTGAGAGGAAAATGGAGGAGAATGAACTGTGGCATGATCCCCTTTCTCTCTCTCCCCTGGGAGGTGATTTCTCACTTTCTGTTTCTCTGTCTCTCTAGCAAGTGCACATGCCCTAAACACGCCCAAAAAAAAAAAAAAAAAAAGACAAAGATGCAGAATTCTACTCTTTTATGAATTATAAATATGTATATATATTTATATCTGTATCTGTATCTATATCTATATATAATTTTTGCCCTCATGAAAGCTTTTGTGGTGACAGACATAAAGAATTCCATAAATTGGGACTAGCGGGTGGTGAGGTGGTTAAGGTGCCGGACACTCCCACATGGCCCACCAGGGTTCGAGTCCTGAATCTGGTGGCTTGCTTTTTCACTTCCTCTCTCTCTCACACTCACCCTCTGTCTCTCTCTGGCCAAATTAAAGAATAAATGAATGAATAAATAAAAAATAAAATAAATAATTATTTTTTAAAAAAGAATTCCATAAGTAAATATAAATAGAAAATTGCAAGTTGTGATAAATGCTGCAGAGGCACACGTTCCCATGAAAGCACGGGCAGCAATGTGCTCAAAAGAAGCTGGCGCTGAAAACTGAAGAGCAGAAGCCGAGTAGGGGACAGGAAGAAGTTTCCAGGCAGAAGGAATAGCACATGCAAAAGCCTACAGCATAGACAGGAGTGCAGTCGGTGAGTGGTTGCCAGAGGCTGGCAGGGACCGGGAAGAAGGAGAGTTTCTTTCGAGGCGATGAACTCGTTCTGAAATGAGATCGTGGTGATGGTTACTCAACTTTGGAAATACGCTAAAATTCATTGATTTGTGCACTTTAAAAGGAGGAAGTTTGTGGTAAGGTTATTGTATATCAAATTTGTTTTCTTTTTTTGGAGAGGTTTTTGCTATAGGGTGCGTGCACTCGCCAGACAGACAGAGAGAGACAGAGAGACAGAAAGCAAGAAATCACCCACCTCCCCAAGGGGATGGTCACACCACAATCCCTTCTCCATTCTCCCCTCAGGATCTTGGGCAAGGACGCACACGTGCCAGGAGTGAGCTTAAGCCACCGGATCCGGGATTCAAACCGTGGTCGACTACACGGGAGTCCAGCAACATAGCCATCATACCAACTGCTGGTCCCTATATATCATTTTTTTTAATTAAAAATTACAATCAGGATGAAGATGGGGGCTGAGCAGGGGCACAGCAGCATGACGGTCTGTGAGGCTGGCCCAGAGGTGAAGGCTCCCTGTTCGAATCCAGAGACCTCCCTGAGTATGCCAGGCACATGGTGTGCCACAGTCCAGTGCTGGCTGTTGCTGAGGGTGGATCACAGTGTCAAGAACCTGTTGGGGGGACCGGCAGATGGCATAATGGTTACATTGCTGGACTCCCACATGATTGACCACTGTTCGAGTCCCGAATCTGGCGTCTTGAAACTCACACCAGGGACACGTACCTGAAATCCCAAGAAGAGAATGGAGAAGGGATTACAGCATGGCCATCCCCCCTTGGGGGGTGATTTCTCACTTTCTTCTCTCTCTGTCTCTCCAGCAAGTGCATGCGACCTACGGCAAAAATTTTTCAAAAAAAAGAAAAGAAAAGAAAAGACCCTGTTGGGGTTCTCTCTCTCTCTCATAATAAATTACGAATCAACTCTTTTAAAAAGATGAAGATACGGGCCAGCAAATGGCATAGCAGTTATGTCGCTGGACTCCCACATGGCTGATCATGGTTCAAGTCCCTGACCAGGTGGCATGAAAATCACACTGGGTGCGTACATATGCCCAAGATCCCAGGAAGAGAATAAAGAAGGGACTGAGGCATGGCCATCTATCCATCTAGGGGTTGATTTCTCACTTTCCCTCTCACTGTCTCAGTCTCTCTCTCTCTCTTCAGTGAGCGCACATTCCCTAAGGCAAAAACCTCTTAAAAAAAAAAAAAAAGATGAAGATCATTTCAAGTTAGCAATATGAAAAAGGCCTATGTCATATAGGCCACAGCACCTTCAAGAAACCAAAAGAAGTCTAGCATGAGATATAATGAGGATGAGGAGGTGAGTGCAATTGATGAAAGGTGAATGTTTAGGAGCCAAACGAAATGATGATAAGGTGAGAGAAGAGAACCAGTATAGAGGCAGAGCCATCCCACCTCCTCCATGCCCGCAGATGAGCAGAAAGAAAGAAACGGAGCCTGTAAAAGCATCAGAAAGAGGCCATGGGGGAAGAGAAGCAGCAGCCTGCCAGACTTGCACATGGGCCAGGAGAGGAGAGGATGTCTCGTAGCCGGTGACTGCAATACTGACTATGGCAAAGAGGCCAATGAGAGTAGAAATGAAGAAAAGTGCTTCGAGGCTGGCCCCATGGCCTACTGGTTACGGGAGCTGGATCCCACATGACTGACCACACTTTGAATCCCGGACCCGGCAGCTTAGAAAACATACTGCATGCACACTTATGTGTATGTGTGCGTGTGCCCAAAATCTTGGTAAGATAGAGAGATGGAGAAGGGATCGCGTCATGACCTCACCCCACTGCGGGATGCTTTCTCTCTCTCACTTTCTTGTGCACATACATGCCCTCTGACAATTTTTTTTAAGACAAAAGAGTAAAAAGAAAAGTCCTTTGATTTGGAGACGGGTGACCACAGACACAGCTATGTGAGAGTGGGGGCTGGGGAAGGAGCCAGATGGCAGAGGCATAATGAGAGGATGAGTCATGAAGACATGGAGGCACACAGTATTTGGCAATGAAAGAAGGAGGGAAAATAGGACAGAAGCTTAAAGAGAGTGGGGTCAGATAGAGGCCCTTTCTAAACAGGAGAAACCTGAGCATACTTGAGAATAAGAAAAAGGAGCCGGGACGCAGAAGCTAATTTAAAATGTGAGGGAGAAAATAACTCATGGAGGGACCAGCAGTTGGCGTAGTGGCTATGTTGCTGGACTCCCATGTAGTCGACTGTGGTTCGAGTCCCGGACCCGGTGGCTTAAACTCACACCGAGCACATGTGCACGTGTGCCCAAGATCCCGAGAGGAAAATGGAGGAAAGGGATTGCAGCGTGGCCATCCCCCCTGGGGGGTGATTTCTCACTTTCTGTCTTTCTAGTAAGTGAACATACCCTATCAAACAAACAAACAAAACCTCTCAAAAAAAAAAAAAAAAAAAAAAAAAAGAAAAGAACTCATGGAGCAAGTTTCCCTGACAAGATAGGAGAAGTTAGAGACCGCAGATAGCATAATGGTTACATCACTGGACTCCCACGTAGTTGACTACAGTTCGAGTCTTGGCCCCAGCAACTTAAAACTCACACCGGTGTGTGTGTATGTGTGCCAAAAATCCTGAGAGGAGAATGGAGGGGAATGGATTGCAGTGTTGCATCCCCCCTGGAGAGTGATTTTTCACTTTCTGTCTCTCTAGCGAGCACACATGGCCTACAGCAAAAATATCTCTAAAAAAAAAAAAAAGAAAGAAAGAAAGAAAAAGAAAAGAAAAGAAAAGAAAAGGGACCAGCAGGTGGCATGATGCTTAAGGCGCTGGACACTCCCACATGGCCAACCACAGTTTGAGTTCTGGACCTGGTGACTTCCTTTCTCACTTCCTCTCTCTGGTCAAATTAAAATAAATGAATGAGGGAACAGCAGATGGTGTAATGGCTATGTTGCTGGATTCCCATGGACTCCCACATAGTCGACCGTGGTTCAAGTCCTGGACCTGGTGGCTTAAACACATGCTGGGCGCGTGTATATGCATGCCCAAGATCTTGAGAGGAGAATGGAGGAGAAGGGATTGCGGCGTGACCATCCAACCTGGGGGGTGATTTCTTGCTTTCTGTCTCTCTGTCTCTCTCTGTCTGTCTGGCGAGCACATGTGCCCTATAGCAAAAACCTCTGCAAAATAAAATAAAATAATAAATGAATGAATAAATAAAATAAAATAAATAATTCTTTAAATAATAATAAATAATTTTAAAAAGAGAGAGAGAAAAAAAGAAAAGAAAAAGGAGATAGAATCAAGACACCAGTGGAGGTGCTGGCAGGTGGCATGGTGGTGAAGGCATTGAATTCTGATTTGAATGACCACAGTTCAAGTCTTGAACCTAGTGGCTTGAAAATCACTCTGGGTGTGTGTACATGTGTGTGCGCCCAAAAATCCCAAGAGAAGAATGGAAGAGAAGGGATTGTGGCATGGCCATTCCTCTGGGGGTTGCTTTCTCACTTTTCTCACTGCCTCTCTTCAGCAAGCGCACAGGCACTATAGAAGAAAAAGAAGAAGAAGAAAAAGAAAAAAGACACAGGTGGAAAGCACAGACTTAGAAGATAAGACAGTGTTTGGCCAGCAGATGGTGTGGTGGTTAAGGCATTGGATTCCACATGGCCAACTGAGTGGTTCAAGTCTTGGATCTGTCAGCTTGGAAAATATGTTGGGCATGTCCGCTTGTGTACCCAAAATCCTGAGAGAAGAATGGAGGAGAAGGAATTGTGGTGTGGCCATCCTGCCTGGGAGGGCGATTTCTCACACTCTATTTCCGATGAGTGCGCATGCCCTACGGCAAAAACCTTAAAAAGGAATATGAGTCTTTTACTCTGAGGTGGGAGAGAAAAGTGAAGGGAAGTGATATTTTTAAGCAGAGATCAGTTTGGATAAGGGAGTTTTTGTCGTTGGTCTCTGCCTTCTTGGTAATTTGGGGGTTTTTTTGGAGAGATTTTTGCTATAGGGCGCAAAGCAAGAAATCACCCCCCAGGGGGGATGGCCATGCCGCAATCCTTTCTCCTCCATTCTCCTCTCGGGATCTTGGGCACACACACACACACACACACACCCAGTGTGAGTTTAAGCAACCAGGTGTGGGACTCGAACCACGGTCAACTACATGGGAGTCCAGTGACATAGCCACTACACTAACTGCTGGTCCCCCTTCTCGGTAATATTAAGAGATAACATTTACTAAGCATTCACCATGGTGCTCACATACTTTTCTTTTTCTTTTTCCTTTTTTTTCTTTTTTAGGTTTTTGCTACAGGAGAGAGACAGAAAAGAAAAGTGAGAAATCACTCCTCAAGGGTCCAGCAGGTGGCCTAGTGGTAAAGTGCTAGACTCCCACATGGCCAACCACTGTTCAAGTTCTGTACTCGACAGCTTGAGACTCACACTGAGTGCGTATGCATGCATGCCCAAAAGCCCAAGAGGAGAATGGAGGAGAAGGAATTGCAATGTGGCCATCCTCCCTGGAGGGTGATTTCTCACTTTGGTTCTCACTGTCTCTGTCTCTCTCTCTTGTGAACACACGCACCCCATGTCAAAAACATTAAAAAAATAAAGAATTGTTGGGGGCCAGGAGGTGGCATAGTGGTTAACGCACTGAACTCCCACATGGTCAACCCCAGTGCAAGTCCCAGACTTGGTGGTTTGCTTTCTCACTTTTCCTTTCTCTCTCTCTCTCTCTCTCTCTCTCTTTCTCTCTTTCTCTCTGGTGAACACATGTGCTGCATTAAATTTTATATATTATCTTATCGAATCCTTATAATCATTTCAAAAGGTACTTTGTACTATCGTTGTCCCCATTGTACAGTTATGGGAACAGAATCACTGAGAAGTGGAACAACTTTAGCAAGACCACGCACTAATAAGTTTTGTTTTGTTTTTTTTTTTTGGAGAGGTTTTTGCTATAGGGTGCGTGTGCTCACCAGAGAGACAGAGAGACAGAAAGCGAGAAATCCCCCCCCCCGGGGGGGATGGCCACACCACAATCCCTTCTCCTCCATTCTCCTCTCGGGATCTTGGACACACACTCACACACACACACACACACACACACCCAGCATGAGTCTAAGCCACTGGATCCGGGATTCAAACCGCTGTTGACTACATGGGAGTTCAGCGACATAGCCATTACGCTAACTGCTGGTCCCAAGTTCATATTTTTACCCATGAGATAGAAAAAACATGAGGAGACTTATCAAGAGTAAAAGAGGAACTGTAAGAAAAGGAAAGTAAAGGAGGAAACTGGGGACTTATAAAATATAAGAAAATTAGGACAGCCAGAGTGAAGGGCCAACTCATGGCCTGGTGGTTACGGCAGCTGGAACCCACATGACCAACCAAGCAGTTGAAGCCCTGGACCTTGTGGCTTGGAAAACATACTTGCTGTGCCCAGTTTGTACATGGCCAAAATCCTGAAAGGAGGAAAAGATGGAGAAGGGATTGCAGCCTGACCATGCAGCATGGTGGGTGCTTTCTTGTCCTCCCCCACCCCCATCTCTCCGGCGTGCACATACACCCTCTGGCAAATCAAATTTTAAAAAACAGAGTGAAACTATGAACCGAGGATATACTTAAAGTTAGACCTCACGAACTGGCTCTGTGACACAGCGATAATGCACTACTCCAAAAAAAAAGCCAGATTCACACGGCAACTACAATTCAAATCGCCAGTCTAGTTCATCCGAAATACACTAAGGACGCTCGCAAGTGCCGAGATCAACAGACTGGAAGACTGGAGGAAGAGTTCTGCAGCATGCCAGACCCTGTGCAGGGTGTTGGTCTCCCTCTCTCACTCTCTCTCCTGTGCTACCCAGGTGTGTGTGGGACCAGCAGATGGCATATTGGTTACGTTACTGGACTCCCACGTAGTCTACCACAGTTCGAGTCCTGGATCTGGAGGTTTGAAACTCACGCCAGGCACGTGTGCATATATGACCAAGATCCCAAGAAGAAAATGGAGGAGAAGGGATTGCAGTATGGCTATCACCCCCTGGGGGTTATTTCTCACTTTCTGTCTCTCTGTCTCTCTCTGTCTCTATGTACCTGATAGCAAAAATCTCTCCAAAAAAAGGAAATAAAAAACTTAGACCTCTTCCAGCAGCAGTCCCCTGTCCTCCTGCCAATAGAACCTCTCTGATTGGAGGTTTCACAATATGGATTGGTGCAATCCCTCACCAGTCCTCTTCAGGCTACATTAAGCAACCCAGTCTTTCCTTTCAAGTTCCTGGACTCTGGGTCTGCCCTTTGGACAGGACTCCCCTAGTAAAGCTGAAGATGGCAGAGCATTGTCCTGGCTGTCAGAGACAGGCCTCCAACCACCCACACACACACCTGGGCAGCCTTATGGACACTTATGAGAATCCATGTTTGCTTTTTTTTTTAAGTTTATGTTTCTTTCTCTTTTCCATAAAGCCAGAGGGACAGAGACAGCACCCCCAACTGTGTCTTCACGCTGTGATTGACCCCCAAGTTCAGCCAGCCCCAGATCATGGGCACGTGCACACTTGGCATGTTTAGGAAGGTTTCTTGACATGAACCTGGAACCTTGCCATGTGGGTCAGCCTTGCAGAGCATTCAAAAGTACATGTTTGGGGCCAGCAGATGGCATAATAGTTACGACGGTAGACTCCTATGTGTCTGACCATAGCTCAAGTCCTAGACCCAGTGGCTTAAGAATCATGCCAGGCACATGTGCATGCATGTCCAAGATCCTGGTAGGAGAGTAGAAGAAAAAGGGATTGTGGCATGGCCATCCCCCTAGAGATTGATTTCTCATTCCCTCTTACTGTCTCTGTCTCTGTCTCTCTCTCTGGCAAGCACACATGCCCTAAGGCAAAAAAAAAAATTCCTAAAAAAAAAAAGTGCATGTTTTATAGGCTAGCAGGTGGTATGGAAGTCAAGGTGCTGAATCCCACATGGCCAGCTTGTGGTTCAAGTGCTGGACCCAGACAGAGGCTTGAGAATCATATTAGGTGCATATGTAGGCATACCTAAAATCCAGAGAGGAGAATGGAAGAGAAGGGATTGTGGCCTGGCCACCCCCCTGGGGGGTGATTTCTCACTTTCCTTCTTTCTTTCTGTCTCTGGCGAACACACATGCCCTAAAGCAAAAACCAAAAAATTTTTAAAAGTGCATATTTTATAATGGCATTAGAACTGTGGTCTCAGTAGGTCCATGCTTCAGGGGAGATTTTGTAATTTAAAATAAACTAAAGAGGGGACCAGCAGTTGGTGTAATGGCTATGTGCTGGACTCCCATGTAGTCAACCGCAGTTCGAGTCCCGGACCCAGTGGCTTAAACTCACACTGGACGCGTGTGCGTGCATGCCAAAGATCCCAAGAGGAGAATGGAGGAGAAGGGATTGTGGCGTGGCCATCCTTCCGGGGGGTGATTTCTCGCTTTCTGTCTCTCTCTGTCTTTCTGGCAAGTGCACGGCCCTATAGCAAAAAACTCTCCCGGACCAAAAAAAAATGTTAAAGAATAACAATTTCGGGACCAGCAGGTAGCTGGTGGTTAAGATGCTGGACACTCCCACATGGCCAACCAGGGTTCGAGTCCTGAATCTGGTGGCTTGCTTTCTCACTTCCTCTCTCTCTCACTCTCACCCTCTGTCTCTCTCTGGTCAAATTAAAAAATAAATGAATGAATGAATAAAATAAAATAAATAATTATTTTAATAAAAGAGTAACAATTTCTTGCTCTGTGAAATTGTTCCTATAGCCACACAGGTAAGAAAACTTGTTTTTTTCAAAACCAAATTTAAATTCTCTAGAAACTTTTTACATATTCCATAATTATTTACATCACCAAGGAAACAAGAATTTACAAGTAAGAAGCCAAACTGTCTCTATTCTCTTCCTCAAATGTCAGTGGTATGTTGGCAAAGATGCTTAGAGGAGCGAGAACAGAAAAACAGCAACACTAAAAAGCCAGAAAACTCCTCATATAGAGACATCAATCAAAAAAATGCCACCACCCAAATTTTATTTCACAGAAAGGAAAAATGGTTTGAGAATCATTTCCAATCAAATTTTCACCCTTGATATTTTCTCCAGTATTAGTATTTTTTCACAGCAAAACATTGTGGAGAATATCCAGCTGAATAATAATTCTTGGGCCAGCAGGTGGCATGGTGTTAAGGTGGCTGGATCCTACATGGCTAACCGCATGGTTCAAGTCCTGAACCCAGCAGCTTGAAAAATGCACCAAGCAAGTGTGCAGGTGTGCCCAGAATCTAGGGAGGAGATGGAGAAGGGATGGCAGCATGACCGACCTCCCCAGGGTGGGAAGGGTGCTTTCTCACTTTCCCTCTGTCTCTGTCTCTGTCTCTCTCTGATAAACACACATGATCTATAGCAATTTTTTTTATTTTGAGAGTTTTTTGCTATAGGGCGCATACACTCACGAGAAAAACACAGAGAAACAGAAAGTGAGAAATCACCCCCCAGGTGGAATGACCATGCCACAATCCCTTCTCCTCCATTCTCCTCTCGGTATCTTGGGCACACACGCACATGCACCTGGCATGAGTTTAAGCCACCAGGTCCAGGACTCGAACTGTGATTGACTACACAGGGAGTCCAGCAACATAGCCATTATGCCAACCGCTGGTCCCCTATAGCAATTTTTTTTTTTAGAGGTTTTCGCTATAGGGCACGTGCGCTCGCCAGATAGACAGAGAGAGACAGCGAGACAGAAAGCGAGAAATCACCCCCCAGGGGGGATGGCCACGCCACAATCGCTTCTCTTCCATTCTCCTCTCAGGATCTTGGGCATGCACACACATGTGCCTGGCATGAGTTTTAAGCCACCGGGTCCGGGATGTGAACGGTGGTCAACTACGTGGGAGTCCAGCGACATAGCCATTACGCTAACTGCTGGTCCCTATAGCAAATTTTTTAAAAATCTGAAAATAATAATAATTCTTTCAAGGTATTCTAGTTCACATGCATATGCAGTGCTAGGTCAGTGAGGTTTCCTGATACAAGGGATATGTACTGACACAAATACACTACACGTGGGGCAGCCTCGCTATTCAGCCAGACAACCTATGTGAGGCAAACAGGCACAAAGATGTAGCGCTCCATTGTTCCTGTATGTGAACAAGGAGCAGACACAGCGCAGAGTGGAACTGGGTTTAAGAATGTGTCGTGTGAATCCGCCTACAGACAGCTCTGGGAGCCGTTCCTGAAATGGGAGGAGGCTGTCATCACCTCTCCCTCAGTAGCACCATGTGCCACAGAAATCATTTTCGTTTTGGAAATGCATTTTGATATACTGTCTTCCACCCCTCATTTTCTTCCTCCCCATTCTGGGAGACAAACTGGATCCTCAGTAACCTCTGTTATCTGCTACCAGAGGCGGGAAGAAGGATGTGTCTGACAAACCCCTGGGAGGCAAGGCTGCTCCTGGCACCGCCCAGGCCCCAGGCGGGCATGCTCCCAACTGCTCCTGGTGGATGTGGCGGGAAGACTAAGTCCTCGTAGTGATGTGGAAAGAGAGCTACACTGCGGACAGCTGAGGGGGGTCAGGTCAGGACCCCCACGCTCTGGCCTGTTTCTTCACTCTGCAGACAGACTTTACAGGAGAGATGACTGGAAACATCCAGTCCTCTCCTGGAAAGAGAAGCCTGCAGTTTTCCTAAGCGCTATGTGAGGCTCAGGAGTGATCAGGAGTGCCTGGCCCTGTGGTAGACATGAGTTTAAACTGTCAAAGCTTTCTATGACATTGACAGCTTTCTACTGTCACCAGCCACATCCCTGGGGCTCCTCCCATAAGAACAGAAGAAGACGTGGCGCCTGTAAGTAAATCATACATTGAAGTCTTGTGGTCATGCCATTGACCTTAAACTATCTGCATGTCTTTTCAAGAAGGTTTTATATAGTCCTGAAACCCCACAAAGCCTGTGTCTTCTACAAGAATAAGGCACCAACTAGGACCAGCCGATGGCATAATGGTTACATGGCTGGACTCCCATGTAGTCAACTGTGATTTGAGTCCTGGACCTGGCGGCTTAAACTCACGGCAGACACATGAGTATGCATGCCCAAAATCCCACAAGGAGAATAGAGGAGGATTGTGGTATGGTCACCCCCACAAGGGGTGATTCCTCATTTTCTATTTCTCTGTCTCTGTCTCTCTGGTGAGTGTATAAGACCTATAGCAAAAATCTCTCTTTAAAAAAAAGACACCTATAGATTCTAAAAGTCTGTCTTATTTTCTCATTACTTGTGTTCCCTGGGCTGGGCTAAAACCACAGCCCTCTTCTTAAATTTTAATGTCATATTTTATTCCCTCTCACTCACTGCTTAACTACGTAGAGTTTGGTCCTTCCGTTTCTATAAGAAATCTGCTTCTCTTTTCTCTTAGTCATCTTTCTTCGCCTCTCATATTTAGAATTATCATCCCATAATCACACAAAAACCCTTCTTGCTGCCCCATTATTTATTTCTGTGGCATTTTCTAGTTCATTTCCCCCTACACACACACACCCACACACACACACACACACACACACACACGCTCTGTGCTTACACGGGGTTCAAGTGTTCTGGGCCCAAGTAGACTCATTCTAGATGAATCGCAGAGCCTGAATTGGGGACCTGCTTATCTGAATGAAAGTGAGAGCAAGGTTGTGAGTTGTGAGTACCCAAGGTAGATGACTATCCACAGGGCCGAAAGAAGATCCACCGAGAGGACAGACCTTATGTCAACTCCCGTGATGCAGCAGTTGTTTTCCAAGTTCTCATGACTGTTTCCTGCTAGCCTAGGAGACAGGGAGATTCTGGAAACAGTACTAGCACCTTTCTGACAGCCCTACTCAGGAACAAAAGCTTGGTGTTGGGGAAAGCAATTTAATCCTCAATTATAGCTGTCATAATTAACACTTAGAGTGTTACAGTATACAAAATCTGTTCATAAATGAGACACAAGGGCCGGCAGGGGGTGTAGAGGTTAAGGTGGCTGGATCCCACATGGCCAGCTGACTTGAGCCTGGACCTGGTGGCTTGAAAAACATGCCTTGGTCATGTGCATACATGCACAAAATCCCAAGAAGAGACTAGAGAAGGGATTGTGGTGTGGTCATACCCCTAGGAGTGCTTTCTCTCTCTCGCTCTCTCTCTCACTCACTCTCTTTCTCTCTCTCTCTTTCTCTCCTCACTCCACTCCAACCCCCAGCATGCACAGACACCCTATAGCAAAAAATAAGTAAATAAAATAAAGGACACAATCAAAATAAAGCAGAGAAAACCCTAAAAAAAAAAAAAAAAAAAAACAGTAATAAAGTGAATTTTCCTCTGGGAAGCTGCTGGCATCTTAAACTGTGATGTTTGAGAAATTCTGCTGGTCTCAGGGGAACAGAAGTGGAGCAAAGCCACTCCATTCTCCTCGCCGGCCCAACTCTGAACTCCTGAGTATGTTGCAGAAGCAAAGAAAACCTGAGAAGGGCGCCATCTTCCCAGGGAGGGGGACAGCGGAAACACTAAGCTCTATCATTAATTAAAACTGCGAGCTTCCGTCCTCCCTTTCTTATGCATATTTGATAGATCCCTATAAAATGTTAAGCAGGATCTCGGGTCAATATTACCAAGACAGAATCCTGCCTTTCTGCCTTGCTCCCACCCTGACACTCCTCCTGCTGCTGCAGTCGCTGTTTGCTTTTTCCTCCTCCCTCAGCATCACTCACTTCCTCTCCCTTGCATTTCCCTACCCACTCCTCCTCCTCCTCACTGTTTTCCTCCTTTGCTCCTGGAAGAACCGGAAAGATCCATTTTAAGGACTCTGAGACACAATGGACCAGGCTGAGGCTGGCTGACCCAGTGAGTGGAAGACGTTACAGGAAGCCAGGCTGCTACCCCGGGCCAGTCACCTTGGGCTGGTCTGGAGTTTCCCTACCACCCTATCGGCAGCGACTCCAGGGAGTCCAGATGGTGTTAGAAAAAAATCTCTGGCCCATGGATACAAAGACAGAATTGATTTTTTTTTTTTCCACTATGGGGCACTTGCACTCACCTCGCACTCACCAGAGAAAGAGAGAATTGTTCCCATGGGGATGGTTACCCCACAATCCCTTCTTCTCCAGATCTCCTGGGGATTTTAGGTACACACACACACACACACACACACACACACACACATACACACCTGGCGTTTTGGGGTTTTTTTAATTATTTATTTATTATGTATTTTTAAAATTTGATCAGAGAGAGAGAGACAGAGAGAGAGAGAAAGCAAGTTGCCAGGTCCAGGACTAGAACTGTAATCGACCATGTGGGAGTCCAGCGCCCTTAACCACCACACCACCTGCCACACCTGCCAGCCCCAACACCCGGCCTGTTTTTCAAGCTACCAGGTCCAGGATTGAAATCGCACTGTTGGTCATATGGGATCCAGTGCCTTAACCTCCACGCCATCTGCTGGTGCTAGATAGAATCGATTTTAAGCCACTAGAAATGTTGAATTTCTGTCTATGGACTCTGGAATAGGGTTGAATCTGGAGCCCTTTAATAGCTAGGGTGACCTCAACCTAGTACATGAACCCAAGGGTCCTTAAGACGCTGCATAGTGAGGAGCTCCTCGGCATGAGCGCTGGGAGGAGCATCAGTGCTGCACTGAAGACTAGGAGAGACCAGGGCGCTCCCTGCCAGGAAGAGCACAGCCCAGAAGCTTCCAGTCTGAAGGGAGAAATGTGGTTTTGGGGAGCTCCTTTATGTGCCAGTGCCTCCGGGAGGGGCAGCACTGGGCTGTGCACCCACACGTTTTCTACTCCCGTGTGGTGCCAAAATGCTGTCGAGAGTCTACCATGATGGAGGTGAGCACCCGCACACACCTCCTTGTGTTGTGGGAACATTATCAAAGATAACAGTGTGACCTTATAGTCCACGTCCCCCCCTCCCCCCAGCGCGAGCGGACATTTGTAGCTAGAAAAAGACGCTGCAGCAGTGAATGGGCAGTATCGGAGCCTGAGCCGTGAGCCAGACCCGAGCTGTGTGAATCACCAGCCTCAACGCTGGAGCAGGGGATCTGTCAGAGCAGCTAAGAGGAGAATCTGAAAGACAAAGGGGGAGACGGTTTCTTACCCAGCTTACAATGAGAGAAGCAGCATCTGGGCTCCCTAAAGGCAAGCCGCGTAGTCCGAGAATGGGCAAAACGGTGACAATCCTAACAGTAGGGCTGGCTAGAAAACATAAGATGAAAACAAGGGAGCCAGCAGGTGGCGTGGTGGTTAAAGGCACTGGGCTTCCACATAACCGACTGTGGTTTGAGTCCCAGACCTGGTGGCTTGCTTTCTCACTTTCCCTCTCTCTTTGCCTCTCCCTGATCAAACGGAAAAAAATAATAATAAAGAAAGAAAATTGAATAAAATAATTTGTTTTCTCACTTTCCTTCTCTCTTTGTCTCTCCCTGATCAAACGGGAAAAAATAATAATAAAGAAAGAAAGTTGAATAAAATAATTCTTTTTTTTAAAAAAGATGGATACTAGGTTAGAAGAACCCAGTAGGGAAATTAGACTTCTTCCTCCAAGAACTTACTCTGAGAATTTGGATGGAAAACATGACAGAGGCAGAGCAATCCCAGAATCACAGAACTAAGAAAGGACCTAAAGATCAGCTAGTTTTGGGAGGCCAGCAGGTGGCATGGTGGTCAAGGCACTGGACTCCTACATGGCTGCCCACAGCTCAAGTCCCAGACCTGGCGGCTTGAAACACATCAGGCATGCATGCGTGCATGCCTAAAATCCCAGGAGGAGAATGGAGGAGAAGGAATGGTGGCATGGTCATCCACCCTGGAGGGTGATTTCTTACTTTCTCTCTTTCTCTCTTCCTCTCTCTTGCCAGTGAGCACAAGCATCCTATGGAAAATTCCTAAAAATTTTTAATTTAGTTTTGAAAACCTAGTTTCTTTTTGTTTGTTTATTTGTTATAGAGGAGGAGGATCAAAGCCAGCAGGTGGCATTGAGGTTAAACTGCTGGATACCATATGGCCATCTGCGTGGTCCTGGACCCAGCAGCTTAAAAATCACACCAGGCCCATGAGCATACATACCCCAAATCCTGAGAGGAGAATGGAGAAGGGATTGCAGCATGGCCATTTTCCCCTGATGGTTCTCTCCCTCTCTCCCTCCCTCTCTCTCTCTTTCTGTGTATGTGTGTGTGTGTGTGTGTGTGTGTACGTGCGTGTGTCTTTTTCTGGCAAGTACACATACTCTACAGCAAAAACTTTTTAAAGAAAGGTTAGGATCCATCACACAGAGGGGCTGCAGACAGGATATTTCAAGCCCCTGAGATCACAGAGAGGTGCCAGTAAAGCAAGTCCTGATCCCCCCAAGACCAGGAAAGGGTGGAAGAGCCACTGGCTTCTGCCGGCATCAGAAGCCTGAGGCCCAGGGAACCTATTCACTGAACACTCAGAGAAGACCTGGCATAACTCAGTCGCTAAGTCTGGGCAAAACAGGAATGGCCTGGGTGCCAAGCAGGACAGGAAGATGTTCTAGCATCCAGGGGGGAAACTAGCTGATAGAACCTGGCCTTCCCAGGACCGGAGGTGACACAGAAAGGCTTAGAAGAGAAGCTCACAGCTGGTCTCAGTCTTCCCTGGGCTTCCACGTGCTCTGGAAAAGCTTCATGCATGGATGAAAGTCAACAGCTTAGACATCGTCATGAGATAAGAGTTAGAACAAGCTCTGAGTGGGAATAAGGTCTCTTTCTTCAGGATAATTGCCTTCATGTACCCGTGTGTACCCCTCCCTTCTGCTTAAGGCCATGATTCTAATGTGGGTGGAGGGTGGGAAAGGCATAGCGGATCCTCCGGGTAGGCAGGGAAGGATGGGGTAGTAAGCGTTGGTAATTGGCAGTTACCCCAACTGACGGATACATTCTTTTTTCTTTTTTTTTTGAGAGATTTTCACTATAGGGCGCGTGCGCTCGCCAGACAGACAGAGAGAGACATAGAGACAGAAAGCGAGAAATCACCCCCCAGGGGGGATGGTCATGCCGCAACCCCTTCTCCTCCATTCTCCTCTCGGGATCTTGGGCACGCACGCACACGCGCCCGGCGTGAGTTTTAAGCCACCGGGTCCAGGACACGAACCGCGGTCGACTATGTGGGAGTCCAGCGACATAGCCATTACGCTAACTGCTGGTTCCCACGGGCACATTCTTATCCCCACCACTTTGAGACTCTTGCTGAAGAAGTCATCCAGAGGGGAAAAGAAAAAAGGGTTGCTGCTTTGTGGGGGCCAGCACGTCTTCTGTTAGCCCACCTCCAACGGCAACAAAGGGACAGCATTACTGTTTAAATAATTACTGTGCCAATGGCGTATCTAATCTAGAATTATCCCAAACTCTTTTTATTTATTTGTTTATTTCATTATTTATTTACTTAATACTATTTTTAACATTTGCTATAGGACACATGTTCACCAGAGAGAGAGAGACAGAAAGTGAGCTGCCAGGTCTGGGACTCAAACCGTGGTCAGCCATGTGGGAGTCTAGCACCTTAACCACCGCACCACCTGCTGGCCCCCAGAATTATCCCAAACTCTTTTATTTATTTATTTATTTATTAGCATAATCTTGTTTATATTACACTGACTCACATATAACTTTATAGTGTATTACATTTCTTTTTCCAGAAGGAACACCATGCCTATCAGTCAATACAGAGACATTAAAATCCCCATCTTCTAAACTCTTTAATCGACCTCAAAAATCACTTTAGGGGCCAGGTTGGGATGCAGCAGTGATACAATTGGACCCATATCCACAAGGGAAAGACCCTGGGTTCACTTCCTAGGATCGCCCTGAGCACGCTGGACCTGCACACGCGGGCTCATGATCATGGCCGACTGAGACTGGGGTTGGGTCATGGCCTGAAGACCCTTGGGACTTATTTGGATCATGCCCATCTCTTTGTAAGGTACTCACATTTCAAATAATGTGAAATTCTTGGGGGGTAGTGATTTTCTTTTTAAGTTTATTTTTTTATTTTTTTCTAGGTAAGAAAGAGAGAGAGATCCCACATGGTTAACCACACAGATGGAGTCCCAAACCCAGCAGCTTTAAAAATATGCCAGAAGGGGCCAGCAGGTGGCATGGTGGATGGCTGACTCCATGATTTGAGTCCCAGACCCAAAGCTTGAAAATCCACAATTCCAAGAAGAGACTGGAGAAGAAGGGATTAGAACGTGGCCATCCCCTCTGGAGAGTGATTCCTCACTTTCCCTCTCTCTCTCTATGTCTCTGGCAAGTACAGGCACCCTATAGCAAAACTAAAAAAAAAAAAAAACCAACACACACATACACACAACAGACACATGTGCGCACATGCACAAAATCCAAGAAGGAGGAGAGATGGTGGAGAAGAGATTGCAAAGAGATTGCAGTGTGCCCATTCCCCAAAGGGAGTGCCGTCTTCCATCCATCCCGCTTCCTGTCTCTCTAGGCATGTTTGCCTTTTAGCAAAATAAAATGAGGTTACACATCAAGGAAGCTTTTGAAAAGACAATAGTTCAAGTTGGCCCTTTCCTGCAATGGTTAAGGGAGTTGGATCCCTCATGATAGACTGAGTAGTTCCAATTCTGGCCCTAGTGGCGAAAAACACACTGCGCACATGTGTGTGTGTACCCAAAATCCCGATCACATGGAGAAATGGAGGAAAAAGGATCGCAGGTTTACCATGCCCCATTGGAAGTGTGCTCTCTCTCTTTAGTGAGGGCACATGCCCTCTGGCAATAAAGAAATAAATAAGTAAAACTTTTTTTTCCCTTTTATTTAAAGAAGATTTTTTTTTTTTTTTTTTTTTTTGCTATAGGGCGCCTGCGCTCGCCAGACAGAGAGAGACAGAGAGATAGAAAGCGAGAAATCACCCCCCAGAGGGGTTGGTCACGCCGCAATCCCTTCTCCTCCATTCTCCTCTCCGGATCTTGGGCACGCATGCACATGTGCCCGGTGTGAGTTTTAAGCTACCGGGTCTGGGACGCAAACCGTGGTTGACTATGTGGGAGTTCAGCGACATAGCCATTATGCTAACTGCTGGTCCCCAATAAGTAAAACTTTAACGTTTATGCAGGCCTAATTACAGTATGGGCATCAATGACTGAGACTCTGCTATGACTATACCAATTATGTCACCAGCTAGTAGACACTATTCCCTTTCTGTAGATGAAACTCAGGGCTCAGAAAGAGAAGTAAATTGCCCAGGTTTATACCCCTAGCCAAGAGCAGAGATAGGATTAGAACTAGGCCTATGGGAAGACCAGCAGTTAGCGTAATGGCTATGTCGCTGGACTCCCATGTAGTTAAACACGATTTGAGTCCCGGACCCGGTGGCTTAAACTCACGCCAGGCGCATGTGCGTACATGCCCAAGATCCCGAGAGGAGAATGGAGGAGAAGAGATTGTGGCGTGGCCATCCCCCCTGGGGGGTGATTTCTCGCTTTCTATCTCTCTGTCTCTCTCTTTCTGGTGAGCGCAAGCGCCCTATAGCAAAAACCTCTCAAAAAAAAAAAAAAAAAGAAGAAGAAGAACTAGGTCTGTGGGAACTCTACAGTCTGTACGTAGCCTCCAGTCTCACCCTTCAGTCTGTCTTCCACCCTCTGCCAATGCAGCTGTGCTCCAGTTCCAGGGATGGCATCCCCAAGTAAGTTTCTCAAGCCGCCAGGTCCTCGCCTTGAGCTACCATGTGGGATTCAGCTGCGTAAACACCACACCACTGACTGGACCATTAATTAGGTCTAGTAAAGTAGCTCTTGGTCTAATTTACAGTGGTATGTAATGGGTCCCTTTTTCCACTAGATTTCAATCTCTTTCAGAGCTGGGACCATCTCGCACTCATTTTCATATTCTCACAGTGCCTTGTCAGCTCATTGTGCATTGTGCATTCAACACCGCATTGAGATAGGCCAAGTGAGGGCGGCTCTGCGTTCACTCTGCAGGCACTCCCTCTGCTCTCAGTGCGTGGCAGAGTTAGATACAACACAGGAAGAAAACACCAAAATGATCACGCTGAGCTCCACAACGCAGCGAGAAAACACCAAAATGATCACGCTGAGCTCCAAACAAGATCATCACCTCTGTGACCTTGAGCTAAATGGAAACACACAGTCGTGAGCCTCAAGGCTGCAAGGATGATCCTAGTCAAGATGTCCACGAGGCAGCCACTCATTTAGGGGACAAGGAGTTCTCGGGACTAGATGGAAGGCTAGAATCAATCACACTCAGTGTTGGAAGCTAGGGCTACAGAACGGATCATGACAAACTGCTACAGCTGCCCGGGCTGCATTTGAGCGAAAAAGGAAATTTTGTTTCATCATTAAAGATTTAGAATTGAATGATAGCAAAAGTAACTTATGTGAGGGAAGACTGTGATGGCAGCAAAGTGCAGCTGGAATGGCCACCCAAAGACCCAAGGATAATAATCAAATCTGGGGGAACAAGGAGTAGGGTCTGGGGGAAGGGAAGAGAAACATGGCGGAAACGGTCCCGCCTTCCACATCTGGCCGGCCCCGCGGACTTTCCTGCCCTCCACATTTGGCTCACCTGCCACCAGTTGAACAGAAACATCGTCTCCACATCGTCTCCCATTGGCCAGGACAAGACGCCAATAATGCTGTGGTAACCGCTCATTGGACAAGGGCCCCTATAAGAGAATGAGCAGCAATCCTTGCCGGCCTCTGTTCATACCCCAGGACCTCACCTGAGAGCTTTTTGCAGAATAAATTTTACTGACTTTGCTAAATCCCAAGCCTGACTCTGGTTCTTCCATCTTTGCTGCCTCTGACTCCACCACTAATCATAAGTCTGACCTAACACAAGGTATCCCTCTGAACCCACAAATTCAAGCAGGTAAGAAGAAACTTGTCAACCATCCAGCCTGTGTGGGATCAGATTGCGTGCACAGGGAGGCAAAGAGAAAAAACTTTGTCTCCTGATAATCTTGAAAGCACAAGAACCCCTCATTTCCAACCCTCAGTGGAAGCTAGGAAAGAATCCTGCAGCGCACAGCTCGCCAGGGAGTGCAACAGCATTACAGAGATGCAAGAGGTCTTATGGTCACCGGCAGCATGGGCCCTATAAACCCTCAGAACTACAAACTCCTTCCAAGACAAAGCCCTGCAAGGAAAGACTGTGTGGAACAAAATCCCAGGGGCAGAGACAGATAAGAAGAGGGTCCAAATAAAAGGGAGGGAGGGTAGGGCCAGCAGGTGGCATGATGGTTAAGGGACTCCCACATGGCAGACTGCAGTTTGGGTCCCAGACCTGGCAGTTTGCTTTCTCACTGTCTCCCCCGCCCCAGCCACCTCCATCAAATTAAAACAAAGTCAAATAAAATATTCTTTTTAAAAGTCGGGGAGGGGAGTGAAAAGGCAAATCACAGAATATATGAGGCCAGACTGGTTTGAATCTTCACCCTGAGAGCTTGAAAGACGTGTCAGGCATGCATGTGCCCCAACCCTGACAGAATGGAGAAATGGAAAGGGACTGTGGCGTGGTCATACCCCATTGGGGTAAGGAGGTGCTTTTTATCTCTCTGTCTCTGCTTGTCTCTCTCTCACTTGTGAGTTAAAAAAAGAAAGAATAATAGGTTACATATTTCTCAGTCACTATGGGAATACAACTATAGAACTTGAAACTGTCTATTGAAAGAACAGTACAGCAGGTGGTATACAGGTTGGGGCACTGGACCCCACATGGCCGGCTGCATGGTTAAAGTCCCAGATCCAGTGGCTGGAAAATCACACCAGTTATGTGTGCATGTCCAAAGACGAGAATGGAGAAGGGATTGCAGTGTGGCCATTCCTTCTGAGGGCTGGTTTCTCACTTTCTCTCTCTCTCTCAGGCTCTCTGGTGAGTACACATACCTTACAGTAAAACAAGACAAAAACAGAAAGGATTTGCCATATATCTAGTGAAATTGGTTCAGAATAGGCTATCAAAATTATTGGACTTGAAAGTAGAAGAAATGGGGCCAGTAGGTGGTGTGGTGGTTAAGGCACTGGACTCTCACGTGGCCGACCACAGTTCACATCCCAGACCTGGTAGCTTGCTTTCTCACTTTCTCTCTCTCTTGTTTCTCTCTGGTCAAATGAAAAAAATAATAATAATAATAGGACCAGCAGTTAGTGTAATGGCTATGTCGCTGGATTCCCATGTAGTCGACCGTGGTTCGAGTCCCAGACCCCGTGGCTTAGACTCATGCCAGGCATGTGTGCGTGTGGCCCAAGATCCCAAAAGGAGAATGGAGGAGAAGGGATTGCAGTGTGGCCATCCCCCCGGGGGGTGATTTCTCGCTCTCTGTCTCTCTGTCTCTCTCTTTCTGGTGAGCACATGCACCCTGGAGCAAAAACCTCTCAAAATAATAATAATAATAATAATAAAATTGGGGCTGGCAGGTAGCATGGTGGTTAAGGGCACTGGACTCCCACGTGTGCAACCATGGTTCGAGTCCCAGACCTGGTGGTAGCTTGCTTTCTCTTTAATTAATTAATTGAATAAATAATTATTTTTTAGAAAACAGTAGGGGACCAGCAGATTACATAATGGTTATGTCATGGGAATCCCATGTAGTCACCCACAGTTCAAGTCCCAGACCCACTGGCTTAAAACTCATGCCAGGGGAGGGGCAACGGCAGGTGGCTTGGTAATTAAGGGCTCTGGACTTCCACATGCCCGACCACGGTTCGTGTGCTGGACCTGGTGGCTTACTTTCTCACTTTCTCTCTCTCACTCTGTCCCTCTCTGATCAAATTAAAATAAATAACTAAATAAATAGGTAAAGTTAAGTAAAATAATTCTTTTTTAAAAATTCACACCAGGTGCATGTGCATGCATGCTCAAAATCCCAAGAAGAGAATGGAGGAGAAGGAATTGCAGCATAGCCATCCCTCCTGGGCAGGGGGTGATTACTCACTTTATGTCTCTCTGTCTCTCAAAGCGAGCATATGTTCCCGATGGCAAAAATCTCTCAAAAAGAAAAAAAAAAGTAAAAGAAATAATTATTTGTGGGGCCAGCGGGTGGTGTGGTGGCTAAGTGTGCTGGAATCCCATGTGGCCGACTACTGTTCGAGTCCCATACCTGGCATCTTTCTTTCTTTCTTTCTTTCTTTCTTTTCTTTTGGAGAGATTTTTGCTATAGGGCACGTGCACTCGCCAGACAGACAGAGAGAG
>NW_006160123.1:1902218-1907391 GCF_000334495.1 Tupaia belangeri chinensis
GAGTTTAAGCCACCAGGTCCAGGACTTGAATTGTGGTCGACTACATGAAGTCCAGCAACATAGCCGTTATGCAAACTGCTGGTCCCTGTGGCTTACTTGCTTGCTCACTTTCTCTCTCTCTGGTCAAATTATAATTAATTAATTAATTAATTAATTTTTAAAAAAAGAAATAATTACTTGCATTTAAAAAAAAAAAAGACCAAGCGACTTAACAAGGAAAAAAGCCAAATTATCATACTTTTTATTAGTTAACAGTCGTGCAATGGAGTAACATATTTAAGATGCTAAAAGAAGGAAATGTTAATCACAGATTTTGGATGCAGCCAAACTCATTTTCAAGTACAAAGACTGTAGAGAAACTGTTAAAAATACTGCAAAAACTCAAGACTACTATTCTCAGAGTTCTTTCTGAGAAATCAACCAAAGTAATCATTTCAGAGAACTAAAAGGACCAGAGAAACACAGAGATAAAGTAGCTAAATTATAATTGTGTGAATAACCCAACTTCACTGTTTTATTTCCTTAAGACAGGGAGTTGCTATGCTGCCAGGTCAGGCCTCTAATTTATGATCCTCCTGCCTCAGCCTGCCTAGCAGCTGGGATTACAGGTGCATTCTACCGTGCCAAGATAGAGTACCCCAGCTTGACCACACAGAACGGGACAGCACCTCAGGAAAATGTGGGCCGACAAGATGAGAGAACTTGGGTCACTGAGTGCAGCGGAGCTGCCTACCAGCCTAAGCCTCTTGGTCACTTCTAGACAGTTGGATGAGTGAAACGTCTATATTTTTGAGCCATTGTATTTTGTATTCTCTTTGTTATGACGATTTATTCCATAACCTAATACTATGGAAACCGCTATACTACAGAGTTGCTACCATAACAAAATAACCTAAAATGTGGATTTTATTTTTTTTTGGAGAGATTTTTCGCTATAGGGTGCGCGCTCTCGCCAGACAGACAGAGACAGAGAGACAGAAAGCAAGAAATCACCCCCCAGAGGGGATGGTCACGCCGCAATCCCTTCTTCTCCATTCTCCTCTCGGGATCTTGGGCACGCACGCACACGCACCCGGCGTGAGTTTTAAGCCACCGGGTCCGGGACGCGAACCGCGGTCGACTACGTGTGAGTCCAGCGACATAGCCATCACGCTAACTGCTGGTTCCCAAGATGTGGAATTTTGACTTAGTAGAAAGGCAGGTTGTGATAAAGAAGATATTGTAGGTTGGATATTTGGTGACACATTAGAATTTGGGAAAAAACTCTTCCCTGTGACAGCTTGGAAGACAGACCTATGGAGCTATTAGCTCTAAGGAAAAATGGTTGAGAGAACAGACCTGAGTCACATTGGCTAAGTGCTATGCATTGGAAGCCAGGTCCCGTGTGTCCCACTGTGGGTTTTTTTTTTTTTTTTTTTTTTGGAGAGATTTTCACTGTAGGGCGCGTGCGCTCGCCAGACAGACAGAGAGAGACATAGAGACAGAAAGCGAGAAATCACCCCCCAGGGGGGATGGTCACGCCGCAATCCCTTCTCCTCCATTCTCCTCTCGGGATCTTGGGCACGCACGCACACGTGCCCGGCGTGAGTTTTAAGCCACCGGGTCCGGGACACAAACCGCGGTCGACTACGTGGGAGTCCAGCGACATAGCCATTACGCTAACTGCTGGTTCCCCCACTGTGGTTTTAATTCCAGCCCTGAGGCTTGAGAAGAACTTTGGGAGTTGGGACCAGCTGGTGGCATGGTAGTTAAGGGTGCTGGACTCCCACATGGCCGAGTCCCAGACCTGGTGGCTTGCTCTCTCTCTCTCTCTCTGGTTAAATTTAAATAAATAAATAAATAAATACAGTTAAATAAAATAATTCTTTAGAAAAAAAAAATGGGAGTTGAAGCAGGTGGTGGACCGCACATGACTGAGCACAGTTTGAGACCTGGACCCAGTGGCTTGCGGATAATGCTGGGCACATGTGCGTGTGTACCCAAAATCCTGAGAGGAAAATGGCCATCCCCTGGGAAGTGATGTCTCACTTTCCCTCTCTCTGTCTCTCTGGGAAGCACACACACCCTATGGCAAAATCTAAATAAAAAAAGAAATGCAGGTACGTGTTCCCAAAATCTTAATGGGAAGGAGAAATGGAGGATAAAGTATGAGCAGGCCCCACTAGGGGAGCACTTTCTCTCTCTCTTTCTTTCTGCTAAGCACACACATCCTCTGGCAAAAAAACAACTATTTTCTGAAGGTTAGCAATAAATAAATGACTGGGAGAAATTAAGAAAGAAAGCTACTGAGGCAGCAAGCAGCATGGAGGTTAAAATGGCTGAATCCCGGGACTAGCAGTTGGCATAATGGCTATGTCGCTGGACTTTGACGTAGTTGACCGCGGTTCCAGTCCCAGACCCAATGGCTTAAATTCGTGCCAAGTGCATGTGTGTGTGTTCCCAAGATCCCAAAGGGAGAATGGAGAAGGGATTGTGGTGTGGCCACCCCCCCCGCCCCCGGTGTGTGTGTGTGTGTGAGATTTCTCTCTTTCTCTCTCTGTCTCTCTGTCTTTCTGGCAAGTGTATGCGCCCTGTAGCAAAAAACTCTCAAAAAAAAAAAAAAAGGATGGCCGAATCTCTCATGACTGACTCCAGAGTTTGAGTCCTGGACCTGGCGCCTTGAAAACACACTGTGTGTGTGTGTGTGTGTGTGTCTGCACTCAAAATCTCAAGAGGAGTATGGAAGAGAAGAGATTGAGACTTGGCCATCCCCGTGGAGGCTGATTTCTCACTTTCCCTCTCTCGCTGTCTCTCTCCAGAGAGCACATGTGCCCTATAGAAAAAAATAAAATAAAAACAACAGACTATTTTGTTCTCATTTTCTTCATCGATAATATGGGAATAACAACTTCAGAAAGTGGACTCTGAAACCAAAGGTCTTTGTCACTTAGTAGCAAGTGGGTGACACTAGGAAAGTTACCTAACTTCTGAGCCTCACTGGAAAAATAGTGATAATTGTCTCCACCCAACCTATTGTTAAGAGGATTCCATATGTTATTATTGAGAAGCTGTTAGAAAAACACAAAATAAATGAGAATGCTTATTAAATAAATTAAAACAAATACTATGGTTTAAGGATTAAAAAATAATAAAGGACAGGGTCAGTAGGTGGTGTGGTGGTTAAGGCACTGGTCTCCCACATGGTAGACCACGGTTTGAGTCCCAGACCTAGCGGCTTGCTTTCTCACTTTCTCTCTCTCTCATCCTCTCTCACTCTATCTCTCTCTAGTCAAATTTAATAAATAAATAAAGTTAAATGAAATAATTTAAAAAGAAAAAGAAAAAGAAAATCACACTGAGCACAGGTACATATGTACCCAAAATCCTGAGAGGAGACCGGAGGAGAAGGGATTGTGGTGTGGCCATCCCTCCAGGGGAGCAAATTCTCAATTTCCTTTCCCTCTCTCTGGTAAGTACACACACCCTAGGGCAAAAATCTAAATAATAATAATAAAAATAATAAAGGTTGGGACCAGCAGTTGGCATAATGGCTGTGTTGCTGGATTCCCACGTAGTCGACTGCAGTTCAAGTCCCAGACCCAGTGGCTTGTGTGTGTGTGCCCAAGATCCCAAGAGGAGAATGGAGGAGAAGGGATTGCGGCATGGCCATCCCCCCTGGGGAGTGATTTCTTGCTTTCTATCTCTTCTCTCTGTCTGTCTGGCGAGCGCACGCGCCCTATAGCAAAAACCTCTCCAAAAATAAATAATAATAATAATAGTGAGGACTAGACAGTGGTGCTGTATTAACACAAATGGATCTACACAGGAAGGTCCCCAGATTCTGTCCAGGAGCTTTCATGTACACACCAGGCACCCACTTGCGGACACGCACGATCAGGGCCGGCTGCGGCTGGGGTTAGATCACGGAGCGAAGCCTCACTGGGTGCCTGTCTCTGTCATGCACCCATGATTCTGGCTGTTGGGAGGTAGAGGGGAGAATTGTGGTGTGACGTGACCTTGTCAAGGGTAACTTCCACTCACAAAAACAAATAAAACAAAAATTTTAAAGCTTACAAAGGGGGGACCAGCAGTTAGCGTAATGGCTATGTTGCTGGACTCCCACATAATTGACCGCGGTTCAAGTCCTGGACCTGGTGGCTTAAACTCACGCCAGGCACGTGTGCGTGCGTGCCCAAGATCCCGAGAGGAGAATGGAGGAGAAGGGATTGCAGTGTGGCCATTCCCCCGGGGGGTGATTTCTTGCTTTCTGTCTCTCTGTCTCTGTCTGTCTGGCGAACGCACATGCCCTGTAGCAAAAGCCTCTAAAAAAAATAAATAAAAAAGCTTACAAAGGGGGGCTGACAGGTGGCACGATGATTAAGAATGTTGGGCTCCCATATGGCTGACCAAGGTTCGAGTCCCAGGCCTGACAGCTTGCCTTCTCACTTTCTTTCTCTCTCCCTCTGTCCCTCTCTGGTCAAATTAAAATAAATAAATAAATAAAGTTAAATAAAATGATTCTTAAAAAAAAAAACTTACAAAGGGGACCAGCCAATGGTGTGATGGTTAAGGCAGCTGGATCCCACATGGTCAACTGTACAGTGTGAGTCCTGGACCCAATGACTTGAAAACATGCCAGACACAGGACCAGTAGATGGCATAGTGGTTACGTCACTGTGCTCCCACGTAGTCCACCAAGTCCCCAACTGGGGGACTTAAAACTCATGCCAGGTGCGTGTGCATACGTGCCCCAAATCCCAAGATGAGGATGGAGGAGAAGGGATCACGACATGGTCATGCTCCTGGGAGAGATTTCTCACTTTCTGTCTGTCTCTCTGGTGAGTGCAAGTGCCCTACAGCAAAAAATCTTCTCAAAAATAAAAAAAGTCAGACGCATGTGTGTGCATGCCGAAAATTCCCAAGAGCAGAATGGAGGAAAAAGTATTACAGGGTGGGGACCAGCAGGGGGGATGGTAGTTAAGGCTTGGACACTCCCACATGCCCGACCATGGTTCAAGTCCTGGACTTGGTGGTTTACTTTCTCACTTTCCCTCTGTGTGTGTCTTTCTGGTCAAATTAAAATAAACGAATGAATAAATGAAATAATTTTTTTTTTTTTAGAAATAGTAGGTATAATTTTTCTTTCTTTCTTTCTTTCTTTCTTTCTTTCTTTCTTTCTTTAACCAGAGAGGGA
>NW_006160123.1:1907442-1908571 GCF_000334495.1 Tupaia belangeri chinensis
CATGTGGGAGTCCAGCGCCCTTAACCACCATGCCACCTGCTGGCCCCTGAAATAATTCTTAAAAAAAAAAAGTATTAGAGGGTAGTCAACCCCAGGTGGTGGGGTAAGGGGAGTGCTTTTTCACTTTCTCTCTCTCTCTCTCTCTCTCTTTCTTGCAAGTGTGCATACCCTATAGTGAACTGAAAAGCAAAAGCTAACAGAGGTAGGAGGAGAGTATCTGGTCCGCAGCACAGGCTTGAACAGAGCCTTAGGAATACTGCTTGTACTCTTTAAGGTTTCCAGGTAACAAATAAGAGCCTGTGAGCTGAGTGAAAGAAACAATAATGGAATTGGAAGAGGGTTGCTCAGTTCCAATAATATTCAACATAATTCTTTTTCCTCTTTTTTTGAAGAGAATTTTGCTATAGGGCACGTGTGCTCACCAGAGGCAGAGAGAGTTGGAGAGACAGTGAGAAAGGGACCCAGCGCCTTAACCTCCTCCATACCACCTGCTACCGCAAGATCTAAATGTTTTGAGGATCACGTTCAATATTTTCATGCACTTCACATGTTCACATTATACCTCATATTTCATTTTAATGAAAGGTTACTGCTACCAACCTTAAAATATCTTGAGAGAGAAATTGCTCCTTGAGTTGGATTACCAACATTTTAAGATTTTTGACTGCAGGAATTTCCTCGGAATCCTTTGCCTTTTGCCCAGAGAGCAGGTGGGAACCGCACTATACCGCAACCCACAGCTCCTAGTCGCCTGGCTGGGACTTGAACACCCCAGCCCACTTCTCTCTCTCCTCCACCTTCCCTGGAACGCAGCTTTCTGGATAAACTCATGGTTTCCAAGAGCATGAGCCCCCCGAACACGGAAGCTCATGGTCCCTGGATCCCTCCTGGCCAAGTCAGTACTCGTGGAATGAAACTGTACTCCCAGGGGAGGCAAACTCAAAGACAGCGTTAGCAAAGACAGCGTTAGCGCGGGCATCCTGCGACTGCTCTCCCGCCACGTCAGGAGGATCGTCCCAGAGACCTGGAACTGCCGGGCTCCCGGGCTCGTGCTTCGGGTCCCGGGGGGAGGGGGAGGGCACCCCCGGGGCGCCGGGCGTGGGGGGGCCCTCGGAGGCCACAGTCCTGC
>NW_006160123.1:1908606-1911391 GCF_000334495.1 Tupaia belangeri chinensis
AGCTTGGCTGCAGCTGGGGCCCCTCCGCGCTGCGGACAAAGGGGCTCGTGTCCACTGCCCAGGCCGCGCCTTTCCCTGCCCGTCGCCGATCCGGCCTCTGCCAAGGTCGGGGTGGAGCGAACCCTCCTGTCCCGCATGTGACCCCGCGTGTGGCCCCTGTCCCTAGCGGGCCAGCGGTGCCGCCCCTGCCAGAGTCGGAGGTGAAGAGGTCGTGGGGTAACCGCGTGTCCCACCGCGCTTCGGGGCACATTGGTGCAAAGCTCAGGCACAGCCGTCTGATTTGGGGCCGTTTGGGTTTTCAAGGGTCAAAATGTAAAATTTTCTTGTTGCTTTTGACCCAGGAGTCTCTTCCTCCTCTCTGGGTCTTGATCCCAGAGAAGGGAAGAAAAGTGCCTGCGTTTACTGAACGTGGGCTGCAGGCCAGGCACTCTTCTAGGCGCTTAGACACTTTGTTTTGGTTAATCCTCAAAAGGCTTTGTGAAATAAACATTATTGGTGTCTTCCCTATCATTCCCTAAATATTTTAGGCATCAGTTAAATCTTTACCATCTCCCAGCTCTTCCAGTTACAGATTGTACTAAGTTTGGGGACCCAGAGATGGCGCGTTGGTACTAACGTCAGATGCTGTGCCCGCGGACCCACATGGGAGGGCTTCCGGGCTCCCACCCAAGGACCTGCCTGAGTGCCCCCGCGCACGCCTGCACCTGCCCTGTGCCGTAGTTCAGGGCTGGCTGAAGCTGACAGTGGGTGTTGGGAGTGTTTTCTCTACCTCCTCTTTCTGTCTCTCTGGCTCATGGAAGAAATAAGCGTTTCTAAATTTTACTAAAAATGTTTTAAGGTTTTTGCCTTAGAGCGCATGCACTCGCCAGAAAGAGACAGTGAAAGAGAAAGTGAGAAATCCACTCCCCCCAGAGAGGATGGCCATACTGCAATCCCTTCTCCTCCATAATCTTTCTGGGATTTGGGGTACAACCCACATGCACCCAGCATGAGTCAGAAGCTGCTGGATCCAGGACTCAAACTGTAGCTGACCATGCTGGAGTCCAGCACCTTAACCACCATGCCACCTGTTGGCCCCCATATCTCACCTCTCATTCCAAAATAAATGTCAGATGAATCAAAATGAAATGCTGAAAAAATACATTTTAGAAGCACTAGGAGAAAATAGGAGTTTTAAAAACAACCTTGGAGTGGGAAAATGACTCCTGAGTATGACAGGAAACCCAGAAACCACACACACACAAATGCTCTAACAACCACCAAAAAACACACATGCTATAAATCACAAAGAAATAATTTCATGGGACCAGCAGTTGGCGTTATGGTTATGTCGCTGTACTCCCATGTAGTGGACTGGGGTTTGAGTCCTGGACCCAGTGGCTTAATCTCACACACCAGGCCCATGTGCGTGCATGCCCAAGATCCCGAGAGGAGAATGGAGGAGAAGGGATTGTGGCGTGGCCATCCACCCTGGGGGGTGATTTCTCGCTTTCTGTCTCTCTGTCTCTCTGTCTCTTTCTGGCGAGTGCACATGTCCTATAGCAAAAACCTCTCCAAAAAAAGAAAAAAAAAAGACAACTTAATTTTTAAAGCATATGACAAATAGTTCATTATGAAGAAAATTAAGATGACTCTTAAACATGAAAAGATGGTGCACTCATAAGAGAAAGGCAAATTGAAGAACCCCTTTTCACTTATCAGATGGGTAAAATTTCACCTATGGAGGGTAAGCTGGCAATATCAACCCACATTTTTAATGTATATTATTTTGACCCAGCAATTTCTCCTTTTGAAATTTTCCTGTAGATATCTTCCCAAAAGTATGGAATGATATATGCCTAAAATTTGTTTTGCATCAGGCCAGTTGGTGGTATGGTGGTGAAGGAGACTGGATCCCACATGGCTGACTGCACCATCTGAGGCCCAGACCTAGCAGCTCGAGAAATGTACCGGGCATGTGTGTGTACGTGCCCAAAATCCCAGGGGAGAGTGGAGGAGAAGGGATTACGGCGTGGCCATCCCCTGGGGGAAGCGGGTTCCTCACTTTCTCTCACTCTGTCTCTCTCTGGCAAGCACACATGCCCTATAACAAAATCTTTTAAAACACACACACACACACGCAAGGACCAGCAGATGGTGTAATGATTATGTCGTTCGTTGAACGCCCACGTAGTCTCTCACAGTTTGAAACCTGGACCTGGTGACTTAAACTCACTTCAGGCAAGTGTGTGTGCATGCCCAAAATCTCAAGAAGAGAATAGAGAAGAAGTGATTGTGGCATGGCCATCCCCCCAGGGTGTGATTTCTTGCTTTCTGTCTCTCTGTCTCTTTGGCATGTACACATACCCTATAACAAAAATCTTTCTTAAAAATAATCACACACAGGACCAGCAGGTGGCATAGTGGTTAAGGGCACTGGACACTCCTACATGGCTGACCACGGTTTCAGTCCTGGACCTGGTGGCTTGCTTTCTCACTTTCCCTCTTTCTCTCTCTCTGTGTGTCTCTCTCTGGTCAAATTAAAATAAAATGAATGAATGAATAAAAGTAAATAAATAATTCTTTAAAAAAAATAATAAACACACACACAGACTTGAATAAGATATCTTCCCAGATGGGTCTGGTTTGCAGAGCATTGCGGGTTTTTTTTTTTTTTTTCATTTTTTTCAAGTTTGTATAGGGCACATGTGCTTGCCAGAGAGAGACAGAGATGGGAAGGGGAAGTTAGAAATCATTCTCTAGGGGGATGGCCATGCCACGATCCCTTCTCCTCCACTGTCCTCTC
>NW_006160123.1:1911852-1918756 GCF_000334495.1 Tupaia belangeri chinensis
CTTTCGGTCCAGATCACTAAAATTAGAGATCTGTCCCTAGGCACAAAATGAAACGGCAACCATGAATGAAGCAGGAAGACAAGAAGGTTTAATAGGAAAGAAAGTACACCCAAAAAGGCTCTTGGGCGGGCAGATTGCCAGGTGGCAACTGTGCTCGATACTGGCTAATTGTTACTTTTACTACTAGAGGTGATCATGAATATTTATTGGTGGGAGGTCTGTCACACCACCTATGTCCTTCCTTTGAATTCGAATCCGCGCATTTTCTCCTGCGTGCTTGCGCACTTCTCTCACAGGTAAGGAATGAGGAATTTGATTACCTTATTGCTCATGCCCAGGTTGAGTGTGAGCCAGGTTGTTTAATTAGACTGCCTAATTAAACAACAATCATCCTAGTGGGAATTAGGGTGTTGACCAAAATGCTTGCTTGGGTTTTTTTTTTTTTTTTTGGAGAGGTTTTGGATATAGGGCACATGCACTCACCAGAAAGACAAAGACAGACAGAGAGATAGAAAGCGAGAAATCACCCCCCAGGGGGGATGGCCATGTCGCAATCCCTTCTCTTCCATTCTCCTCTTGGGATCTTGGGCACACACACACACCTGGCATGAGTTTTAAGCCACCGGGTCAGGGGCGCGAACCATGGTCGACTACATGGGAGTCCAGCGACATAGCCATTACACTAACTGCTTGGAAAATCTACGAATCATCCCTGTGTGCTTCCCTCAGGCCCCAAGGAAGAAAGATGGCAAATTGCCTGGCCCTCCTGGAGCCCGGGGCTAGGTGAGCCTTTCGCTTTTCTCTTAGGGCTGCCCGCTCACAACTAACTACCTACCTACCACACCACCTGTTGGTCCAACAGAGCTTTGTATTTTACCACTGAGCCATTATCTGGTCCCATGATATTCTGTTTCTTGATCCAACTACTAGTGATTTAGATCTGTTTGTGAAAACTCTTATGGGCTGTGTACTTAGTAATGATTTGTGCTTTTTGTTTTACCTTATACTTCAATAAAATAGTTTCAAAAAACTCTATATTATCACCTACTCAAACCCTTTGACCATGAAGGTCAAGGGACTTAGGGAAAAGGGGCTGAGCTGATGAAAACTATCTGCACTAAATTAATTTTTTAAAGTTTAACTTTATTTATTTATTCTTAGAGAGAGAAAGAAAAAGTGAGAAAACAAGCCACCAGGTCTGGGACTTGAACAATGTTGTTGGCCATGTAGGAGTCCAGCGCCCTTCACCACACCACTCACTGGCCCCTAAATTAACATTTTTAAAAGATACTTTTGCTATAGGGCTCATGAGCTAACCAGAGAAACAAAGAGAGCCAGAGAGCCAGAAAGTGGGAAATTGCTCCCCAGTCGGGATGGCCACACCACAATCCCTTTTCCTCCATTCTCTCAGGATTTTGGGCCTACATGCACAGGTGCCTGCTGTGAGTTGCAAGCTACCAGGTCTAGGACTTGACCTGTGGTCAGCCACGTGGAAGTCTAGCACTTTAACCACACTATGCTACCCGCCGGCCCCACCAAATTTATTATTAATAGGCCACTCTCACGCACATAGATTAAACCTTGTGTCACATGCATATACCCATATCAGAATTCCTATGCATTTTTAAACTGCTGTATATACTATTGACCTGTATTCACCTGAAAGATAAACCAATCACAGTAGAGCTAAGGGTGCTCTCGAGTGGAGGGATGGCACAGGGGCAGCGTGAGCTCTCGTCTCTGACCCAGTGAGTTCCACCCCGGCTCTGCCTACCACCATCAGCTAGCTATATAACCTTGAGCAAGTTGCTTACTCTGCATCTCCGTTGTACCTGTTGGAGGATGAGCTTTGTATTCCCACTTACCGGAATGTATACTAAATAATACACGTGAAGCCTTAGGCACAATGCCTGGCACACAATAAGTCTCCATTAATAGTTGACCGTTATTTGAAAGTAAAGGTCTTCCCAATCAAAAATTCTCAAATGTTATCTTACAAATAATCACCACCTGTAGTTAAAGCTAATTACAGCAGGGAAACTTTTGAAAGCTACTTGCCTGGAAGTTAATTTCAGGTCTCATGATCTACGTGGGAACCAGATTCTGGAGTGCCAGCAACAAGCTTTTCAGGATATTTGCTTTCAGAAGCACTCAGAAGTGCCTGGCCCATTCCATTGCCTCAGCCTGCAGAGCCTCTCCCAGCTTCCCCACACTCCCACCTGCGGGGCAGGATTCCCACGCCTCTTACTACTTGCTCCCAGGAGTTGGCCCTAAGAGTCTGAGCTACAATATTAAGGTGGAGACACTTGGAAGCAAGCTCCCTGCTCTTATTTCTAATCCTCTGAAGGCTCACCATTCTCTTTGCCCACTTATTCCCAGAGGCTTCCCCTTGCTCCAGTCTAGAGAGGAAGGTGAGAAAAACAACTTGGCCTTATGCACTGGTTAAGAATCTGCTCCAGGGGGAGGGGACAGTAAAAGTTAAAGATGTTTTTCTCAAAACACCAACATTTGCAAAAGATCAATGGCAGTTATCTCTAGGATTCTAAGTAATTAGCATCTTCATGATTATCTGTATTTTCCTAATTGTCTACAAAGACTATGTATTATCTTTAATAGGATAAGATTCTTTGGGGGTCCTGTTTAATCACAAAGGTATCTTGGGCTCAATGCAGAAAACTTGGAAAGCACAAAGGAAAAGAAAAGAAAGTCCCCTTAATCACATCATGTAAAGATAACAGCTGCTCACATTTTGGTGTATGTCTTCCCAGACATTTTTCTGTGCAGAGATGCTTCGTGTTTTGTGATCATAAAACAAAAGTAAACATGTAAGAGACAAAGCCTTAGGTCTTTAGTCTTCAATTTTATTTCTGTTTTTAAACAGCAACTAACAGCTTGAAAATGTCCCTAACAGCAAGGGCCTGCCCCATGCATTCCAGGAGGCTCCCCCTGGCGGGGTTCCAGAAACTTCCCCTCACCCACACCATCCATCAGACCTATTCAATATTTTCTCTCTGGAGACGGGACAGAAGTGGGTCTCCAGTTGGAGGGAAGTCGGGACTCTGGGTCACTGCATGGGAAGGTTGGGTTCAGACACAGCTGCCTTTGTTAGTCTTAAGATAGTTTGGGATTTGGTAGCATGCTTAGACAGACTGTGGGGGGGCATGGAGAGGGGCTCCTAAACTCCTCTCCTGCCTCACTAGTTCCCAGGCGAGCCCCACAGCACCCTCCTCTCCAGGCTCAGCGCGTTGCCTTTAGAACACAGGCACCTGGTAGCTCGTACTCCAACATGCCTTGGTGTGACCTGGTCGTTTCTGGGAAGGGCCCCGCCCTCCTCCTCCTGACCTACACAGGGCGAGGAGTCAGGAAGGTGAGGACAATTCAGACCTGAGAGTGTCCCACTGCCTCCTCCAAAACCACAGGGTTTGAGACCTGACTGAATCAACCCTGTACCAATGCTCACCTAAAAGGGAATAACACGAGGGCATCTCCGTGACTCACAGGGGCAAACCCGGGCATTTCGACCTCAAGCGTGTGCACAGCTGGGCCCCCAGGCTGGAGGCGGCTCAATGCATGCGCTAAAGCAACAGAGGCAGCTCAGCCGGGAGGGTAGGGGCCCACAGGACTGCATCTACCCTCCTCCCACTGCCATCCACACCCATGGTAACCATGGAAACATAACTACCACCCTCCTCCTACCAGCTGCCTGGGTTCAGACAACCAGGCCTGGCCCATTTCCACCAAGCCAAGGCCTGAACTGATGCCAGGCTGGCCACAGAGTGGTTGCAGGAAGAACTGGGATTGGGCAATTTGGACAGTTCAGGCTTCCCAGCACAGCTTGGGAGGACTACCACAGGAGCCTCCACACCTTGCTGCCTGGGCTGGAGTCAGATGGGGCTTAGTCAGCCAGCACGGCCGCCTGCAGGGCCAGCGGATGGCCTCGGATGGCCTCAGGTGCCCTCTGCCTGTGGGCTAACAGCTACTGTGGGGCAGTAGCCCTTGCTGCAGCAGCAGGATTCGTTGAGGGGGCTCTCAGGCTGCTGCTCTGGCTGCGCAGGCCGCTCAGCTAGCCCTCCAGGGCTGAGGATGTACCGATAGTCACTGGGGGTGCCCCCCACTGCCCCCAAGCCACTGCCCTCCCCTGCCCCACCACTGGGCTGATCCCCGCTAGGCAGCTCCAGGCTGCCCCCATCGGGAGACTCCTCGGCTCTCTCAATGTTGATGTACAAAGGGTCCCGGCTGCTGGACAGCACAGACAGCTGGCCCAGGATGTTCTCCAGTTCCATGCGTAGGCATGTGAAGCTCGGACGCTGCTTAGGGTCGGCACTCCAGCACTGGTACATGAGCTCATACCTGGGGGAGAGAGGGTGAGGGCAGGTAGCAGCCCTTCCTTCAAAAGCAAAGACCTCTTTTATTGTGACTTTTGTGAGTGTATGAGTGTGTGTGTATGTGTGTGTGTGTATGTGTTTTGCTAGAGGGCGTGTGGGCTTGCCAGAAAGAGAGAGAGGGAAAGGGAGAGAGAAAAGGTTAAAAAAAAAAATGTCCCATTGGGGATGGTTATGCTGCAATCCCTTCCCCTCTATTTCTTCTCTCGGGATTCTGGGCACGCATGCACATACATCTGGTGTATTTCTTTTTCTTTTTTTTTTTTTCAACAGATTTTTGCTATAGGGCACATGTGCTCTTGGAGATTCAGAGAGACAGAAAGCAAGAGTCACTTCCCAGGGAGGATAGCCATGTTGCAATCCCTTCTCCTCCATTCTCCTCTTGGGATTTTGGACATGCATCTAGTGCGAGTTTTGAGCTGCTGGGCCCGGGACTTGAATCATGGTCGACCACGTGGGTACCTTAACCACTATGCCACTTGCTGGCCCCCATCTAGTTCAAGCCACCAGATCTGGGACTGAACTGCATGGTTGGTCATATGGGATCCAGCCACCATCATGCCTCCAGCTGGCTTGCAAAGGTCTCTTAATCATATGGCTTTGGGATTTAAAAAAAAATTATTTAACACACTCATGTATAGGGTTTACTACATATCAGGCACTTTGCTAAGTATTTTATATTTATAAAATTATTTAATTCCTGAGCTGGCAGATGGTGTGGTGGTTAAGGTGCTAGACTCCCACATGGCCAACCATGGTTTGAGTACTGGACCTGGCAGCTTGCTTTCTCTCTCTCTGGTCAAATTAAAGAATAACAGAGACCAGCATTTAGCTTAATGGCTATGTCGCTGAACTCGCATGTAGTTGACTGCGGTTCGAGTCCCAGACCTGGTGGCTTAAACTCACGCCAGGTGGTGCCCAAGATCCTGAGAGGAGAATGGAGGAGAAGGGATTGCGGCATGGCCATCCCCCCTGGGGAGTGATTTTTCGCTTTCTGTCTGTCTCTGTCTTTCTGGCGAGCACATGCACCCTATAGCAAAAACCTCTCCACAAAAAAATAAAAATAAAAATAAAATAATAATAAATACAATTTAATAATTGGGACTGGCAGGTAGCATAGTGGTTAAGGACACTGGACTCCCACATGGCTGACCATAGTTTGAGTCCCAGACCTGGCAGCTTGCTTTCTCCCCTCCCCCTTCCCCTGCCTCGTCCCCTCTGGTCAAAATTAAAAATAAATAAATAAAATTAATTCTCACCACAACCCAATACAATCAATGATCTCTATTTCACGGGTGAGGAAACAAGAGCCTGGACTAAGGTTACACGGTAGAAAGTGGCAGAGCAGTGATTTGAAGCTTCCGAAGGCCCACTCTTCCCGTCTTGGAAGAGAGTATTAGGAATGTTTTTTTTTAAAAAAAATATATATTTACTTATGTAATTCCATTTGTTGTTATTATCATTTTAAAATTTTGACCAGAGAGAGGCAGAGAGAGAGAGAAATGGAAAGAGAGAAAGCAAGCCTCCAGGTCCGGGACTGGAACTGTGGTTGACCGTGTGGGAATCCAGCGCTCCTAACCACTACGCCACCTGCTGCCCCTAGGAATGTTTCTGATACACAGAACACTGCCTGGAGTCGGCTACTTTTATGGGGCGAATCTGAGCATCTCCTCACCTGGTCCTAAATCTTCATGAGGCAGCACTCACTCAGGCAGTTTTAAATCCTCACTGTTCTTAGACATGAGAATTTGAGAAAAGTTCCCAACTCTCTTCCCCTGGCAAAATATGTTTTTTCATGTAATTCCAGGAACCTGATAGATTCCCTGAAGCCTATGGCTATTTTTAAGGAATGCCTGGAGCAGAGAAAAAAATATATATATAAAGCAACCCAAAAAGCCTAAGGGGAAGAAGTCAAGACCAAGTCCAGTCAAAGCAAACGCCTGACTCTGGCCTGTGCCCATGACAAAAGCCCCAAGCACTGCTTCACACAGCAGCCTTCCTGACAGGGGCCCCAACAGTGCGGGAGTCATGCCAGCACCAAGCAGGCCGTGGGAATGGTCTAGGGCACGGGTCCATGGCCAGACCCGGACGCATTCTCAAAGCTGTGCAAGAGGCCAACTGGCGCCCATCCACCAGGCTGCCTGGTGGGAGTCCAGTGCCCGCTCACTGCCAGACAACACCAGCTCCAGCCTGGGAGGAGGCTGAGCCAGGGTCTGGTCCCCTCTGCCCTTCAGAGCTTCTGCAGTCCAGTTGACGGGCAAGGAGGCTGTAGCCACCAAGAGACCTGAGCTTACTGCCCTTACCACACCCTGAGCTCTGCTGCATAAATAGGAGGGGCGGGACCTGTTTGTGTGCTGAATTCCCCGCGCAGGTGCAGGTGAGTCACCCACAGCCCTAGGGTATTTCCAGCCCACTGCCCCAGAAAAGGACGCCAGCTTTCAGGCTGGCCTTCCTCTGCCTGTCTGTGGCCTTGGCCCTCTGGAGGTCCAACCTGGAAGGAAGAAATGGAGCAGATTGGATTC
>NW_006160123.1:1918960-1923136 GCF_000334495.1 Tupaia belangeri chinensis
CCCTAATCACTACAGATGCCCTCCCACCGCATGCTAGGGAAAGGTCCTTTGGTGGCCCAGGGAGACCCTGGCTTGAATGAGAGGGGAGTAAGACTAGGACAGGCAGGTCACTATGGGCGTCAGGGTTAAGAGCACGTATACTCTGAAATCACAGAGATACAGGTTTAAATCCCAGCGCTCATTTACTTAATAGCTGTGTGATCTTGGCCGTGTTATTCAATACTTTACCTATTTAATCCCATTTCCTCATCTACCAAATGGTGACAAGCATCGTCTTTCCCTGAAAGAATGTCTAAAACGCCCAGTTAACGATACTTGATAACACGGAGTGTGGTTTCAGGCTTGCAGAAAGGAAAGAAGGCAGTGTCCCTCTATCCCAAGATCTCAGCTCATCTTAGCTCCCCAGCACTCTAAGAGAGGGTCAAGACCAAAAAAAGGGCCTCCTGCCCCCTCCACTTCTCTGCCCAGGAAGGAGACTGACAGAGGAACAGCCCAGCTTCTTTCATGCCCTGTGCAGCCCTACCTGAGGGGAAAGGAGAACTCAGCCTAGGAGGGCTGCTTAGACTACCTGGGGTCTCAAGAAGGTGGGGTGGGGGGCAATCAGTGGCACAGAGATAAAATGTAATGTTTTATAAAGCCAACCCCTTGGGAAGGTTCAGGGTTGCATCTGGAGATCTCCCGGGGCACCAGGCATGTGTGTGCCCATGACCCAGGGCTGGCTAAGTCTGGGGGTGGATCGCAGCATCAAGACCTTGTTTGGGATACCTGTCTCTGTCTTCATTTTTCTTGCTCATGGAAAAAAAAAATAAAAACCCTTCTTTTAGGGTTCCTGGTTCTCTCCAAAAAATAAGAGTGACAGAAAAAGCATGGAGGGCCAGCATGGGGTGTGGTGGTTAAAGCAGCTGCATCTCCCATGGCTCATGGTGCAGTTCGAGTCCCAGACCTGGTGGCTCGAAAAACATGCCAGGAAGCCCTGGCTGGGGGGAGTGTTTCACAGCCCTGAGGCTGAACCCAGAGAGAAGTGGAAGATCCTGGAGGCTTTCTACCCTGACTGGCCCCGGGACCTGCGGGAGAGCCCTCAGCTGTATGTTTTGGGGATTTGTTTCTGGAGTCTTTATTCTGTTCCATTGGCCCACATGTCTGTTTTAGTGCCAAAACCGTAATGTTTTGATTGTTACAGCTTTGTAATATATTTTGGGTTCAGAGTGAGATGTCTCCTACTGCACTTTTCTTGCACAGGATGGCTTTGGTAATACAGGGTGTTTTATGATTCCAGACAAATTCTATGATTGTCTTTTCTAGATCTGTAAAGAATGTCTCAGGGCCAGCAGTTAGCATAATGGCTATGTCGCTGGACTCCCACATAGTTGACTGTGGTTCAAGTCCTGGACCCAGTGGCTTAAACTCCCGCCAGGCGCGTGTGCGTACGTGCCCAAGATCCTGAGAGGAGAATGGAGGAGAAGGGATTGCGGCGTGGCCATCCTCCCAGGGGGTGATTTTTCGCTTCCTGTCTCTGTCTCTGTCTTTCTGGTGAGCGCACGTGCCCTATAGCAAAAACCTCTCCAAAAAAAAGAAGAAAAAAGAATGTCTCTGACACTTTGATTGGGATTGTATTAAATATGTAGATTAATTTGGGCAGAATTACCATTTTTATTATATTAATTCTTCCAATCCAAGAACATGGGATGTCCTTTCACTTTTTTGTGTCATTTTTAATTTACTTTTTTTAGCTTTTCATAGTTTTCCTTGTGAAGATCTTTGGCTTCTTTGGTTAGATTTATTCCTAGGTATCTTATACGTTTTGTGGCTATGCTACCTGAAATTAATTTCTTCAGTTCTATCTCGGTCTGCTTGCTGTTTGTATATAGAAATGCTACAGACTTCTGTAGGTTGATTTTGTATCCTGCAAATTTACTGTATTTATTTATTACTTCCAGGAATTTTTTTCATGAATGCCATTAGATTTTCTATGTATACAATCATGTCATCTACAAAAAGAGATAATTTCACCTCTTTTTTTTCCTATTTGCATGCCCTTTATTTTATTCTCTTTTCCGATTGCATTGGCAAGGACTTCCAGTACTATATGGAAGAGGAGTGGAGAAACTGGGTATCCTTTTCTGGTACAAGTTTTTAGTGGAAAAGCTTACTGCTTTTTCCCATTCAGAATAATGTTAGCTATGGGTTTTTCATAGATAGATTTTATTGTGTTGAGAAATGACCCATCTATGCCAATTTTGCTGAGAGTCTTAATCATAAGGGATGTTGTATTTTATCAAATGCTTTCTCTGCATCAATTGATATGAATATATAGTTTTAATCTTTCTTTCTGTTGATATGATATATTATGTTTATGGTTTTGTGTATGTTGAACCACCCTTGCATCCCTGGAACAAAGCCTCCCTCGTTGTGATGTATAAAAAAAGAAAGAAAGAAAGAAAGAAAGAAAGAAAGAAAGAAAGAAAGAAAGAAAGAAAGACAGAAAAACACGCCAGGTATGTGTGCATGCATGCCCAAAATCCCAAGAGGAAAATGAAGAAGGGATTGCAGCAGGACCATCCCCCGGGAGTGTGATTTCTCACATTCTCTGCCCAAACTCTTATGAGCACTTGCGTCCTATAGCCAAAATTTTTTAAAAGCAAAGGGGGAGACAACAGGTGGCATAGTGGTTATGGCAACTGGATTCCCATATGGATGACCACAGTTCAAGTCCCGAACCTAGTGACTTGTCATTATGCGGGATGCTTGTGTGTGTGTGCCCAAAGTCCTGAGAGAGAATGGAAGAAAAGGGACTGCAGCATGGCCGCCCCCATAGTGGAGTGGAGGGGTGATTTCTCACTTTAAGGAAAAGAAAGGTAAGAAAGTGAAACAGTGGTGCAGAACATGTGGGACGGGGAGCGCTCGAGAAGGAACAGGGCGGTGGTAAATGAACAGGATGCATGAGTGCAGGTCAGTCCTTCCCATCAGCCCAGCCCCGATCCCCATTTCCTTCTGGAATCCCCTTCCTGGGGTACTTACACGTCCTCCATACACTCCGGAGGCTGTTTCAGGCGGTTCCCGCTGATGAGGTAGTTGTAAATCTCAGCATTTTCGATGCCAGCATATGGCGTCTGCCCACGAGTCATGATCTCCCACATGGTCACTCCGAAGGCCCACTGGGACAGAATTGAGGTTGGGGGAGGATGTCACTGGACTTCCTGGGCCCAGCAGAGCCATGGTTTTGAGGTAAGCACATCCTAAGCTCAGGGACCCCATAACTGAGCAGCCAAAGCCCAGAGGGCAGAACTACGGAGACCCTCAGTGATCCTAAGGGTCCACCCCACACTAGTCCTCATCACTTGTGTCATGCCCAAGGCTCATTCTTTCAGCCTGCTCACCACGTCACTGTGCACAGTATACAGGTTGTCAGCCAGGCTCTCCAGGGCCAGCCACTTGACGGGTAGTTTAGAGGCACAGCCCTGGCGATAGTAGTCCCCACTATAGATCTTCCGCGAGAGTCCAAAGTCGGCCACACACACCGTCATGTCCTCTGCCAGCCTGTGAGAAGTATGGGAGGAGGACAGGGTTGGCCTTCCCCCGTGCTGACAGCCTTTTAAATAAAGCCTTAGTATCTTTGCTCCCAAGCCGTCCCCATGCATAGCAGACACTGTCCCAGGCAGGAGCTGACCATCAGTTTGCTCCTCCTGACGTTAGCTGCTGCCTCCCACCCCCGAGTCCTCGGGGATTCATACATGCAATTCCGAGCAGCCAGGTCTCTGTGGATGAAGTTCCGAGAGCTCAGGTACTCCATGCCACAGGCAATGTCCACCATGAACCGGATCAGGATCTGGAGGGGCAGATGCTGGCAAGGCAGACAGGCAAACTCAGGCTGGGCCTGCCCGCCCAGCTGGAGAGGATGAATGGGGTTTCCTGGCCAGACAGACTAACAGGGTCCTCAGAATCACTGAAAAGAACAGGCATAGAGGGCCTGCCCAAGGCAGGGAAGCTTGGGCAAGTCTGAGAGAAAGCTGAGCAGCAAGACACCCCCAACCTGGGGCCCTGGAAGTCTCCTCCCCAGAAAACGTCCTTGTCCAGCCTAAAATCCTCAGCAAGGCTTTGTGAGAGAAGAGGCAGCCTGCTAGCTTAAAAGCAGTCAAACTCAGAGCCCTCCTCTCACCACCAGCTCCACTGGCTTCT
>NW_006160123.1:1923481-1926627 GCF_000334495.1 Tupaia belangeri chinensis
CCCACCCCCACCCGCACCAGCCACCTCCCCCCAAGGTCTTCATCTCTTTCTGGCTCTGTTCTCCCACCCATTTCCTCCTAGCCACGCCCACCCCAGGCACTCACAAAGGGGTTCTCCCCCATCCTGGAGGCAAGCAGGAAGGCGTGCAGGTCCCCATGCTTCATGAAGGGCAGGATTACCATGGGGATGGGGAGACGGCCTTTGGCCCTGCTCCGGAGGCTCACCCCTGGGGACAAGGGAGATTCAGGAGCTGGCATGTAAAGGTCAGGGGTCTGCTCAAGGGATGAGTCCCCACCTGCTGGGTCCCACCTCTAGCTCTGGCTCTGCTTCGTTTCCCCACACTGGACTGAGAACTACTCAAGGGCCGTGGCTGCTCCCAGATCCCTAAGGCATCATCTCTGTTCCCTCCTCCTCCATCTCTGTCCACACGAGTGTCTCCATGTGCAGACGTTTACTACAGACTCACCTGCAGCGTGGTCCTGCCCCGGCTACGTCCCGCCTTGCTATTTCACTATCAGTTTACTCACCAGGTAATTCCAAACTTGTCTCCTGCAGGAGGTTGCCCTCTCACCTTGGCTGAGCATATTTTTAGCCTTTTCCACACCTGCCTCCCCCCAGAAGGGGCTCACCAACAAGCTTGGCCACGTGTGGATGGTCAAACTCCTTCATGCAAGCTGCTTCCCTGAGGAACTCTTCGATGTCGCTTGAGGCAATGATGTCAGCTGGGAGAGGAGCAGAGGGAGGGAATGGAGTGAGATGAGCCCTACCCTGCCCTGATATAACACTCCTAGGTCTTGTGCTTCAGATGCCCTGGGCTTCCCAGGGGGCCCAGGAAATAGTCCAGTCATGAGCAGGAAAACCCCCAAGAGGGGCACTATCCAACAATGCCTCAACTTGCCAACGCCTTCCTTCTGGTTTGGACAGTCCAGAGCTCAACCAACACAGCTGTAATCAGCCCAGGGGTCGACCAGGAGGAGCTGAGGGTGGCAGGGAGCAACGGCTGGGGCATGAGAATGTGGGTGAGTTTATGCTTGTGAATTATTTGCAGGTACACCTAGCATCCCAGCTGATGCTGACCAGGTCTTCTGAGAAAAGCTAAGCTAGGAGCAAAACAGCGCCCGCTCCAGGGTCAGTCACCCCTTTACCCTCCCAGGTGATGCCCACCCCCTACTACTCCTCTCCACTCACCTTTCAGCATCTTCACAGCCACTTTCACAAAGGAGCCGTCTTCCTGCTTCAGCTGGGCCTCCCGCACTGAACCAAACTCTCCTAGGAACCAATTGGAACGAGGGGGAGTCTTGGCCCTCTGCCCCGCCCCCTTCCCTCCCAGGCGACCCTCCACAGGGAGACAAAAACACTAGACTCTGGGGCCTGGAGGAGGCTCTCTTGCTTGTAGCCAGGCAGAGAATGCTAGAAGTGGCTCCTCAGACCTCCCGTCCCCAGACTCAGGAGTCTATGAGCATTCCTTGTTGATGGGGACTGACCCAAATCCGTCCTCAAAGTGACAACCAAACACGTCCAGATACGGCAGGCTCATGCCAATCCCAGCACAGCCCCACATACCTTTGCCCAACATCCGGCCCAGGGTGAACTGCTGTTCGGGGATGAGCACATCCTGCAATTTGTCCTTTAGCTCATCGCTGATGCCCAAGCTGTCCACTGCAGGAGAGGGTTGGTGAAAAGGGGAGCACTCTCTAGCTCCTGATGGAAAACCTAGCCTGCTCTTTCTTTCTTTTCAGTTGCCAGAGGGTGCATGCACTCACCAGAGAGAGAGAAAGCACCCACCATAAGGCATGGTCAGGCTGCAATCTCCTCCTCCGTTTCTGCCATGTGTGCACCCATGCACACACACCCGGCATACTTTCAAGCCACCAGGGCTGGGATTTCAACTGCAGCTGGCCATGTGGACCTGGTTGCCTTAACCACCAGGCCATGGGACCGGCCCCAGCTTGCTTCTTATACCTAGATCTCTACCCTTGAATCACAGAGATGACCACACACCTCCCACAGCTGCGGTGGTGAACCACACCAGCGTAGGTCTGTGTCGTTTTCATTATCGCATGCTTGGAACTCATCAAGGTTCAAAGTGATAAGCTAGTACAGGAATGCAGACGGGGCACCAGATAGCCCATGTTTTCTTCTGTGATCCCCACTACTCACGTGTGGCCTCGATGCGCTCAGGCCTTTCTCGATTGAAAGACCGGGCTGCCCGGAAGTGAACAGCTGGCTCCCCCCGGGCCATGACACTGTCAAAGGCTTGTCTAAAGGGAAACCCAAGACATTGGGTCAGCTCTAAAGTCTTCTGTCACCACCTGCCCCTCCTCCATGTCCCCACCCCCTTACCCAAACCGTGTCTCCTTCCGCCTCTTTCTAAGCAGAATGAGGGCCAGAGCGGCAGCCGTCACGAGGGCTGTGAGCACACCCAGAACCACAGGCACCCAGGATGTGCGGCTGTGGGGAGGACCCTGCTGGCCTGTGGAAGGGAGGCATGGTGGCATGAGCTGGGCTGACACCAAAGGGTCCCTTTAGAACTTTCCCAGAATGACCGTCCAGCCTGGTTAAAAGTCTCCCCTAAATCAATAAGACTCCCACGTGAAAGGGTCTCAGGAGGAAGATTCGAGAGTTCCTACCAAGTCAGTGATAGGTCCTGACCATGTGACCTACAGTGTGACCAAGGATTTCCCAGCCAGTTCTGGGGAAGGGGGTAGAAACGAGATGTATTAATAATTTAAATACTAACCCTGGCTTTGACTGCTTGACTCTGAGAATATAGGCCTCTAATCTCAGCAGTCTAGGTTGCTCTTGAAAGTCTTGATTCTCCCTGCTGCCCCCCCAGGCCTCACCTGCATGGTCGTGAGAAGAGATCACCAGAGGCTGACTCCAAGGCCCACAGCCAACAGCACTGCAGACGCACACACGCACCATCAGGTCCTTCTGGGGATCCCAGTCTGTCAAATTGGCCCTGGTCCCCTCCACAGTCAGTTCGTCCTGCAGCCGGGAAAAGCGCCCCCCGCCCCACACTGAGCCTGAAGGTAAGGCCTCCAGCTGGGGCCTGAGGGCAGAAAAAGGTCCAGCCAGGAACATGGGAGCCTGAGGGCACTATGGGTTCCCGCTGTGAGAACAGCCTTCTGGGAGTCATCACATTC
>NW_006160123.1:1926658-1927629 GCF_000334495.1 Tupaia belangeri chinensis
GCAGAGGCCTCCCAGGAACACAAACAACGCTCAGTCCCAGAATGCGCAGGTGGGGGAGGGGAGGGACTGGGCTGGGGATAAAGCCTATCTTGTCCTCCCCCAACTCCTGCAGGAATGTGCTTCCTGCTTTACCAGGAAGTGGCCACAGGCTGCTATCCTAACTGAAGACAAAGTTAATCCAATGGAGTTGACAAAGGTGGAGAGGGGAGGTGATTCCCTGGGGTGGTGGGAGGCGCAGGCCCACCCAAGGCATTCTAAAGCTCTCAAAGGCCTTAGAGCCCTAAGGGTAATACTCCAGGAGAGCGGAGAGAGGACGGTTCTGTCTCCCTTACCTGGGTTCCATTGTCTTGAACCCAGGACAGTTTATAGGGTCCCAGGGGCCCTTCCAAAGGGCCTTCAGGGATCACTTCTTCCCATTCCAGGATGAGGCCTGAGTCTGTGTGGATGGCATGGAGGTTTTGGGGAGCGCTGGCTGGGGCTGTACCCAAAGAGAGAAGGTTGCTAAGACCACTGCCCCTCCCACCACCACTATCCCATGCCTTTGGAACCAACTCCCAAGAACTAAACAGCTCAGAAAGCAACAGAGGGACAAAGGTTTCACCCCCTTGCTCTGACTGCTCTCGCCCACTGTGCTGAGGAAGTGGGCGAACAATGGGCAGAGCAGGCACCCCACTGGGCAGGCACCCCACTTGGCAATTTTGCTTTTTATCACCATGGTTACTTCATCCCTCGCCACTCCCTGGCAAGCCACGCCAGCTCCTTGCAATGTCCAGAGAACTCCGAGCAAATTCCAGCTGCAGGGTCTTTGCACTTGCTGTGCCCTCTTCCTCCACTGGTTTTTCTTCCCCAAGTACGTATATGGCTTCTTTCCAATCATTCAGGCTTCTTTCCAGTCATTCGGCTCAAGTCTCTTTAAGGGGGTTTCCCTTGACACACACATTTCCCCCCCCCACGCGACCCCTACACCTGCT
>NW_006160123.1:1928659-1936758 GCF_000334495.1 Tupaia belangeri chinensis
CACTCCCCTCTCCCCCCCCCCCCGCTCTCTTTATCACTATAGTATCTGATACTTTCCAGTCTGCTTCTCTGTTCAGCCATAGAAGCTAGATATAACTACAATGTAGTAGGCAGTGCTCAGTGATGCCTGAACCTCCCTTTCAACCACTGCACTCAGAACTGGGGCCAACACCACCCCTCCCCAACCCTCCTCTGCTCTGAGCGTCCCTTACCTAGACCCTTTGTCTGGAAGGGCACCCAGTCAGCATAGGGAGAGGGCCCCAAGGCATTGGCACAGCGCACCCTGAGGCTGTAGTTGGTGGCAGGCGCCAGGTCCCGGAGCAGGCAAGTGAAGGGTGGCACAGGGACCACAACAGCCAGGACCTCCCAGCCTCCAGGGGCCTGTGTCACCTATAGAAAATCAGAAAAGTAATGATATAGGGGAAGGAGGCTCCTAGGAGTTGTGAGAAGAGACGGAAGAAAGGTTAGGTATGGGCCTGGGGGCTTGAATTAATGCTTCTTCTAAATCTATGAGCAAATACTTGCAACCTATCCTCTCACCGGTCTGTTCCCCATGATGCACCAGGTTCAATACATCCATGCCTGAGCAATGCTGTTCCTTCTGCTTCCAAAAAAAACCTCCCTATTCATTCTTTAAGACTCAGCACATGTATCACTTTCTGGGTGAAAGCCTTTTTCAACTCCCCCCAAAACCCCTCTCACCCCATGAACTTGCGTAACTATTAGGGTACTTACTGCTTATTACAATTGTTTACACAACACCCCGAAGTCTCAGAGCTTCTCAAGATCAGAGAAACTGGGAGCCTTGGGGCACCACGAACCAGCCCCTCATCTTACTGTTGGTCCCAGGGTGAGTACAAATAGAAATCCATGTACTACTGGGCTGTCTGGAAAATCATGACACATTTTTGCATAGAAAAACACACATGATTTTCCCAATGACCTATTAGATGGCTAATGTTTTTTTAATTTTTTTTTGGAGAGATTTTTGCTATATAGTGCGTGCGCTCACCAGACAGACAGAGAGAGACATAGAGACAGAAAGTGAGAAATCACCCCCCCAGGGGGGATGGTCACGCTGCAATCCCTTCTCCTCCATTCTCCTCTCAGGATCTTGGGCACGCACGCACATGTGCCCGGCGTGAGTCTTAAGCCACTGGGTCTGGGACGCGAACCGCGGTCGACTACGTGGGAGCCCAGTGACATAGCCATTACGCTAACTGCTGGTTCCCGAGATGGCTAATTTTTTTTAGAGGTTTTTGCTATAGAGCGTGTGCGCTTGCCAGAAAGACAGAGACAGAGAGACAGAAAGTGAGAAGTCATCCCCCCAGGGAGGATGGCCATGCCGCAATCCCTTCTCCTCCATTCTCCTCTCAGGATCTTGGAGACACACACACACACACATATATATAGCTAAATAGTTAAACATTATAAATCAAATAACAAACTATTAAATAATTTCTCATAATATCTTGACTAATAAACCTTTAGAACCACCTGGAAAGTCAGGTTCACATTTATCATTCTCTACATCCTTGTAGTCCCTAGTTTGGATACAGTGGCCCTGTGAGAGTTGGCCCCTAGCCAAGGGTCTACACCATGAGGGGTTGCATGGGCATGGTGTGGACAAGGCTGCCTGCATACCCATGCTCAGGACCCGTCCCTCCCACAAATAGCTGCCCTTGAGCTTCGAGGCACACATATCACAACATGGAAAATGAACTAAAAAAGAGGCCCACGTAGTCCTGGAAGCAGACTTAAGCCTCTCAGGACGAGAGGTGCTGAATATCTGGTGTGGGAGTGAGAGGGCCCTGCCGCTCTGGAGAGGCATGTCCCCTGGGCCTTGCAGACTCTGGCTCAGGAGAAAAGGGTGAGGCCAAAGGAAGACCAGAACAGGGTCTTCCAAAGGAAAACAGGAAACCATGATGCTCTGGATAACCCCCCAGGCCAAAAAACCTCCGTCAGCCCCCAAGCAGTAACTCTTCCTCAGTGTGGGAGTTGGGGAGCCCAAAGCAGAGGCCCTTCCCGCTTGGGAGAACTGCCTAAGGCAGTTTCAAAAGGTGCTTATTAAACACCTTTTCAGGAAACAGAGGAAAAACTAAGTAAGTAGATGAAAATGAGTAAGCCTCTACAACCTCTTGTTTTTAGTACCACCTGACGCAGCACTTCTGCTCTCCAGGGTGGAAGACCCCTCCTGGTCCCCTTGTTCTCTGGTGAGAGCTGGGAGCGGAGGGACTAGGAGAGCAAGCATCAAATAAACCAGAGGTGTGCGTTTTCATCCACATAAGAAGAACTCTTTGAGGCACTCCAAATGTACTCTAGTGATCTGTTTTCCAGCCTGAAGGATGCATAGACTTGTGCCGATCTGTGGAGTCACTTAGTTGCCAAAGCACCCTATGATGAGAGATAGTGACCTGGGTTCTTCCTGGTAAGGCAACCAGAACAAACACGGCCAGCCAAGGGAGCCTGTTGGTCCCCTCTCAGCCTACCTGGACTGTACAGGATTGCAGCAGGGCGCGGCCGTCAGCACCTGGCACCCAGGCCACACTAGCATTGCTGCTGGAGAGCTTCGTCACTGTGACGTTGAAGGGGGCTGCAGGCAGTGCTGTGGATGGGGACTTAGAGTCAGTGTCCGATAAGGACAGGAGAGAAGGGAGCCAGAGGCATGGAGTCAAGCCTCGGGTACCTCCCTAGGGTCTGCAGCACCCTGACCTAATGATGGCTACCCAGTACTCTCAGGACCGTGGTGACTCCCTTGAGAGAGTGCCTAGGCTGCAGAGAAAATCAGGGGCTGTGTCTGACCAAGAAATAAGACAACATGTGGGGGTGGTACCTCCAGTTGAGATGGACGGCTAGCCCTGAGGCCACAGCAGAGCTCCTCCATGCACTGGCTCTCTATCCCCTCCCTCCCTCCTTCCCTCTGTCCGCCCTTCAGATATCTATTATCTGCTGGGCTACCTCCCCTGCTCCTTACCCTCCACAGGGAGTGGCAGAAACAAGGCTGGGCATGAGCCTTGACCATCTCCTGCTGGCTCCCTCTCCCCCTCCTTCCCAAAGACTCTGCTCCTTGAAGGGAAATCTGTTATGACATCAGGATTTTATTCTATTCTCATCTCAGCCATGGCAGGGTCTCAGATGCTCCCACTAGGAACAGAGCTATGCCCATTAACCCCTTGTCCCCAAGATCCCAGCAGGACCCGAGAGCTGGAACATCCACTGTTTGTGACTGCTGGACAGCGCGCTGAGAACGCCCCTGGCCTCACCTACCCCTCTTCCCGCCAGTCCTCCTACCTTGAAGGCGAACAGTGGCTGTGCGCGAAGAGGCCAGGCCTTTGAGGTTGTGAGCTTCGCAGGTAAACACGGTGCTCTGGGTAACCCCTGGGGCCAGAAAACCTCTGTCAGCCCCCAAGCAGAAACCCTTTCTCAGTGTGGAAGTTAGGGGACCCTCAAGGGAAAAAGGGGACACTAAGGGTCTGACTGAACACCCTAGAAGTCCCTCCCTCCAGCCCAAGAAAGGGGCTAGACAGAGGGGCATGGTGGAATGAACATTGGAATCCCATGAATCAAGATGGGGCTCCATTTTCTCATCCCTCAAATGGGAGAATTGTGAGAACCGGGTAATGCTTGTAAAGTAAATGGCGCCCACTGCGTACTCGAAATGTTACACCACCCCTCCCACTTCAGTCCACCTCCTAAGAGCACGAGCTACCTCCCTTTTCTGGTGACTCCTTCCAGCATACCAGAGCCTTCTCCTCCCTTAGTGCGTTAACATTGTTGCATTAGCAGATTCCTTGCCTTGCAATAGTTCTCAGCTCCTTGAGTGTGTCTTGTCTCCCCAATTACACTCAATTCTTTGGGGGCTGAAGGCTGGATTCTATTTTTTTTTTGTATTCCCTCCAACCCCTGCAGTGCCTAGCACAGTGTGGTGTGTGGAGTAGGAGTTCACTGACTGCTTATTATAAGGCTGGCTGCCTGAGAGCCCCAACCACGCACATCTGGAAGAAAGTGAACCCAACCTCCTCACTAATCTGCTTCAATCCAGCACCTCCTAAGCAAGGACCTGCCCTTGCTTCTGACACCTCTTCTGAAGATTTAAACTGGGGGGCCAGACAGCAGTCCAGCAGAAAAACGCAATGCTCTGTGAGGCTGACCCACATGGAAGGTTCAGAGCCCACCTCCAGAGATCTCCCTAAGGTATGCCAGGTACACACATGTTCGTGACCCGAGGTTGGCTAAAGCTGAGGGTGGGTCTTGGCATGAAGATCCTATGGTGGGTTCTGTCTCACCGTCTCTCTCACTCATGGAATAAATAAATAAATAAACTTTAAAAAAAAAAAAAAAGACTCAAATTACTGGGGTTCTTGACGGATCAGAGCCGTTTCTCTCCTGCAGATGAGACCAAACTTGGACCTCTATCGTTTTTGCCCAGTTCAAGCCTCAATCAGAAACAGTGTTTACAGATAAGGGAGCCCCGCGAGCATGTGAGCTGCGTGCGTGAGGCTCTTGGGGCTCAGGTGGATGAGTAGGTATGGCTGCTTTGGGTCTAACTATGCGGAGATATGGATAGATATGGTTGTTCAAGAAAACATCTAGAGATTTTTGGAAAGGGCCATTAGGAAAGGAGGCCCTGTATCTTGGTGCTGGGCTCCCCCTACTCTCCTCCCTCCCCCCATCCATTTCCTCCGCTGCAGCCTGAGAGTCTTGTCTTCTCGGTGTCTGCCAAACACTCCTCCCTAGCTCTGCGTGGGCTGGTTTCTGGCTCCTTCCCTTGGGAGGGGTGGGGGGGATGGGTGCCCCGGTCTCACACAATTCATCTCCCAGTGCCAGCTGTGCACGGCCTGGACCGCTGTGATAGAGGGCAGGAGGCCCCAGCAACCTCCTTAAGCACACACACAGCAGGATCACCGCTAATCAGCCCATCCAGCCCGCCTAGCACACCTGACTAATGAGCTTAGTAATGGTGCAGCTCACGTACCCAGGCCCCGGGGTTTGCTCTGGACACTCACAACAGCAAACTCTGGGATTAAGCAGATTCTGAACTCCGTCAGCCTCACCACCCTCAAAGACCCGGTTGATTCCCTCTCAAAGCCGCCTCCTAAGGCTGCTCACCTGTTACATTTAGAACAGAGGGAGAGGGAGCGGGTCCCCCAACCTTGGTGCCTCCTCTCCACCAGATGATGGTAACGGGTTCAGGGGGACCCACGGCCTCGCAAGACAGTTGGAAAGGGGCATTGGGTGGCACTGCCAGATCTTTTGGCTCCACAGTGAAAAATGGCACACCTGAGGAGAGAGGGGGAGTGGGGAGTGAGCTCTGCCATCTCTTAGTGTCCTACTGCACAAATCGCAGGTGTGCTTCTATTTCCAGTCCTCTGCAGAAGGTACCCAAAGTCAGCTGCAGAACAAGCATCTGGGCTGGGGGCATAGGGGTGCTTTTTTCCTTTTTTCGGTCTCCTAGGGGAAATCTTTGCTGCTGCCCCCTTAGGAACAGCGGATTCTGCTCACAGCCCCCACACTACCTTCCCGGACCTGCTGTGCAGCCCTTCTCAAAGCAGGGGAAGAGGCTGCGGGTGGGAGCCGGGGGCGGGGCCAAGAGGGTGGAGAAGTAGGTGGGAGCTTTCGCAGAGTTCTGCTGGCAGGCCCCAGCTCCCGTTCAGGGCCCTTTGTTACTTCCTTAGTCACTTTGTTTTCCTGGGTTGAACAGCTCTGAGCTCCTGCAGCTGCGGAGCCTTCCTCCCTTCCCCCCCATCCCTCCCCCTGCTGGCCTGGCCACTTGGCAGAACAGGGTCCAGCCCCAGATGGGTGCTGGAGGCCTGTTGCTCAGACAACTGAAGCAGACTGTGCCCTATAGATGTGGATTCCAGTTCCCCCTTGGTTCTCTGATACACAGACTCTAGCAAGTAGGTTCTTCCGATGTCTGAGTGGGACTGGAGGCTGGCACAACCAGGCCCCAGAATTCTCTTCTGCAGAGGTATGGTCACCAGCAGACACGCCTGCTCCAGGCCAAGACGCCCACAGGGCTCTGCATCCTCACCTTCTACCGTGAGCCACACCGGCTGGGATATCTCTGTTTCTCCCCCATCCTCCACCTGGCACCAATACCGGCCTGCATCAGAGCGCTCCACCGACTTCAGGCTGTGGAAACAGGACACCAGGCTTGCCTCCTAGGGTCAAGGGGTAGCTCCGCGGAGCAGACTTGGAGTTGAAGCTGCCCCAACTTCTGAAATGTTTCACAGGTTGCTGAATGATGCACAGGCTGTGAGCATCAGCACAGTCCCCAGCTCCTGTGCCCCATGGAAAGAGCACAGTTCACCCCCAGGCTGGCATCCCACACCGTCCCCCTCGGTCCTGCACCTGAGGAAGCCAATCCAGTGATGCTCGCTGACCGGAATGTACAGCTGGTCCACACTCTGAACCACAGCCCCATCCTTCACCCACTGAATCTCAGGCTCCTCCATGCCCTCCACGCTGCAGTTGAGCTTCACCGGCTGCCCCTGAGACACCGTCAGCTTCACCGGGGCTCCCATGAGCTTCAGCCCTAGGGGTGGGAAGAACTGTGTCAGCCTCCTAGAGAGGGACCTTGTCTCTGGAATCTCTCCCACTCTCTTCCAGAACCTAGCTTCTGTGTCAGAGGGCTTTCTCAGCCACTGCCAGGGAAGCAGAGGCAGAGCGGTGTGGGAAGGAAAGGTGGCCTGGACCTGGGCTCTGGGGCCAGGGGCAGGACAAGCTCTCTTGGCACCATTTCTGTCACTGCCAAGCTCCCCCCAGCTTGAGGACCTCTTCTCCACACCTCCCCGCTGGGCAATGTAAGTCCAAGCGCAACCACCAAAAGAAGGCAAAACAGCGGGCTGAGACAGCGGGGAGCCCTCTTCCCCTGGGGCAGGCCCTGCTCTGGGAATGACTGCTACACCCAACCAGTGCAACAGGCTGCCCGCTCTCCACCCAAGGTGTCAGCTCAGACCCTGAGCCACTGCCAGCACCCTACCCCCGACCCCATCAAATGAAGGAAGGCTGAGGAAGGGAAGGAGGGGGTGCTCCCCTGAAGTGGAGAACATATGGCTGCAAAACCACGTCAGATCAAACACATGGCAGCCTTCCTGGCAGGCCTGCTCTATTAATACCTGAATGTGTGCAGGGGCGGATAGGAAGGTGGGAGGCAGAGGGAGGGGTGGAGCCCTGAGCAGGGAGCCCAAGACCCCTGAACCACTGACACCTCAACAGGAGCTACCCTCTGGAACCCCACCCTCACACCACACCTCTTCTGGCATGTGTTGAAGCAGAAGGGCAGGTGAAATATCCGCATAGCTCAAGTCCAGCCCTGCATCTCCCTGCCCTTCACTGTGTGACTCTAGGTAAATTCCTGGGCTCTCTGAGATCAGAGGTACACCTTTCCCCCATAAATACTCGTCACCCTCTTTGCCTCCCCTTCCCTGAGAGGCCCATATGCTGTCTCAAGAGAAGGCGCCAGCCAGCTGGGTGGAGGCTGTCCTGATCTGTCTCTCCCCTACTCCCTTCTCCCTCAGGATCAGTCACAGGACCAGGAAGGCGCCTACACTCCACCGACACCCAGCAGTCCCAGAGGTGTGGAGTGTGTACTTGGGGAGCAAGGTGCTTCGGGGAGCACTCCCACGGCCAGCCAGCGTCTCGGCAGCGATGTGGAATACAAGGCTGAGCCCCACAAAGACCAGCAACCTGGCCCCAACCCATCCTCTCCAGGATGCCCGGTCTCAGGAAGCTCTGAGGGCGCTGGAACTAGTGTCTGCTGAGATGTTTTGGGGGGACTGGGTACCTCCACAGCCCCTGTACCTAAACAGTGTAAGGGTACCGCTTGGGTGCTCAGCCCCGGCCGCCTGTGCTTTCCGAATAGGATCTTCGTGTGCGGGGCGGGCAGATCGGGGTCCCCTGGACAGAGGGGAGGACAAACTAGGAACACCGAGGCGGGAAAGCCAGTCCCAGACACCACCCCTACACACACACACACGCTAGTCACACAGCATACACCCCACTTCCCTTCCATCCCCGCCAGAAAGTTGGGGGCGGGGGCCCGACCGGAGATCTGGACGCGGACACCCCGCGGCGCTCCTCCCCAGACCCCAGCCCCGG
>NW_006160123.1:1937670-1943576 GCF_000334495.1 Tupaia belangeri chinensis
GCACCCCGCGCCAGCTGCCCCAACGCCCGCGCGGGGGCCTGGCGGGGTCCCCTGGATGAGCACCCCGGGCACGCCCCTCCTCTCCCTAAACACTCTCCCGCATCTTTCCAGCCCGACGCACCAGATCCTTCCGTCAAAGCCTCTCGGAAGCCCCTACCACACCCCAACTTTTGATCAGACTCCGGTCCTAGAATCCAACACCCCAGTCGCAGGACGTAAAGCACCTCAGCCCCCTGGACACTCCCCACCACCACCACCAATAGCCGTGACTCAGAACTCCCCTGACAGGATCTGCAAGTGTCCCTTCGTGCCTCTCATGGGGCCTTCCACCCCGGTTGCCCAAATTTGTGCTCTATTTCTTAAGCCTTTGCCTCTAAGGATCCTCGTGTCCCAAATGATCATTTCTTCTGCCCACCCGGCATGCTTCCCAACTTGGGTCTTGAGTTTCCCAAGATCTTCTTTGCAGTCCCTGTTTTTTGTTTTCTGTTTTTTTCCTGATCTGGATCCTCTCTGCTGCATGTCACAGGCCGGGCCGCCTGGGTGCTGTTGGGCTGTCTCTTCCTTGTTGCTTCCCCTCTGCCTACCTTGCACCTCCCAGGACATGGTGTGAACCTTGGCAATGTCCTCCCATTGTCCAGTCAAACATTAGCAGACACCTTGTACAGTAGGCACTCCATAAACAAACAGGCAGGTGCCTGTTAAATGAATGAATAATTGCCTAAGAGGGTGGCCTGCCCCACAACCGGTAATAATCACGGGGGTGGCTTTGCCCACAGACATCCTGACAGGCAGCTGCAGAGCTGGTTCCAAAACAAGCCTACAAGGGCTCCCCTCCCTCCCTGCTCCCTGGAGTCTACTCCAGAAGGTCCTACCCAGAGGTCCTGGGGAGGTGGGTCTAGCCACTCAGCCCCCTGTGCTGCAGTCTCACTAGAACTTTCCAAGGATTCTCCTTGTGAGCAGCAGGGGCCTGCCTCTTCCTCTACTTGGCCCCATCAGTGCTTGTTTATTAATTATACTAATGGTAACAACAGCCGAGCTGGCAGCAGCCTCAGACCCAGCGGAGGGCGCCCCCAGGCGGTAGCACAGAGACCCAGAAAGCACGGTCCAGAGCTGGATGGCAGAAGCCTGACATCTCCATTTACCTGCGCCAATTTTCTTGGGCACTGTGTGTCGGCTCCAGGAGCCTTTCCTACAGGAAAAGACTTGCTCTTTTCCAAGTGCACAGCTTCTGCGTTTGGACTGAGCTGGGTCTGCGCAGGCTGACAACAGCCTAGGTCTGAAGCCAGAATTGCCGGCTCGGCTGCTGTCCTGCACTTGGGTACTGGTCATTTCCTGAGGCCCTCTCCTTGACCTCTTTGCTCTGCAGGAGACTACAAGTTTCCAGCGGGATCCTTCTCCTCTTTATTCCGACCGGCATTAGAAAGACTCCTATTATGGAACAGCAGATGCCCTAATGGACACGTCGCTGGACTCCCTCGGAGTCGACCGCGGTTCCAGTCCCTGACCCGGCAGCTTAAAACAGGCTGGGCATGTGCGTGCGTGCCCAAAATCCCAAGAGGAGAATGGAGAAGAAGGGATTGTGAAAAGACCCTGACTAATCTCAAGTTCATGGCCAGCATGGACAGCATAGTGAGACCCTGTCTGAAAGAGCCTGTTGGTGTATGCATGTGGTCTCAGCTTCTCTGCAGGCTTCTCTGCAGGCTGAAGCAGCAGGATCATGACCTAGTGAGACTCTGTCTATTAGGAAAAAAGGAGAGGGCAAAGACGGTGGGAAGGAAGGAAGCAGGGGGAGATTCTTCCTAGAGGATGTTGACCCCGAGCCCAAACCCTGCGCCTGGCATGTACAGGTCAACCAGGGAACGGACCCCTGATCTTATGGCCTCCGGATCACAGAGCACTGCACTACCACTGCACCGCTGTGACTGGGTCTCCCACTGACAACATGGCACCCTATATGCTTCACGTGCAGGCCCGAGACACATCACTGTCAGCTTGGGGCAGCACACGTTGCTAGGACCCCTGAGTTCTTGCTTCTTCTATCCCTGATTCTGAGTCCCTCTCAGTTCTTGGTATTTCTGTTTATGGGTGGCAGGGATAGGGAGTTTATGAGGTCCTGGTCTCCCGACTTTTCAACTCTTACAGAGTGCTAGGCCTCTTGAGCACTTGCTTTCTTTCTTTTTTAAATAATCGTTTTATTTAACTTTATTTATTTATTTATTTTAATTTGATCAGAGAGGGACAGAGTGAGAGAGGGAGAGAGAGAGAGAGAGAGAGAGAGCAAGCCACCAAGTCCGGGACTCGAAACGCGGTCAGCCATGTGGGAGTCCAGCGCGCTTAACCACGTCACCTGTCAGCCCCCATCCTGTTCTTATAACCCATTCTCCTTGCCCATCTCCCCCATCTTTCTCTCTTGCTGGGCACAGGATAGGAATATGTTTCTAAGGGTATGTGAACAGGTGTGATTTTGTGGAAGAGGTGTGTAGGTGGGTGAGAGGGTGTGCATTGTGATGTATGAGGGAGGGTGTGCATTTGTGCAAATTCTAAATGTGACTGACGCTTTGTGGGTGGATGGGGAGAAAATGTGTGTGTGTGGCGTAGATGTGCATGTCTGTGTGTGTGACTGGAGGAGGTTGGCTGCCTGTGCAAATGCATGCCTGCAAAAGCTCCCTTCCTTCCATACATGCATTGCTTGGAAGGAAACTAATCAAATCAACAGGAAACGTATTTGACCTAATGCGGGAACAGCGGTCCCAGGAGTTCCTGTCCTCAGAATAGAACCAGAGCTAGTTATGATCTATCCTGGGGAATAAGAAAGGGACACAGGGGCAAAGGAGGGCTGAGCGAGAGCAAGGGGCAGTGGCAGCCCTCGTTATGAGTGGGGCTGCCTTGGGCCCTGGCATCTCCCTACTCTGGTAATAAGTCTCTGTTCACTTTGTGCCGTTTATGACCCAGAACTGCCAAGGAGGCCAAGGACCCAGAGAGGACAAAGGCAAACCTGGACAGAGAGAACACTGCCACAGTAGCAGGACACCCTCATGCCAGCTGCCAGCAGTCTCGGCCAGCGGCTGCTCCAGGGTTTTCAGTTAAGCTCCTCTACCCTGAGGTGGGGAACCAAGGTAAGCTGTGTGGCATGACAGTCTCAATGACCCTGTCACCAAGGACCTGTTCTTTCCCAACTTTCAACTCAAAACGTGAGAGTTGGCAAATCCCACGCAAGGAATGGGGCAGACCATAGTCTACACCTTCTCACCAGGCACAAAGTCACCTCTTTTTTTTACAAACTTCCGAGGTCTGTAAAAATTGACAAGGGCCAGCAGGGGCATGGTGGTTAAGGCTCTGGACCTCCACATGGTCAAACACAGTTTGAGTCCCAGACCTGATGACTTGAAAATCACACCGGGCACATGTGTGTACATGCCCAAAGTTCCTAGAGGAGAATGGAGAAGGGATTGCCACATGGCCATTCCCCCCGGGGAGTGATTTCTGGCTTTCCCTCTGACTCTCTCCATTTCTCTCCAACTAGTGCTCCATGGCAAAAACCTAAAATGAATTTTTTAAATTGACTCTAGGAGTGATTCTAAGGGTACTCAGCATGTTGCTATGCCTGCAAATCCCCTGCCCGAAATTCTAGGCTAGATATAATGCCACTCCTTGCCCCATTGGAAATGAACCAGGAGACACTGGTAATTGTAAATTCCCGCGGGAGACGATGGTTTGACATACAGGAGCTTTCAAATGGTCAGATTTCCCCCAAAAGCAGATTTAGGAAGTAGAAAGAAAGCAATAGGGTTGGGGTTTCTGAAGGGGTAGCAAGATCCAAACAGCTGAAAGAAAAGTTGTCCTCTTCAAAACTTCACCTAATGATGACCCTGAGGAGAAGGTTTTTTTTTTTTTCTTTTTGAGAGGTTTTTGCTATAGGGCACATGCACTCGCCAGACAGACAGAGAGAGGCATAGAGACAGAAAGCGAGAAATCACCCCCCAGGGGGGATGGTCACGCCACAATCCCTTCTCCTCCATTCTCCTCTCGGGATCTTGGGCACGCACGCACACACGCCCGGCGTGAGTTTTAAGCCACCGGGTCCGGGACGCGAACCGCAGTCGACTACATGGAAGTCCAGCAACATAGCCATTACGCTAACTGCTGGTTCCCAAGGAGGTTTTTGTCTGTGCGTGCATGTCTGTGTGTGTGTGTGGTGTTAATGCCTTATAGCTGGCTGGTTATATTTCTCTATTTGACCCTCTAACTGGTAGGCAAGGATTTTATGGCTCTTTTTTTCCTTTTTTTTTTTTTTTTCCCTAAGTTTTGCCATAAGGTATATACACTTGCTGGAGAGAGAGAAAGGGAAAGTGAGAACTCACTCCCCAGGAGAGATGGCCATGCCTCAATACCGTCTCCTCCATTTTCCTCTCAGGATTTTGGGCATGCACACATACACGCCTGGTGTGGTTTTGAAGCCACCAGGTCCGAGGCTCGAACTGTGTTTGACCATGTGACAGTCCAGTGCCTTAACCACCATAGCACTCAATGACCCCTTTTCTGGCTCTTTTTTATTTTTATTTTTTATTTTTTGGAGAGGTTTTTGCTATAGGATGCATGCACTCGCCAGAGAGACAGAGAGACAGAATCAATCACCCCCCCAGGGGGATGGCCACACCGCAATCCCCTCTCCTCCATTCTCGTCTCGGGATCCTGGGCACGTACGCACATGCACCTGGCATGAGTTTAAGCCACCGGGTCTTGGACTCAAACCGTGGTCAACTACATGGGAGTCCAGCAACTTAGCCATGCCAACTGCTGGGACCCTGGCTCTTTTTTAAAAGCTTATTTATTTATTTATTGAGAGAAAGGTACACTTGACAGGGTCTCATGAGCTATGATCCCCTACCCCTCACCTTCTGGTCAGTCTTGAGTGTTCAAGTACACCCAGGACCTGAACTCAGGGCCTTCCCACATGGCTCCAGTATCACAGTGTGACACTCTATTGTTTGTGCCACCAGAGTTAGCCCTGGCTCCATTTTCTCCAATTTTTTTTTTTTTTAATTATGGAATAGTCCAAACATACCCACAAGTAGAAAACTGTATGGTGAATTCCCAATATACTCATCACTCTGCTTCAATGATAATCTTAGACAACTGTGTTTCAGTTTGTTATTGTTATCATTGTTTTGCTAAAGTTTTGGTTTTTGTTTTTTGGGGGGAGAGAGATTTTTTTGCTATAGGATGCATGTGCTTGCTGGAGAGAGAGGCAGAGAGAGGGGCCATCCCCCCCTCAAGGGGGATGGCCATGCCACAACCCCTTCTCCTCCATTCTCCTCTAGGGACTTTGGGCACGTAGACACACACACTAGGTGTGAGTTTCAAGCCACCAGACCTAGAACTTAAACCACAGTCAGCCATGTGGGAGTCCAGTGTCTTAACTACTATGCCACCTGCTGGCCTGTTTTGCTAAAGTTTTTAAAAGCAAATCTTAACCATATAATTTCAGGTGAAAACATTATGTATCTGTGACAAGTAGGCTTTCTTTTTAAAATAATTATATAATTTTATTTATCATTATTATTTTTCAATTTGCTACAGGGCATTTGAACTCACCAGAGAGACACGCACATGGAGGGGGAAAGAGAGAGAGAGAGAAAGCAAGCTACCAGGTATGGGACCAGAATCTCAGTTGGCCAGGCAGGAGTCTAGCACCTCAACCACCATGCCACCTGCTGGCTCCATCAAACAGACTTTTAAAAAGTATTCATAGGGGGATCAGCAGTTAGCATAATAGCAATGTCGCTTGACTCCCAGGTAGTTGGCCGCAGTTTGAGTCCCAGATTCAGTGGCTTAAACTCATGCTGTGCGGGTGTGCGGGGTGCCTAAAATCCTGAGGAGAATGGAGGAGAAAGGATTGCAGCGTG
>NW_006160123.1:1943598-1946476 GCF_000334495.1 Tupaia belangeri chinensis
GGGGGTGATTTCTTGCTTTCTGTCTCTCTGGTGAGCACATGTGCCCTATAGCAAAAACCTCTCAAAAAAAAAAATTATAAAAAAAGGGACCAGCAGTTAGCGTAATGGCTATATCGCTGGACTCCCATGTAGTTGACCGCGGTTTGAGTCCCAGACCCAGTGGCTTAAACTCACGCTAGGCACATGTGCGTGCGTGCCCAAGATCCCGAGAGGACAATGGAGGAGAAGGGATTGCGGCGTGGCATCCCCCCGGGGGGTGATTTCTTGCTTTCTGTCTCTCTGTCTCTCTTTGTCTTTCTGGCGAGCGCATGCGCCCTATAGCAAAAACCTCTCAAAAAAATAAATAAATAAATAAATAAGTATTCATAGGGGCCAGTAGGTGGCATGGAGGGTTAAGGGCACTGGACTCCCACATGGCCTACTGCGGTTTGAGTTCCAGTCCTGGCAGCTTGCTTTCTCACTTTCCCTCTCTCACTCTGTCCCTCTCTGGTCAAATTTAAATACATAAATAAATAAAATAAAGTTAAAAATAATTCTTTTTTAAAATTGTTTACTTAATTTCACTTATTCATTCATTCTATTATTTTATTTATTTATTTATTTTACCACAAAATCACCCCCCGAGGGGATGGCAACACCGCAATAACTTCTCCATTCTCCTCTCGGGATCTTGGGCACGCATGTACACGCACCCGGCATAAGTTTAAGCCACCGGATTCGGGACTCATACTGTGGTCGACTACATGGGAGTCCAGTGACACAGTCATTACGCCAACTGCTGGCCCTTCATTCATTTATTTTTAATTCGACCAGAGAGAAACACACAGAGAAAGAGGGAAAGTGAGAAAGCAAGACACCGTCCGGGACTCGAATAGTAGTCGATCGTGTGGGAGTGTCCAGCTCTCTAAACACCATGCCACCTGCTGGTCCCCCAATAAAATGATTCTTTAAAAAAAGGTATTTATATATAGATACAAGCAGTTACATATAGACATGTTTATAAGTATTTGCATATGCAATAGCATACACACATATATTTACTTACCTCATCAGCTGAGATACCCCAGTAGCATCAAGCATGGTTTCTTTCTTTTTTTTTTTCTTTTTTGGAGAAGTTTTTGCTACAGGACGCGTGCACTCGCCAGAAAGACCAAGAGAGACAGAGAGACAGAGAGCAAGAAATCACCCCACCCCACCCCACCCCCGGGGGGATGGCCACACTGCAATCCCTTCTCCTTCCTCCTCTCGGGATCTTGGACACGCACGCACACCCGCCCGGCGTGAGTTTAAGCCACCGGGTCCAGGACTCAAACTGAGGTCAACTAGGGAACCAGCAGTTAGCGTAATGGCTATGTCGCTGGACTCCCACGTAGTCAACCGCGGTTCGCGTCCCGGACCCGGTGGCTTAAAACTCACGCCGGGCGCGTGTGCGTGCGTGCCCAAGATCCCGAGAGGAGAATGGAGGAGAAGGGAAAACAAAAAAACTGAGGTCAACTACATGGGAGTCCAGCGACATAGTCATTACACTAACTGCTGGTTCCACAATAAGCATGGTTTCTAATATCATTTCCCAATAAAAGGAACCAAAGGTCTTCAGAAAAAGGCTGACTCTAGGATTGGGGCAGGAAATACGGAAGATGAGTACTGAGCATCTTGTGTGCCAGAAAGTAAAGAAGTGTTCAAACGTGCACACACAGAGTGATGGGGTATATCAAAGAGCCACAGGAGAGGTGGGAAAACCTGAACAACAAAATAGAGCAGTATTGGGTTGTAACACAACTTATAAAAGCCGGTATAGGGCCAGCTCATGGTCTGGTGGTTAAGGCAGCTGGATCCCACACGGCCAACCACGTGGTTCGAGTACCTCAGCTGGCAGCTTGAGGAACACTGGACACACATGCATGCATGCCCAAAACCCCGAAAGGAGAAAGACATGGAGAAGGGACTGTGGCGTGACCATGCTCAAAGGGCTGTGCTTTCTCGCCTCTTTCTGTCTCTCCTCCAGTGCACACACCCTCTGGTGTTTTTGTTTGTTTGTTTTTGGTTTTTTGTTTTTTATTTTTTTCTTTACAGGTTAGAAATATACATGACTTGGCATAATGGTTACATCACTGGACTCCCACAGAGTTGACTGCAGTTCGAGTCCTGAACCTGGCGGCTTAAAATTCACGCCAGGTGTGTGTGCACATGTGTGTGTGTGCCCATAGTCTCAAGAGGAGAATGGAGAAGAAGGGACTATGGCATGGCCATCCCCCCGGGGGGTGACTTCTCACTTTCTGTCTCTCTGTCTTTCCGGTGAGCATGTGCCCTATAGCAAAAAAAACTCTCTTGAAAAAAAGAAATATACATGACTTTACTGGTCAGCATTTGCATACGGAGACATGGTGCATGCAACAATACATGACATTTTTCTTCAACTGATGCAACTCAGTAATTTTTATTGCAACTGGAAGAGAATACATAACAGAAACTTAATTGTAAATCTTAGGAAAAGTGTTATCTACAATAAATGATAAAACAGTTTGTCTTTGGCAATATGATTACATATGAAGAATGCGATATGCAAGTACGGACGCCTCCAAAGCCACGCCATCATGGCCTTACAGTCAGGCAGATCGCACCTGCCTCCACGCTGCTTTAGGTTAATGCACTCACAACGGAACATCACTTTCTTTCTCCTTTATGGTTCTCCTTTTCTATAAATGATACCGTTAGTTTCACACAGAAAATACAGAAAAAAATGACCTCTAAAAAATTATTACTCTTGGCGGCCCCCCGGGCCTGCGCGTGGCCGCCGGGCCTGCGCATGGTCCCTGGGCTTGTGCGTAGCCGCCAGGCCTGAGCCTGCGCGTGGCATCCAGGGCCGCACGTGGCCCCC
>NW_006160123.1:1947682-1950368 GCF_000334495.1 Tupaia belangeri chinensis
GAAACCACATTTAGCATGTTGTTGTGATGCTCAGGGAATGAATATTAGGTAATGTAAAAATAAATAAATAAATAAAAACAGTAAAACTGTTCGTATCATTTTGTAAAAAAAAAATGCATATTTGACGACTGCAGCGAGCTGTATGGGCACAGCTGGGTACTACTTTATAGTATGTTCATTCTACTCACTGGGGTTTATGCCTAAAGTCAGACTTGGGTTCATGTATAGGTATGTGTCAGCTGTGCTAGCTATTGGATATATTTAGACTAATTAGGTTCACTGGCAGAACAATTGAATGGGGGAGGGGGAAGGCATGGAGGGCAACCATGGATGCCAGGGACAATGGGGGAGGAGGATGGGACATAGCAGAGGGTGGGGAATGAGGAATCAAGGATGGCAAAACAAAAGGCAAGGTATGCAGGACATAAGAATTGGAAAATTATCTGCTGAGAACATGTATGTTGATGTGCTTGATTGAGCCAATGCACAGTGTATTTTGGATGAAAAATTCATTTGTGTGTTGTGATGGCGTATAGTGAATTAATGTAGAAAATGAATAAATTTAAAAAAAATTATTACTCTTGGGACCAGCAATTACTCTTGGGACCAGCAAATGGCATAATGGCTACATCGCTGGACTCCTCCATAGTCAACTATGGTTTGAGTCCCGGACCTGGCAGCTTAAAACTCATGCTGTGGGACCAGAAGGTGGCATGGTGGTTAAGGTGTTGACATTCGCACATGGCTGACCACAGTTTGAGTTCTGGACCTAGTGGCTTGCTTTCTCACGTTCACTCTCTCTGTCTCTCTCTGGTCAAATTAAAATAAATGAATAAATAAAATAAAATAAAATAATTCTTTAAAAAAAAAAAAAAACACGCCAGGTGCATATGAGTGCATGCCCAAGATACTGAGAATGGAGGAGAAGGGATGGGTGTGGCCATCCTCCCCAGGGGGCTGTGGGGTGGAGGGTGATTTCTCACTTTCTGTCTCTGTCTCTCTGGCAAGTGCACGCACCCTATAGCAAAAATCTCTCTAAAAGAAAAAAAATGAAAAATTATTACTCTTGTAAATTAATTCAGCCATTTAAGTCTATTAAACAGCGAAGTCAGACAACCCTAAGCATTAATAGTAAACCTCTTGGTTTTCTGATTGCTTTATCATTTTTTTTTCTGTAAAACAAAAACTAATGTCAGAAATGTTACAGAATCAGAGTATAAAAAAATGTACAAACGTAGGGACCAGCAGATAGCGTGGTGGTTAAGGGAGCTGGACTCCCACATAGCTGACCATGACTTGAGTCCCAGACCTGGCGGCTTGCTTTGTCACTTTCCCTCTATCTTCTCACTCTGTCTCTCTGTTGTCAAAATTAAAAATAAAATAAATAAATAAAGTTAAATTTTAAAAAATTCTTTTAAAAAATGTACAAGTGTATATACTCCCCAGAAAAATATGGAACATCTCATGAATTTGGGTGTCATCCTAGTGCAGGGGCCATGCTACTATTCTCTGCATTGTTCCAATTTTAACATATGTGCTTCTAAAACGAGCACCTGGCGAAAATTTGTTAAAAGCCTATAAATACTTGGGACCAGCAGTTAGCGTAATGGCTATGTCGCTGGACTCCCATGTAGTTGACCGTGGTTCGAGTCCCAGACCCGGTGGCTTAAAACCCATGCCGGGCGCATGTGCGTGTGTGCCCAAGATCCCAAGAGGAGATCGGAGGAGAAGGGATTGCGGCATGGCCATCCCCCCGAGGGGTGATTTCTCGCTGTCTCTCTGTCTCTCTCTGTATAGAGCACACGCACCCTATAGCAAAAACCTCTAAAAAAAAAAACAAACAAAAAAAGCCTATATATACTTGAATAAATAAATTAATGGGGAGCATAGATCTCCCATATATGATAGAATAATTTCAAATAATTTATGTATCTTCTTCAATGAGGTAGAGAACAAGTTCCCACTCATTAAGTGACTTCCTGGGCAGCAAGTGGTGTGGCAGTGAAGGCACTGGACTCTCATATAGCCTATCACAGTTCAAATCCCAGACCTGGCAACTTGCTTTCTCATTCTCTCTTTCTCCCTCTCTCTCTCTGTTTTCCTCTCTGGTGAGTACATGTGTTGTTCTATAGCAATCTTTTTGTAAAGAATAATAATAAATAAAATTAAATAAATAATTTTTTCAAAATAAATTTTACTTCACCAGGATCATTAAGGTTAATAGTGATAGGAATCAGTAGTTGGCGTAACAGCTATGTTGCTGGACTCCCATGTAGTTGACCGCAGTGCGAGTTCCAGACCCAGTGGCTTCAACTCACACTGGGCCTGTGCCCAAGATCCCGAGAGGAGAATGGAGGGGAAGGGATTGAGGCATGGCCATCCCCCCGGGGGGTGATTTCTTGCTTTCTATCTCTCTGTCTTTCTGGCAAGTGCACACGCCCTAAAGCAAAAACCTCTCCAAAAAAAAGAAAAAAGGTTGGGACCAGCAGTTAGCATAATGGCTATGTGGCTGGACTCCCACGTAGTCGACCGCGGTTCACGTCCTGGACCCAGTGGCTTAAAACTCACGCCGGGCACGTGTGCGTGCGTGCCCAAGATCCCGAGAGGAGGAACCGCCATTTTCCAGTAATTAACCAAAATGACGAACACAAGGGGAAAGAGGAGAGGCACCCGATATATGTTCTCT
>NW_006160123.1:1950649-1975479 GCF_000334495.1 Tupaia belangeri chinensis
ATTATAAAGTTGTAAAAAATAAATTTTAAAAAAAAAAAAAAAAAAAAAAAAAAAAAAAAAAAAAAAAAAAAAAAAAGATCCCGAGAGGAGAATGGAGGAGAAGGGATTGTGGTGTGGCCATCCCCCCTGCCCCCCTGGGGGGTGATTTCTCGCTTTCTGTCTCTCTGTTTCTCTCTGTCTGTCTGGCGAGCGCACGCGCCCTATAGCAAAAACCTATTAAAAAAAAAAAAAAGAAAGAAAAGAAAAAAGGTTAATAGTGATAAATCATGCTGATAGTAGGTACCCTTGATAGGGTGTGATAAAAATGGCTCTTTAGTTCTGTGGGCTTCCTCTCAAAAATCTATAAACCCTCACGACCAGATCGGGGTTATAGGTTATAGGTTTCCCACCTGAAGCATATTTCACAAAATGCCCTACCAGGACTACTCCAAACTGTCAAAATCATCAAAAACATAAAAAGTTGAAGAAATTGTTGCAGCTAACAGGAGCCTAAGGAGATGTGACAACCAAAACAATATGGTGTCCTTGATGGGAACCTAGACAGAAAAAGGGCATTAGGGAACAACGAATCTGAACAGACAGTAGCTGGTAATGTCGATAACAGTTCATTAATTCTAACAAATGTGCCATATCGATGTGAGATGTCAGTAGAGGAAATTGTTTGAGGTAAATGGAAACTCTTTACAATTTTTCTGCAAATCTTAAGTTTATTTCTCAAAAAAATCATACTAAATAAAAAAGTTAAAACTCCTTGGGACGAGCAGATGGCATAATGATTACATCACTGGACTCCCACATAGTTGATCACGGTCTGAGTCCCGGACCTGGTGGCTTAAACTTACACTGGGCGCGTGTGCGTGCGTGCCCAAAATCCCGAGAGGAGAATGGAGGAGAAGGGATTGTGGCGTGGCCATCCCCCCTGAAGGGTGATTTCTCACATTCTGTCTCTCTGTCTCAGTCTTTCCAGCAAGCACATGTGCCCTATAGCAAAAACTTCTCTTGGGGGCCAGCAGGTGGCATGGTGGTTAAAGGTGCTGGACTCCCACATGGCTAACCATGGTTCAAGTCCCAGACTTGTTGGCATGCTTTCTCACTTTCCCTTGCTCTCTCTCTGTCTCTCTTCAGCCAAACTGGAAAATAAAAATAATAATAATAAATAAATAAAGCCAAATAAAATAATTTTTTAAAAAGTCTCTCTTAAAAAATTAAAAATCCTTGGGACTAGCAGTTAGCATAATGGCTATGTCGCTGAATTCCCATGTAGTCGACCGCGGTTCGAGTCCCGGACCTGGTAGCTTAAACTCACGTGTGTGCCCAAGATCCCAAGAGGAGAATGGAGGAGAAGGGACTGCGATGTGGCCATCCCCCCTGGGGGGTGATTTCTCGCTTTCCGTCTCTGTGTTTTTCTAGCTAGCGCATGCACCCAATAGCAAAAACCTCTTCCCCCCAAAAAAAAGAAAGAAAAAAAAATCATGCCAGTTGTATGTGTGCATGCCCAAAATCCTGAGACAGAATGCAGAAGGGATTGTGACATAGCCATTCTCCCCAGGGATGATTTCTCACTTTCTCTCTCTCTCTCTCTGTCTCTCTCTCTCTCTGTCTCTCCTTGTAAGTAAGCATATCCTATGGCTAAAATCTTTAAAAAAACCAAAACCTTTATAATAGGTTTGAATCAAGATACAAACAAGTACTACACATTATATTAAGTTGTCAAGAAAGTCATGACATAATTTTCTATGCAAAAATGCATCATAACTTTTTTTTTTTGAGAGAGATTTTTGCTATAGGGCGCGTGCGTTCGCCAGATAGACAAAGAGAGACAGAGAGACAGAAAGCGAGAAATCACCCCCCCAGGGGGATGGCCACGCCGCAATCCCTTCTCCTCCATTCTCCTCTCGGGATCTTGGGCACACACATGCGGCCGGCCTGAGTTTCAAGCCACCAGGTCTGGGACGCAAACTGCGGTCCACTACATGGGAATCCAGCGACATAGCCATTATGCCAACTGCTGGTCCCTAAAAATGCATCATAACTTTCTTGACAACCCAATATTTTATTGAGAGACTCTGATGTAGTTTTAAACCTATAAGAGGTCCTCCTTCTCTCTAAGACATGCAAGTTATTAGATAACCCAAAAGTGGGTTATTTGTAGCATCTTCCAAAATCTGAATTTCATTCATTGTATCCTTATGTCATCATGTAATGTTCCTCTACCACCCATATCTCCTGTTGACTGGTAATTAGATCTAGATGCTTGACCTAATTTTGTTCAATTTTTTGACAAAAAGGTTCCTTGGGCGATATTTTGTTCTTCCTATTACATCACACCAAGAGCACATGACGTCCAGCCCCACTTCTAGTGATATTAAAATTCATCAGTAGGCCCACCTTGGTGACATAGTCGGTAGCGAACTGAACTGCAGCATTGGAAGCCACCACACAGCCAACTGCGGGTTCCAATGCCCTGGCTGACTTGACAACACACAAGAACCATTCGTGCATGCCCCACATCCTGATGAGTTGGTGGGCTGAGGAAAGGGGGCCACAGCATGACGAGATTCTCTCTCTCTCTCTCTTGCACCAACAAGCTCTATTATGAATAAAACGAAAAATAAACTTGGCATTCTGATCCATCCATTCATCAACTTTTCACTTGATAGCTTTTCTTTAAATTAATTTCCTGAGAGGGAGAAGAGAGAGAGAAAAAGAGAGGAAGGGTGACAAGCCCCTCCTCCCCCCAGGACATAAGATCTCGTCATGCAGGATCACAGGCATGCACGAAACTTGCCCCATGTGTTCAGGTCAAACCAGAATCAAAAACCCAGGCCTTGGGACCAGCAGGTAGCATTGTGGTTAAGATGCTGGACACTCCCACATGGCCGACCATGGTTCGAGTCCCGGACCTGGGGGCTTCCCTTCTTCCTTTCCCTCTCTCTTTCTCTGTATGTGTCTCTCTCTGGTCAGATTAAAATAAATGAATGAATAAATAATAATTTAAAAAAACAGGCCTTTCCATATGGCTGCAGCACTGCACAGCCGCACCCCACCCACTGTGCAACCCCAGCTGGGCTTCACCTAATAATAGTTTTAACAGTCATTGATAACTGCCTGGAGCTATTGTTGCATTAGTTATTGCAAAAGATGATTTCTAGTATTGTTCATCCGGCATTATTGGCTCCAGTTTCCCTCCCTCGCTTCCCAGAGCTTCTGACCAGTCCTACCATTATTTTGGACCTCAAGGCTGGCTAAATCTTAGTAGCTGAAATTTATCTTTGTGCTGGAGGCCAAGAGATCTTGAGAATGATTTATAGATCTGTGGTAGTCCTGTACCAACAGAAATCTGTTAGATTTGTAAATTCTTGAGTCATATTAGAGACCAACTAAATTAGAAACTCTGAGGGTGAGCTCCGATCTTAGGCAAGGTGGACACCACAAGCCTTTCAGGGGATTCTGATGCCTGCTCACCACTGGCTGCCCTAAGATACCTTTTAGTGAAGCAGTGGCTTATTAAGGTCTCTATGTGAACCGCAATATGCTGGCCACTGAGCATTCTGGATGCAAAGAACAAGGTCCGGTGTCCCTAAGGAACCCTGAGTCTATTCAGGACAGGACACCTGCTTGTGAGAAGGTACCCAATGACAGTTGGTAGTCTGCGGTGCATTCCTTGCGTGTCAAGAGATTCCTTGTCAAGTTCAGGGAGTGGGCCTAGCTGGTAGAGGTTTCAGAGATGACTCCAGCTAGGATTTAAAGAAACCAAAATACTCTGAAGGTAGGAGTGGCAGAAAAAATAGGAAGGGTTTCCCCAAAAAACAGACTGGCATGAACAAAAACTAGATGCTAGGAAAGGTGATGACCGTGCTGACAATGAAGCTGTGTCCTTTCCTTCCTCACCACCATCATTCCTGCATTGCGCTCTGGCAGTATTGCTTTCTTTGGGTCTATTCCTCGGCTACCTTCTTGCTCGTCCATAGACACCCTAGGGTAGTCACACTGGTGTGTGTGTGTGTGTGTGTGTGTGTGTGTGTGTGCTGCCTGTGGGCGTGGGAGCTGGGGAGTATGACGCGGTTATCCGGGCTGGTGCGTGCAAAGGGACATCCGAGGCACCCTTTCCCCTGCCACGGTGCCGAGAACAGAAGGGCCTGCGCCTGCCGCACATCAGAAAGATGCGCGTGGCGAGTGTCGGTGCAGCGCTGACGTAGGGAGGACACCGCAAGCCGTGAGCTCCGCGTTCAGCGGTGACGCCGAAGAGGCAACCCCGGGTGGGCGGAGCCGAGGCTGGGAGAGGCGGGCGGGGCTGCAGGGCGGAAGCTGCCATCTAGCCGTGGCGGAAGCACGTCCCCTGCGGGGCAAGATGGTGGCACCCAGGCGGACCTCGAGCAAGTAGGTGTCGTGGCTGGAGGGATGGACTTCAGGTGATCTGGCAGAGGACCCAGGGACAAGGCGTCCAGCGCCTTTGTCGGAGCCTGCCCGAGGGTCTTTGCGCGGGAGCAGTTGTCGCCTCCTTCGTCCTTAGAGCTCGGCCACGACCCTTCGTCCACGGGCGGCAAAGGCTCGTGATTTCGCCTTGCTCACGCGGATGGTCCTAGAGGTTTAACCAGAGCTCCCCACTGCAGAGCTGAGGCGCAGTCGCGGGCCCCGACTCGGGCGGAGCCTGGCGCTGGAGGTTAGGGTGCAACGTGAGAGCCCCAGAGGCAGCACGGGAAAACGCCCCTTTGCCCGGGAGTTGTTCCCTAGGCTGGGAACCCTCCTGACGAGCTCACGGTCTGGTTCAGTAGTTTTCAGCGGAGGTGATTCTTCCTCTAGCGGACGTTTGGCAACATTTGGAGATGTTTTGCTTGTCCTAATTGGGAGAGGAGGCGTGCTAATGTCATCTAGTGGGTAAAAGCCGGGAATACCGCTACACACCCCACTGCTTCCAGGGCAGCTTCTCACAACAAAGAGCCGGCCATCCCCAACGGTCAGCAGTTGCTGTTGAGAAACCCGAGTTTTTTTAGTGTTTACTCTTCAGGAGAGTCCGTAGTCCTTCCCTGACTCCCCCACTGCTTCAGACTTCTAGGACTCTCAAGCACCGCACAGCACCAGGCAGTAGAAATAGTGAAAAAGAGGGGCCAGCAGGTGGCGTGGTGGTTAAGGACACTGGACTCCCACATGGCTGGTTGCGGTTCAAGTCCCGGACCTGGCGGCCTGTTTTCTCACTCCCTCCCCCACACTCTGTCACTCTAAATAACCAAATAAATAAAGTTAAATAAAAATAATTATATATATACATAAAAGAAATAGTGAAAAAGAGCAAATCTGACTCTCTGGGTTCGAATCGTAGTCCTATTAGAATTTTTAACTCTGAGACCTTGGGCAACTTACTTAATTTATCAGCACTTTCTTTTCCTCTGCTGTAAAAAGTGTTGTGCAGATTAAATGAATGAGTATGGGAAAAGTGCATAAATAGTATGTATACTTAGTGCTCCATAAGTGTTAATAATGATAACCATAGTGATACTTTCATTATTGGCATCCAGCTCAGAGTTCCAAACTAGTTAGACAGCATGCAGCCATGTTCGTTTGGTCAACCCAAGGGTTTTTGTTGTTGTTTTTCCCCTAATTTAGCCAGAAAGCACATATACTGACTAGAGAGAGACAGAGGGTTGGGGGGAGCATCCCCACACACACGGCATGGTCGTGCTGCAATTCTTTCTCCTTCATCTGTCCAACCTTTTGGGACTCGGATCATGTCTGCACACAGACCTAGCATGTTCTTCGAGCTCTTGGGCCGGGATTCAAACTCCTTAGTTGACCATACGTGGTATTAACCACAAGGTAACATGCTGGCCCTGTAAAATTAATTTTAAAGTATATCATTGGGGACCAGCCGATGGCATAATGGTTATGTCACTGGATTTCCACATAGTGGACTGCTGTTCAAGTTCTGGACCTGGTGGCTTAAAACACTTTGGGTGAATGTACATGCTTGCCCAAAATCCCAAGAGGAGAAGGGATTGCGGTGTGGCCATCCTCCCTAGGGGATGATTTCTCGCTTTCTATCTCTCTGTCTCTCCTGCGAGCACACATTTCTGCTATAGCAGAAATCTCCAAAGTATACAATTCATCCGTTTTTAGTATATTCATAACGTTGTAGTCGACATCACTATCTAATTTGAAAACATTTTCATAATCCCCAAAAGAAGCTCCATGCTCACGAGCAGTGAATTCCCTTTTCCCTCCAGCTCTCCCATCTTTTGGCAACCATTAATCTACTTTCTGTCCTGTGGATTTGCTTATCCTGAACATTTCCTATAAACAGCATCATATAATGTGAAGTCCTTTGTGACTGGCTTCTTTTGTTAGTATAAAGTTCTTTTTTTTAAAAAATTGTTATTTATTTTAAATTATTTCTTTTTTATTAAATAATTATTTTTTATTTAACTTTATTTATTTATTTTAATTTAACCAGAGAGGGACAGAATGAGAAAGAGGGGTGGGAAGAAAGAGGGAAGTGAGAAAGCAAGACACCAGGTCCAGGACTCGAACTGTGGTTGGCCATGTGGGAGTCCAGTGCTCTTAACCACCACACCACCTGCTGGTCCCAAGCATTTATTTTTTAAAAAATAATTATTTTATTTTATTTTATTTATGTGTTTTAATTTTTTGACCAGAGAGGGACAAAATGAGAGAGAGAGAAGGAAAGTGAGAAAGCAAGCCACCAGGTCTGAGGCTTGAACCACGGTCAGCCATGTGGGAGTCCAACGCCCTTAACCACCACGCCACCTGCTAGCCCCAGCGTGTTCCTAGGGTCCATATATGCTGTAGCGTGTATCAGAACTTCATTCCTTTTTACTGACAAGTAGCATTCCATTGTAGGGTATACCACATTTTGTTTAGCCACCTTTCATCTGATGGACATTTGTGCTTCCAGTGTTTTGTTGTTTTCACTGGACGTCTTTTACTTTGTTGGTTAAATTTATTCCAAAGTATTTTATTTTTTTCTTATGCTATTGTAAATTCATTTGTTGCCTTAATTCCATTTTTTGGTTGTCATTTTATAGTTTATAGAGATATAAAGCATTTCTTTAAAGAATTGTTTTATTTAACTTTTATTTTTTCTTGGGGAGGTTTTTTGCTATAGGGCACATGCACTCACCAGAAAGGCAGAGAGCGACAGAGAGACAGAAAGCAAGAAACCACCCCCCCCCGGGGGATGGCCACGCTGCAATCCCTTCTCCTCCATTCTCCTCTCGGGATCTTGGGCACACACACACATGCACCGGGTGTGAGTTTAAGCCACTGGGTCTGGGACTCGAACTGCTGTTGGCTACATGGGAGTTCAGTGACATAGCCATTATGTCAACTGCTGGTCCCTAATTTTATTTATTTATTTAAATTTGACCAGAGAGAGAGAGAAAGAGAGAGAGAGAGAGAAGGAAAGTGAGAAAGCAAGCCACCAGGTCTGGGACTCAAACTGTGGTCAGCCATGTGGGAGTCCAGTGCCCTTAGCTACCATGCTACCTGCTGGGCCCAATATATAATTTTATATATTACTCTTTTACAGGCCAAGGGTTTTGGGTCTTTTTCTTTTCTTTTTTTTCACTTAAAAAATGATTTAATTTTATTTGTTATTATTATTGTTATTATTTTTTAATTTGATCAGAGAGAGACAGAAAGAGAGAAAGGCAAAGTGAGAAAGCAGGCTGCCAGGTCCAGAACTCAAAACACTGTCAGCCATATGGGAGTCCAGCACCTGAACCACCGTGCCACCTGCTGGCCCTTTGTACATATTTCTTTACCACTTCTAGAATAGATAGGGAGAAAGAGAAAGAAGATAGAAAGGAAGATAGATAGAAAGGGGGACCAGCAGTTAGTGTAATGGCTATGTCGCTGGACTCCCATGTAGTCGACTGCGGTTCAAGTCCCGGACCCGGCGGCTTAAACTCATGCTGGGCATGTGTGCGTGTGTGAGAGGAGAGTGGAGGAGAAGGGATTGCGCTTTCTGTCTCTCTGTCTCTGTCTTTCTGGCGAGCTCACGCGCCCTATAGCAAAAAAAAAAAAAAAAAACTCTCCAGAAAAAGAAAGGCACCCCTGGCAGGATCCTCATCCTTGATCCATCCCTACTTCATCCAGTACAGTTCATAGGCATGCTTAGTGTGCACAAGGAGGATGCAAATGTGGAACCTTCCCATGTGGGTCAAGTTGTGTTATTGCTGTGCACCCATCTGCTCCCCCAAGGTTTTTTGCTTTTTAAAGAGAGATTTTTGCTATAGAGGGCATGCATTCACTGGAAAGACCGGGAAAGACAGAAAGAGAGAAATCACTCCTGGGGGGGCCACGCTGCAATCAATTCTCCTCCATTCTCTCTCAGGACCTTGAGCATTCACGCACATTGCCCAGCATGAGTTTTAAGCCACAGGGTCCAGGACTCATTACGCCATCTGCTGGTCTCTCCCCCCAGGGTTTTTTGGGTCTTTTTAATAATAATTACTTTATTTAATTGTATTCATCATCATTATTATTTTTAATCTGACCAGAGAGAGAGGGAGAGGGAAACTGGGAAAGCAAGCTGCCAGGTCCAGGACTCGAACCATGGTCATCCATGTGGGAGTCTAGCACCTCAGCCACCATGCCACCTGCCAGCCCTACCTCCTCCACGTTTTGGGTTTTTTTTAAGAATTATTTATTTAACTTTATTTATTTTGTTTTTATTTGACCAGATAGGGACAGAGTGAGAAAGATGAAAAGTGAGAAAGCAAGCAACCACATCCAGGACTTGAACCATGGTCGGCCATGTGGGAGTCCACCACCCTTAACCACCACGCCACCTGCCGGCCCCTCCCCCACGGTCTTTAATAATTCGAATACCTGTAGTCTAGGCAGAGACAGACAGACAGACATAGAGACAGGCACCCCCAACCTGTCCTCACACTGCAATCTCCCTCCTGCCGCAGCCAGCCTGGATCGTGAGCACATGCACAGCTGGTGTGGGCAGGAAGTCTCTGGATGTGAACTCAGGACCTTCCCATGTGGGTCTAGTTGGCCTCTTGCTGTGCCACCCCCTGGTCCCTCCTCTCCAGTTTGACACAGAGTCACCCCTCTTTGTTATGACGCATATCTGCCTTGCCCTTGGCATTTTCTCGGGGCTCCTGCTGGCTCTTCCTGAGAATTTTATCAAGAGGTATTGTAAACAACCTAAGTTGGATGTAAATATTGTTGCTAGGCAGTTGTCATCAGGGAAGGCTGAGGAGGGAATGGCAGTAAGATGAATGGGGTAAATGAGTTCACGGGACCAAGGAAAAAGAGGGTCTTTCCTGATACATAATGAAGAGAAGCGGGGTCCAGTTGCAGCGGTCTGTCCTCTTTATTACTCTTAGGGGTAAATGAGAGGCAGTCCTCACAGGGAAGCAGTGCTGGAAAGAATCACACTGGGGAGGCAGCAGGAGTGTCAAGATGCTGTCGAGGCCAAAGCCAGGGGAGTCCGAGGTGGACCTGCTGCGCTTCCAGAGTCAGTTTCTCTCGGCCGGCGCAGCCCCAGCAGTACGACTGGTGAGGAAAGGGAGCAAGAGAGATGGTGATGCCGACCCAGACCGGCCGCGGCTCCAGGGCCCTCGGGATGTGGTAATGCTGGACGGTGAGTACCTGAGGGTGTGAGGCTGGGGGCACCAACCCGGGCCTGCCCTCTGCCTGCCTGAGGGTGTGAGGCTGGGGGCACCACCTCGGGCCTGCCCTCTGCCTGCCTGAGGGTGTGGTGTGAGGCGCACCCCCTCGGGCCCGCCCTCTGCCTGCCTGAGGGTGTGAGGCTGGGGACACCACCTCGGGCCCGCCCTCTGCCTGTCGTGAGGTTCTTCCCGTCACCGTCACCGTTTCAGACACTGCACAGCCTCTGTTGTTGCAGCCCCAGTTTCCAGGTGAAAGAGGACTGTCTTACCCAGGGACACAGCTTGAGCCGGGTCCCCCAGCAGCTGCCTTTCTTTGGCTTCCCCCAGCCTTCAGGGTCTTCTGGGAAGATTATTTTTACATTTGGGTCTTTCTTTCTCAGATCTTCCAGATTTACCCCCAGTGCTGGTCCCTGCTCCCCCAAAGAGAGCCAGGCCCAGTCCTGGCCACCCGCTGCCTGAGGATGAGGACCCTGAGGAGAGGCTGAGCAGGCACGACCAGCACGTCACTGCTGTCCTGGCGAAGATTATCGTGCGTCTCGCCCTGGCCACGGGGACAAGGCACCCATGGGTGTCGGGGTGGGGTGAGCCTTATGAGCGGAGAGGCTTCAGAAGATACTCTTCCTGCTGCAGTAAGGCAGGCTGCAGAATCGCTCTGGCCTGAAGCGAGACAAGTTCCTGAACCCCCAGAGTGTGGTTCCAGTTGTGAAGCAGGGCTGGCGGGATCAGGTGCACCTGGGGAAGTCGCTGCGTCTTCACTGCTTTGTGCTTTGTTGCTACAGGAGCGAGATACAAGTTCAGTGGCTGTGAATCTGCCTGTGCCCAGTGGCGTTGCCTTCCCCCCTGTATTCCCTCGCTCACAGGAGAGACAGGTAGGCAGAGATAACCTCAGGTGGGATTTAGGAGACAGGCAGGTGAGTCTCACAGTGCATCTTCTCCCAGATAAGTGTGTTGTTTAAGAATTATTTAATTACTTTTTAAATTACTTCATTTTATTTATTTATTTATTTACTTATTTAATTTTAATTTGATGAGAGAGAGAGGGAGAGAGAGCAAGCCTCCAGGTCTGGGACTTGAACTATGGTCAGCCACGTGGGAGTCCCGTGCCCCCAACCACCATGCTACCTGCTGGCCCCTTTTTAAGAATTATTTTATCTAGGACCAGCAGTTAGCGTAGTGGCTATGTTGCTGGACTCCCATGTAGTTGACCGCGGTTTGCATCCTGGACCCAGTGGCTTAAAACTCACGCCGGGAGCGTGTGTGTGCGTGCCCAAGATCCCAAGAGGAGAACAGAGAAGGGATTGCGGCGTGGCCATCCCCCCTGGGGGGTGATTTCTCGCTTTCTGTCTCTCTGTCTCTCTCTCTGTTTGGCGAGCGCACGTGCCCTATAGCAAAAACCTCTCAAAAAAAGAAAAGAAAAGAAAAGAATTAGTTTATCTAACTTTATTTATTTATTTATTTTAATTTGACCAGAGAAGGACAGAGTTGTGGGGAGGGCAAGCTGTCAGGTCTAGGACTCAAACTGTGGTCAGCCATATGGGAGTACAGCATCCTTAACCACGTCACCTGCCAGACCCTATTTATTTTAAAATTTTACCAGAGAGAGACAGAGAAAGAAAGAAAGAAAGGGAAAGTGAGAAAGCAAGCCACCATGTCTGGGACTTGAACCACGGTTGGCCTTGTGGGAGTCCAGCACCCCCAACCACCATGTCACACTGCCAGCCCTGATTATTATTATTTTCTAATTTGACCAAAGAGAGAGGGAAAGTGAGAAACAAGCCACCAGGTCCAAGACTCAAACCATGCTCGGCCATGTGGGAGTCCAGTGCCTTAACCACCATTCCACTTTCCGGCCCCAGTTTTAATAATGATACTAGGGAACCAGCAGTTAGCATAATGGCTATGTCGCTGGACTCCCATGTAGTCGACTGCAGTTCGCGTCCCGGACCCGGTGGCTTAAAACTCACGCCGGGCGCGTGTGCATGGGTGCCCAAGATCCCGAGAGGAGAATGGAGGAGAAGGGATTGTGGCGTGACCATCCCCCCTGGGGGGTGATTTCTCGGTTTCTGTTTCTATGTCTCTGTCTGTCTGGCGAGTGCACGCACCCTATAGCAAAAACCTCTCCAAAAAAAGAAAAAAAACGAACCTAAAAAAAAAAAATGACAATCATTCCTTTTACAAAGCAGCACCATACTAAGCACTTCACACACATTACTTCTTCTTTTAATATTTATTTATTTAATTCCATTTGTTATTATTTCTTAATTTGGACAGAGAGAAACAGAGAGAGCAAAAGGGAAAGTGAGGAAGCAACCTACCAGGTCTGGAACTCAAACTGAGCACACAGAGAGAGAGAGAGAGAGAAAGTGAGAAAGCAAACCGCCAGATCCAGGACTCGAACCGTGGTCAGCCATGTGGGATTGTCCCGTCCCTTTACCACCACACCACCTGCTGGTCCCCACACATTACTTTGAACCCTGATGACAACCATATCCTCATCCCCAGTTTTCAAGTGAGGAAACTGAGACCCCCAGAATGATAAATAACTTGTCCAACACCACACATCTAAAGGTAGAAAAGCCAGGCCTTCAGCCCAAGTCCGTCAGATTTCAAGACCTTTGCTCCTGTAGACCTCTGCTTTTTCTGAGAACTAAGATTGTGATCCTTGGGGATTGAGCAGAGTCCTTTTTACCTCTTTGGTCCAGAGACCTTGGTATAAAGGGGTTCAGAGGGTGGGATAATAAGCATCCGTAACCCGGGTTTCCTTTTGGCCCCACAGGGGAAGCCAGCAACATCTGGTAAGAGAAGCATCTTTGCCCAGGAGATTGCGGCAAGAAGGTTCTCTGAAGCCAGGGGCCCACCAGCTGGGGAAGTTATACACAACCTGGACCCACCAGAGGGTGAGCTGAGGTTGAAGAGGCTTGAGCTTGGCCCCCCCCCCTTTTTTTTTTTTTTAGGTCTTTGCCACAGGGCACACATGCTCACTGGAGAGAGAGAGAGTAAAAGGGAGTAAGAAGTCACCCCCTCAGAGGGAATGGCCATGCCACAATCCTTTCTCCATTCTCCTCCTGGGATTTTGGGCACACACACACACATGCCTACATGATTTTCAAGCTTTCAGGTCTGAGACTTGAACCGTAGTTCGTCGTGTGGGAGTCCAAGCCTTAGCCACTTCACTTCCTGCTGGCCCCGAGCTTGACCTTTTTAAAAGACATGATATTTGGGTCACTTTTGGATACGTGTCTTCCCTGCCTCAAATGGGACATGCGTTTGAACCATGTCAAGAGAAAGTCACTCCATGTGCCCACTTAGAGCTGAGTGTGGGAGCGTGGGTTCCGTTCTGAGTCTCAGTATAGAGAGGGGCAGACCATAATGCAACCCTAAGGAAAAGGGAAGCGGGTAGAAGTATCTGGTGGGGACTGTAAAATAAAGACACAGGCCAAGGTTCCTTTACTGCTGCAAATTACTAGCAGAAGAGCTGGGGCAGGCCCCTGGAGCTCGGTGGCTGCCTGGGCATCCAAGAGAAGAGTCATAAACGAGGTGCCTCTCAGGGAAGCCACTCCATGTGAGTCCCAAAGGAAGAGTGAGTGGAGTGCCCACATCCTGTGCCAGGCCCAGTGGGGTCTCCACTCTCTTAGGAAACCTCTGGGTCCTACACCTGTCTCCAGGGCAACACGCTTAGAGAAGCCAGAGGCCCACGGAGAGCTGTGGAGAGCAGGGCAATGGGTGATCCTACACTTCTTCCTGATGCAGGGACCTGCGAGGCACCCGCCCCTATGGACCAGGGCTGCCAGCTTCCAGGTAGCAGCCAGAGCTTCCAGGGACCCCATCTGGTCACAGGGAAAGGCCTCAGGGACCAGGAGGCTGAACAAGAAGCCCAGACCATCCATGAAGAGAATGTGGCAAGACTGCAGGCCCTGACTCCAGAGGAGATCCTGCAAGAACAGCAGCGGTTGCTGGCTCAGCTTGGTACGGGCACCTGGCTTTTTGGCCAAGACCGGGATAGGAAGGGACTGCTGCTGCTTGAAGCAGACTTTCCACGAGCGCCAGCATGGGCTGAGTATTTCAGTGTAGCGTTCCGCTTTGTCCTTAAACTCGTCCTGTGTGCTGGGCAGTATTAACCTCATTTTACTCACGGAAAAAGCTGAGGCTCAGAACTCTAAGAAATCTACTCCAGGTTACACAACAAGAACACAGATAAGATTATTTACTTATTTGAGAGATTTTTGCTATAGGGCGCATGTGCTCATCAGAGAGACCTAGAAATAGAAAGCAAGAAATGACCCCCTGGGGGATGGCCACATTGCAATCCCTTCTCCTCTATTCTCCTCTCGAGATTTTGGGCACACATGCACACATGCCTGGCATGACTTTCAAGTCACAGGGTCCAGGACTTGAACCATAGTCAGCTATGTGGGAGTCCAGCACCTTAACCACCACACCACCTGCTGCCCCCGCCCCCCAGATAGGATTTAAACCCAGGTCTGTCTGGTCCCTGAAGCCGTGTTCTTAACCACTGTGCTACGTGTTACTGTGGCGGCCTGGTCTGGTACACACTGCTTCATTACAGCTGTAGGCTTTGACGGCTTCGGTACGGTCCACCGTGCTATGCCATGCCCTTCCTAGTTGCTGTTCATCGAGACCCAGTCGCTCTTGTCCCCACTGTCTGTCTAGCCCGTATGGAGAGCAGGATACGTACTGCATTTCTAGTAAATATGTGCGCGTGATAAAGGAGCTGAGAGAGGGTGCAGGAAATTGTCTCCCTAAATGCCTTTTCTTTGGCCCTAGTCACAAGATTCATTTATTCCGTAGCTACTTACCTTTGACCTGTGACCTGGCACCAAGCACAGGGATAGACAGGAACCTGGGCCAAGGGCCTGTGAAGGGTTAGAGGGGAAGGTGGGGAGGCAGGACCCAGTGACCCCACAGGTGTGAGAAGGAAAGGTCATCAGAGGGTCACAATCCCCGGGGCTCAGGCCGAGGCTGGCAGCAGCTTGTCTTGTCCTTGACTCCCACAGGCAGGCAGTACTCCGCAGGTCCAGGCCTGCGGGCAGTTAGGAAGGGTCTGTGCTCACTTGCTCCCCCCACTTCTCCCCTCTAGACCCCAGCTTGGTTGCCTTCTTGAGATCTCACAGCCGTAAACAGGAGCAAACAGGGGGAAAGGCCACTGAGGAGCAGAGTCCAGGAGGACCCTCCATTCGTGTCATCAAAGAGGAGCCCATCATGTCACCTTCTGCCAATGGGTCCAGGGAGGAAGATAAGCTGCAGCCAGGAGCACCAGGTTTGGGTGGAGAAAAGTGTCCTTTCTCCTGGGCCTTTAAATGGGATCCGAGAAAAGCTCTGCTCTTGGGCACCGCATGTTTATCCTCATTACTGGCTCTAAATTGCCTCCAATCGGTCTTCATTTGCCGATGCCTATCATCTCCCTGCACATGCTTCCTGTTTGCTCACCCCGTTGCTGCTCCCTGGGAAGAGGTGGCAGAGTGATGCCCGAGCGGCGCCCTCTGCCTGGCAGGCCATCTCCTGCCTCTGCTGTAGCTGTCCCAGCTCTGGCTCTGTCCTCCCACAGTCCTTCCTGCTGGTGCTCTTAGGTTGGGGGGACGGTAGGGCTGGGGTGATGGGAGGGCAAGAATCTGGCCACAGTCTCATGAACATGCCAGACCAGAAGCAGAGAGGCCAGTGGAAGCAGTCATTTCCCAGAAACTAGATTATTTCATTAGTGATTAACGAAAGAAATGAGATTATGATGGCTGGGAACCTCCTGCCCCCGGAAGAGCACCAGGCCAGCTGAGCGGATTGGGGGCGCGTGGAGAGGGAAGATCTTGTGGGGTGTGTTTCTTTATCCTGCCCCTCTGGTGCAGTATCACGGTCCCCTCCTTGTCCGCATTCCTCTGCTCTTTCGAAGGGCTGGTCCTAGAGATGGAGAGCTGTGCTTTCCCTGGTGTATGTAATCCTGTCCTCCTCCTCGTTCCTCCTTCCCACACTCTTCTCTTCCTCCTTTCTTCCTCATCTTTCCCCTCCCTACAAATCCCTGTAGTCCGTAAGGGACTAGAGCCCATGACTGGTGTGTCTGATATATCCGAGACACCTGTCCAGGTCCCAGGGATTCCAGCTCCCCCCCTGCCATCTCACCGTCACTGAGGGTGAGAGCTGCCATCTCACCGTCACTGAGGGTGAGAGCTGCCAGATCTCAGCACAGGTGGATATGGCAGCTGCTGCAGAATAGCTGGGAGCCCTCTGGACCCGAGCCGAGCCCCTTAGGGAAGACTGTCATGGTCCCATCTCCCCAGCTCCAGCACTGCCCGTGACCCCCCACAAGGAATGGCTGCACATGGACACTGTCGAGATGGAGAAGCTCCACTGGACCCAGGACCTGCCCCCACTCCGACGGCAACAGACGCAGGAGGTGAGAGGGCCAGCTGGCCGCAAGGCGTGGGGTGGGAGGGGCTGCTGCTCCTGCACCCCACACTCAGGCCCTTCTCTTCCCTGGAGCCTGAGAGCCATATTCTTTGTTCTCCCACTGCTCATCACCCTGCCCGGCTCCCAAGGCCAGATGAGTGCCACGTCCCTCATGGAAGTAGTTAGGACCGGGTCCTGAGGGGTCTGGGAGTAAAGGTGAGGAGCGGGTGAGGGGAAGTTGCTGCTGCCCCAGCCCTCTTTCTCTTCCCAATAGAGAATGCAGGCTCGGTTCAGTCTTCAGGGAGAGCTGCTGGCCCCCGACGCGGACCTGCCCACCTATCTGGGCCTGCACCACCATGGAGAGGAGGCAGAGGTGAGGCCTGAGCAGTCCGAGCTTTTACCAACCTTGCAAGAAAGGACCTCAGGCAGTTGCTCTTGACCTCCTGTGTGCCCTGTTCTGGTTTATGGCCTTGCTGTCCATGCAGGTGCTTCAGTTCACAATCTCGCTCTTGTCTCCCTCACATTGCTAGAAGTTGCCAGTCTTTGTCACCTCTCCATGATGCTTTCTGGGTCATGGCATTGCTGCTCTGGTCTCCTCCATCGCTGGGCCTGCCACTGTGTCCCCATGCCATTCCCAGCCCTCACAGGTCTGCAATACTGACGATCTCTGCCCCAGCTCTGGCCAGGCCTTGCCTAGGGAAGCTTCCCTGCACCTGTCTGCTCACAGAATAAAGTTCCGGCTGAGGAGCCCTTAGTCCTTACGTGTTACCCTCTGACCTGCAGCTCTGCCCCCTCACTGCTGCTGCAGGGCTCTGCTGGCTCCTCCTCACATGCTCCCTGTGCTCGGGGGCCTCAGGCTTGCCCCAGGGAGTGCCTTTCCCCTTTGCTCCATGCCAGGCCATGAAGGATCCATCCATCTACTGAGACATCACTTTTCCAGGCTCACATCCTCTCTCCTTCCTCTGGTTGCAAACTGAACATCGGTCACTGCATGCCTTCCAGCTGCCTCACGCCGTGGTTCCTTGAGTGCAAGTTCTGTCTTGAGGCACCGTGAAGAGCAAGGGCAGGGAATGTCACTCATTTACCCCTGTCCTCTCCTTCCCTTGACACCTTGCCGGGTATCTAGGGGGCACTGCGGTGCATCCTGGCTCCTTCTGACATCTCGTCTCTGCCCCAGAGAGCAGGATACTCCCTACAGGAGCTGTTCCACCTGACCCGCAGCCAGGTGTCCCAGCAGAGAGCACTAGCGCTGCACGTGCTGACCCAGGTCATCAGTAGGGTGAGTGGACCTCGGCCTGTCCTGCCCGCCCTGCCCCGTGACCATGGCCCATGGCCTTAGACTTCCCCGCCTCCTGCCCTTTCCGCTCTGGCTCACCAACCAGATGGTACTCTGTACGTCTAAGGGATGTTAAGGCAAAGACTACGTAACTTCCAAATTACAGCACGGTTTTATCCTCCTGTCTCCAAGGCCCAGGCTGGTGAGTTTGGGGACCGGCTTGTAGGCAGCGTCTTGCGCCTCCTTTTGGATGCTGGTTTCCTCTTCTTGCTGCGCTTCTCCCTGGATGATAGAGTGGATGGGGTCATCGCGGCCGCCGTCAGGGCTCTTCGGGCTCTGCTGGTGACTCCTGGAGATGAGGTACCACAGGGATAGGAGTGGGGCTTGGCGGTGTCAGGGTCCTGCCCCTCACTCCGGGCATGCCCCATTGTTCAGGTTTGTGGGAGGAATGGAGAATGGGTGGCGGGCATCATCTGCTTTTCCTAACGACCCCGGAGCCCAGGAGTCCTGCCTTTCTGCTCTTGGCTGGGGCGGTTCTCACACTGCTCCAGGCCCCGCTTCCCAGCCCCTTCCTCTCCCCACCCCACTCCCTTTCCTCTGGCAGGAGCTTCTCGACAGCACTTTCTCTTGGTACCTTGGAGCTTTGGTGTTCCCTCTGATGCCCAGCCAGGAGGACAAGGAGGATGAAGATGAGGATGAAGACCCCCCAGCAGAAAAGTCACCAAAGTGTCCTGAGGAAGGAAGCCGGCCTCCACCTGACCTAGCCCGACATGATGTCATCAAGGTAAAGGGACTGGTTTCCCTTCCCAGGACCTAGAGGGCAAGCATGTGCTGGGCAAGAGGCTCGTCCAGACCAGGGCCAGCTGCGTTTGGCACAGAGTTTCTCTCTCCCACCCCCAGGGGCTCCTGGCTACCAACCTGCTGCCTCGGCTACGCTACATACTGGAGGTGATCCACCCCGGACCTGCGGTGGTCCTGGACATCCTAGCCGTGCTCATCCGTCTGGCCCGGCATTCCACGGAATCAGCCACAAGGGTGAGAAGGAAGGAGGCGGGGAGTGTGCAAAGACCTTAGCTGGGCTGCGTCCTGACCCTCAGCCTCCCTACCTCCTGTCCCCTGTAGGTCCTGGAGTGCCCTCGACTCATAGAGACTATAGTTCGAGAGTTCCTTCCCACCAGCTGGTGCCCCGTGGAGGGAGGACCCACCCCCAGTCTACACCAAGTACCCTGTGCCACTGCAATGAAACTGCTTCGTGTCCTGGCCTCGGCTGGCAGGAATATTGCTGCCCGACTGGTGAGCAGGAAGCAGGGCAAGGATGGAGCTCAGAGCAGGACAGGGCTTGGGCTAAACATGGCGCCTGGACCCTGGGGGGCCAACCCATGCCGTCTTCCTCTTTCTCTCTGGTCTAGTTGCCACAGAACCTGGCCACCTGGGGTGTATGCACCCTGGGGCCTTACTCTGGTCTCATGATGTGACGGGAGGGCTCCCTAGTCCCTGGGTCAAGTCTAGAGAGCCTCATACAGGTGGACTCTCATCACCCACAGCAAGTCGCCCTGGAAGTGTGCCCTGCAAGCACTTTCTAAAAAGACAGCAGGGGTGGAGGGAACAGTTTCACCCCTGGCCAGAGCGATGACATTGTGGCACCAGAGGGACCTGAAACAGGCCCAAGCGGAGCTCATCTCCACAGTGAGAGAACCCGAGACTAATTGGACTTGTGACTCCAACTGACCTTGACCTCCAGACTCTCTACTCACCCCCAGTTGAGTGGCTTTGATCTTCGGAGTCGCCTATGCCGCTTCATAGCTGAGACTCCCCAAGAACTGGCCTTGCCCCACGAGGAAGCTGAGACCCTGAGCACCGAGGCCATCCGTCTGTGGGCCGTGACTGCCTCCTATGGCCAGGGTAGTGACCTTTACAGGTGAGGAGAGGTGGGAGGTAGGCCTCCCAGAGACCCACCCAGTTCTGCACTTCAGGCCTAACCCTGTACTTCAACTGTGTTCAAGGCCCGAGGCTCAGAGAAAGGCTACGGACAAGGAAGAAGGGATTCTGCAGGGTGTGAAAAGGCTGGGGAGACAGGACCAGCTTGGGGAGAGTGGAACGGACCTGGGTTATCTGCATTCTGTGCACAAAGGCCTTGATACCTTGGGCAAAATCATATTTAAATTCTCTGTTGGAGGGGAGCCCTGCAGGGCCATATCCTTCCCATTCTTCAGGGCCCTGGAGCCTACTCCCTCCTGATCCTCCTTCACCAGACACAGATCCCTGGGGCAGGCCGTGCCCTGGGTCATGTCTCCATCTCTCTTCATACAGTGACAGTTGGTATTCGTCCCCAGGGAGCTGTACCCAGTGCTGATGCAGGCCTTGCAGACCGTGCCGACAGAGCTCAGCGCCCACCACCCTCGGCCCCTGTCCATGCAGCGGGTAGCCTCATTGCTCAGTCTCCTCACCCAGTTGACCCTGGCAGCCAGCCCCACCGCTCTTGGACCCACCGGGTAGGTTCTGGCCCCGAGCCTGCCGGCAGGGATGCCCTACCAGGAACCCCAGGACAGGAGGGTATTTCTCCACAGTGAGAGTGGCTGGAGTTTAGACAGGAGTGATACAGCCAGACCCTCACTGTAGCCCCTCTTGGCACTCCTGCAGTGACTCTGCTGAGGCCAGCCTGTCGGCCACCCCTTCCTTGATCACTTGGGCACAGGTGTCTGGGCTCCAGCCTCTCGTGGAGCCATGTCTAAGGCAGACCTTGAGGTTGCTGCCCAGCCCTGACCTGTGGAGTGCCCTGGGCCCAGTGCCCACTGCCTGCCTGCTCTTCCTGGGTGCCTACTACCAGACCTGGAGCCAGCAGGTAAGCGTTGCCTGCCTGCCTTCTGCTGCTCCCCTGTGCCTGCCCTCGCCTGCATCCCACTCATGAGCTCGCTCTGTCTGCACCTTCCACTACTTTCCCACTCCCGCCTTTTCCCCTCTCCACCTCCATACCCCGGTGGAGCTTCCCAGGAGCCACGTCACTGGGAGCTGAGAACCATTATTTATTTATTTATTTATATTTCACCAGAGTGAGAGAGAGATAGAGAAAGAAAGTGAGAAAGCAAGCCACCAGGTCTGGAGCTTGAACCACAGTCGGCCACATGGGAATCTAGTGCTCCCAACCACCACGCCATCTGCCAGCCCCCGTGCTCTCTCTTTATGCACCCCTGGGTGTTGGGGACCAGAGCAATCTTGGGGCCTTGTCTCCCTTCAGAGGGGTCCGCCTGCAGAAGCCTCCTAACTCCCTCCTTGGAGTGGTGGGATGAGCCCGGGCACACAGGGCCTAGGGGAGTGGGTGTCCTGGGCCATCAGCTCACTGAGCCCCTTTTCCTACAGCTGAGCTTGTGCCCGGGGGAGTGGCTTCAGGATGCGGAGCGCCTGCTGGAGGAGCTGTTGCTGCCACTGCTGAGTCAGTCTGCCCTGGGCAGCCTGTGGGACGCCCTTAGGTACGGACGTGTGTAGCTGGCAAGAGCCGAGGGTGCAGGCAGCCTCTCTCCCTGTGGGACTCCTGGGTCCAGCTGCCTGACCCATCCCAGGGTGTAACCCTCAGCCTGAGAGGAACCAGAAGTGGCAGCTGTGTGGGGCCCCGAGGGATGCGGGGAGTGATCTGCATAGCCGATCCCCTGCTGGCCGTGGTCACAGACTAAGCAGCTCTTTCCAGCCTGCACACATCAGGCCAGAGCCCCAGCCTCTCCATTCTGCCTGCAGGCTCTGCTCTCCTCTCTGCAACCCGCTGTCCTGTGCTCCAGGCCCTGAGGTGCTCCCCAGCCTCGTGTCACTGGGCCATGCGGGAGACTGCCCGCCTCTCAGTCTGGCAGGCTCAGCCTCACCTTTCCCGTTCCTCACCGCTCTCCTGTCCCTCTTCAATACCCTGGCTCGGATCCACAAGGGGCTGTGTGGCCAGGTAAGCCTTGGTGCCTGGGGAGGGACTGGCAGGGAGCCCAGATGGCAGGAGTCAGGAAGAAATGGAGGGGAATGCACTGTAGGGGAATGGAGGACTCTTCTGCCAGCACCCATTGCTCGGCGTTCAGCTGGGAGAGGGCAGCCACCTGGGTTGCCCAGAAGTCATCAGAGTCCATTTCTAGGTCTGAACAAAATTGCTTTTCTTCAGCTGGCTGTCGTGCTGACTGCCCCAGGACTCCAGAACTATCTCCTCCAGTGCGTGGCCCCGGGGGCTGCCCCACATCTCACGCCCTTCTCTGCATGGGCCCTGCGCCATGAGTACCACCTGCAGTACCTGACACTCGCCCTGGCCCAGAGAGTGGTGGGTTCCCCCGTTGGACAGGTTCGGTCCCCGAGCCCGACCCCTTTGTCTCCTTCTGGCTTCTCTGGAACCTGTGCAGCTTCTGCCTGGCCATGCAGCTTCTGCTTTCCCCAGACATGCCCTGGGTCTGTGCCCTGCAGCCTCACTCATATCTTCTCCCTCACTTCTTTGCTTCGCCTCCCCTCGACTCCCCAAATCTGAATAGTTCCCCGCCCCTCTTCACAGGCGGCATACCAGCCAGTGCCAGCCACCAGTGCAGCCCTCCTTCATGGTCTGGCCTTGGCCCTGCTAAGCAGGCTGCTGCCTGGAAGTGAGTACCTCGCCCACGAGCTGCTGCTGAGCTGCGTGTTCCGACTGGAGTTCCTCCCGTAAGTCCAGTGTTGGTGGCATCAACTCAGCCCTTTTGGGGGCTGCTGTGGTTGTTAGCAGAGCCTCCCTGAGCTTAAGTCTCTTTGTTATTTCTTCTGTAAGAGAGACAGAGACAGGCACTCCCAACAGGGTCCTCACACCACGATCCACACTAGCCCCAGCCAGCCCAGCTCACAAGCACATGTGCATTTGTGAGGTCCGGGGATGCAAACTCGGGACCTTTCCCAAGTGGGTCCAGTTGCGTTACTTCTGTGCTACTGTCTGGCCTCTACTTCTTTCATGGTTTACCTGTAACCTGTCTGAGCTTCAGTTTCCTCATGAGTGAAATGGAGATGAGGATAACCACACCAGACAATGATCGTTTGACTATCTGGCTAAAAAATAGTATACTAACTAGCTATGCACATGTAGTAGCTACTAGTTCCTGAGGACTTAGTCTGTGTGGTACCCCTGTAAGTATTTACCTGTACTTTCAGGGTTTCACCTGTGCCATGAGATCCATAGCCAGTTACTACGCCCATTTTACTGTAAGGACACAGTGCAGAGAAGGCATGTCGTCTTGCACCTGCGCAGCTGGCTCTAGTGTCCATCCACTTAACTGCTGCATGCATGGGAGCTGTTGGGGGAGCGGAGGGGCAGGATTGGACCTCAGAGCCTCTGGGAAGCCCTGCAGAGCTGGCATTGCCTTCTGGGTGCTGTGGTTTCAGCCCATGTTTTTGTCTTTTGGATCCTGTTCTAGAGAAAGTGCATCAGGGGGTCCAGAAGCAGCCGACTTCTCTGACCAGCTCTCCTTAGAGAACAGCAGGGACCCACGGAGCAAGCGGGGGGTTCTCCTAGCTCAGGCCTGCCAGGACCTCCCCAGCATCCGCAGCTGTTACCTGACCCACTGCTCGCCCACCCGAGCTGGCCTGCTGGCCTCCCAGGCCTTGCACCGAGGGGAGCTACAGCAAATCTCAACCCTGCTGCTGCCGGTGCCTAAGGAGCCACTGCTGCCCACAGACTGGCCCTTCCTGCCATTGATTCATCTCTACCACCGGGCTTCAGACACGCCCTCGGGGCTCTCTCCCACGGACACTGTGGGCACAGCCATGCGGGTCCTGCAGTGGGTGCTAGTTCTGGAGAGCTGGCGCCCCCAGGCCCTGCAGGCTGTGCCTCCTGCTGCCCGCCTGGCACGGCTCATGTGCGTGTTCCTGGTGGACAGTGAGCTATTCCGAGAGACCCCAATCCAACGTCTGGTGGCAGCTCTTCTAGCCCAGCTCTGTCAGCCTCGAGTCCTGCCAAACCTCAACCTGGACTGCCCACTTCCTGGCCTGACATCTTTCCCCGACCTCTATGCCAACTTCCTGGAGCATTTTGAGGCTGTCTCTTTTGGAGACCACCTCTTTGGGGCTCTGGTCCTCCTTCCCCTGCAGCGTCGGTTCAGTGTCACCTTGCGCTTGGCCCTATTTGGGGAGCACGTAGGAGCCTTGCGAGCTCTAGGCCTGCCTCTGAGCCAGGTACTCTCAGCTGAGCAGGGCCTGCCAAGTGTACCTGCTCTGGGCCCTGGGGACAGTCCCGAGCAGTGGGGGGCTTGCTGGGCTGTGGGTTCCTCATCTTACTCTTAAGGATTAAGAGAATCCATGCAAGAGGTTTAACATGGTATCTGGCATAGGAAGCAGGCGTTCCTTAGGAACAATGCATGTTCCTGCTCTAAGATGCTGCAGTCAGGTGAGAGAGTTGCCGAAAACCAACCTGGTTCTAGGTGTTGAGTTAAGATTCAGAGAAGAGAAAGATCAGGGTGAGTTTCCTATAAGGAGGAGGCTTTGTGGAAGAAGTGGAGTTTGACCCAGGCATGAAAGTGGGTAGAACTTGAATTGCTGAGGAGGTGGAAGGGCAGGATGTTCCTAGTGGAAGAACATATGTCAAAGCTCAGAGGCAGGAAGCAGTGTGACAGAGGGTGGAAGGAGGGAGGAGAGATTACTGTTAGGAACTCATTGAAAACAAGGCTGAGAAGCAGTCTTAGAGGGCCTCAGATATCAGGCTTAGGAATTAAATTTATAAACTGTAAAGAGTTATTACTGGGACCAGCAGATGGCATAATGGTTTGTCACTGGACTCCCACATAGTCAACTGCAGTTCAAGTCTCAGGCCCGGCAGCTTAAAATTCATGCCAAGTGTGTGTGTGCTTGCGTGCCCAAAATCCCAAGAGGAGAATGGAGGAGAAGGGATTGGGTGATTTTTTGCTTTCTGTTTCTCTGGTGATTACATGTACCATATAGCAAAAATCTCTTCTTAAAAAAAAAGTTATTACTATTTTCTCATTATTATATATTCTAGTGAATTTAAAGTAGAAGCATATTTTTTATATAGAAATACTTTTACATAAAAGGAGCTAAAATATAGAATATTTTTAGGAATTAAGAACATCATTGGACTGGCAAGTGGTATAGTGGTTAAGGTGCTAGACTCCCACATGGCTGACCGTGGTTTGAATCCCAGACCTGGTGGCTTGCTTTGCTTTCTCACTTTCTCTCTCTCTCTCATCTCTGTCTCTCTCTGGTGAGAACATACACCCTCTAGAAGATTAAAATAATAATAATATATTAAATAAGTAATTTATAAAAAGGATTTTAAAAAAATAAGGAAAATGTGACCAGCAGTGGTGTGATGGTTAAAGGCTCTGGATTCCCACATGGTCAACTGTGGTTCAAGTCCCAGACCTGGCAGCTTGTTTTCTCATTTTCCTCCCCCTCTCTCTGGTCAAATTTAAAAAATAACAATAACAGGCCTGGCTGGTCATATGGTGGTTAATGGACTCCCACATGGCTGACCATGGTTCAAGTCCAGGACCTGGCGGCTTGCTTTCTCCCTTTCTCTCTCTCTC
>NW_006160123.1:1975848-1985515 GCF_000334495.1 Tupaia belangeri chinensis
GGTCGACTACATGGGAGTCCAGCGACATAGCCATTACACTAACTGCTGGTCCCAATACTTCTTTTTAAAAAATAAGTAAGTAAATTCTTTTTTTTTTTTAAAAAAAAGAACATCATAGTTACTTACAATCCCACTGCCTAGTGATAACCATTTTGATTTTGATACTGATCATTCTTCATTCTCTCTTTTTAAAATTTTGCTATAGGGTACATGCTCTCATCAGAGAGAGAGACAGAGAAAGAGAGAGGGAAAGTGAGAAAACACACCCCCCCAGGGGAGATGGCCACACCACAGTCCATTCTCCATCCTCCTCTTGGGAGTTTGGCTATGCATGCACACACACAGCACGAGTTTTTCAAGCCAATGGGTCTGGGACTCAAACCACAAAGTTGCCATGTGATATCCAGTTGCCTTAACTGCCATGCTGCTGGATGGCCCAGATGCTTTTCTTTTTCTTTTTGTTTTAATTTGCCAGAGGGCACGTGTGCTCATCAGAGAGGAAGAAGGGAAAATCACTCCCTAACAAGGGATGGTCACACTGTAATCCCTCTCCATTTCTCCGTCCACAGGATTTGGGACATATATACTTGGCATGTTTTTCAAGCCATGGGGCTCGGGATTTGAACTGTGCAGTCAGTTGTGTGGGATAAGCTACTTTAACCTCTATGCTACAGGGCCAGCCCTAGATGTTTGCTTTTTTTAAAAAAAAGAATTTGTATTAATTTTATTTATTTATTCACTTATTTTAATTTGACCAGAGACAGACAGAGAAAGTGAGAAAGCAAGCCACCAGGTCCAGGACTTGAACCGTGGTCAGCCACGTGGGAGTGTCCAGCGCCTTAGCTACCACATCACCTGCCGGTCCCAGATGTTTGCTTTTTAACACTGATAAACAGCCATGGACATAAACTCCGTGTTACTCTTGTAATCATTTCTGTGTGAAATTAAGAATAATTTTTTAGGGCCGGTCCTATGGCCTGGTGATTAAGGGAGTTGGATCCCACAGGATGAACTGTGCAGTTCGAATCCTGGATCTGGCTGGTACATGTTGGAAAAATGGAAAAGGGACCGAGGTGTGACCACGCCCCACTGGGGGGTGCTTTCTCCCTTTCTTTATCTCTCTGGCAAGTGCACACCCCCTCTGGCAAAATTAAAAGAAAAAGAAAACTTTTCTTTAAAGACAATGGGGGGGGCAGGTAATATAGTTGTTAAGGTGCTGGACACCCACATGGTCCACTGGGGTTTGAGTCCCTGACCCAGCTGCTTGACACTCACACAGGGCACATGTGCCCAAAATCCCAAAAGGAGGTGAAGGGATTATGGCATGGCCATTTCTCCTGGGTGGTGATTTCTCACTTTCTGTCTCTGGTGAGTGCCCTTTAGCAAAAATCTCTCTCAAAAGAAAAAAAAAAGAATTCAGGCAGCAGGGAGGGGGGAGTGGCAGGTGGTATGATTGTTAGGGGCACTGGATTCCTACGTGGCCAACTGTGGCTTGAATCATGGGCCTGGTGGCTTGCTCTCTCGCTTCCTCAGCTTTCCCTCTCACTCACTCTGTCCCTGTGTGGTAAAATTAAATAAATAATAAAATAAATAAAGTTAAATAAAATAATCATTTAAAAAAAAAAGAAAGAAAAGAAAGAAAGAATTTGGGGCCAGCAGGTAGCATGGTAGTTAAAATGATGGACTCCCATTTGGTCGACTATGGTTCAGGTCCCAGACCTGGCAGCTTGCTTTCTCATTTTTCCTCTCTCTGTCTCTCTGGTGAGTGCATGTGCCCTATAGCAAATTTAAAAAAATAATAATAATAAGGGGACAAGCAGATGGCATAATGCTTATGTCACTGGACTCCCATAGTCAACCATGGTTCGAGTCCTGGACCTGGCAGCTTAAAACTCACCCTAAGTGCATGTGCATACCCAAAAGCCCAAGAGGAGACTAGAGGAGAAGGGACTGTGGCATGGTTGTTCCCCCTTGGGGGTGATCTCTCACTTTCTGTCTCTGCCTCTCCAGTGAGCACACCACTATAGCAAAAATCTCTCTTTAAAAAAAAATAATAATAAATTTGAAAGTCTTTTTTTAAAAATAATTATTTTATTTAATTTTATTCATTGTCATTATTTATTTTTTATTTTATTGAAGTTGACCAGAGAGTGACAGAGGGAGAAGGAAAATGAGAATGCAAACTCCCAGGTCTGGGACTTGAATCATAGTCAGCCATGTGGGAGTCCAGCCACCCTAACCAACACACCACCTCCCAGCCCCTAAAAGTCATTTTTTAAAGAAGAAAATAATTGTTCCAAAGAACATAAATTTTTTTTAAGGAATTACTTTATTGAACTTTATTTTATTTACTTATTTATATTCGACCAGAGTGGGACAGAGAGAGAGAGAAAGTGAGAAAGCAAGCTGCCAGGTCCAGGACTCGAACCACACTTGGCCATGTGGGAGTTCAGCGCTCTTAACCACCACACCACCTGCTGGCCCAAGAACATGAGTTTTTGAAAGACTTCATAATATAACAGAGAAGCTGAATGTGACATTTTGAAAGCTTTAGTTTTAAGCTTATTAAACAAATAGTGGGGGACCAGCAGTTAGCATAATGGCTATGTCGCTGGACTCCCATGTAGTCGACCGCAGGTCACGTCCCGGACCCGGTGGCTTAAAACTCACACCGGGTGCGTGTGTGTGCATGCTCAAGATCCCAAAAGGAGAATGGAGGAGAAGGGACTGTGGCATGGCCATCCCCCCTGGGGGGTGATTTCTCACTTTCTGTCTCTCTGTCTCTCTCTGTCTGTCTGGCAAGTGCACGCGCCCTATAGCACAAAAAAAAAAAAAAAAAAAAAAATCCCCAAAAGAGGGGATGTTCTTTCCCGAAAAAAAACTCTCAAAAACAAATAGTGGTAGGCAGTAGAAACTTAATGGCTCTCCTCACTTCCCAGTTTCCCCTGCTTTCTGCTCTTTAGTCTTTAACCTTGTCCTTGTGTAGAGGATAGATGTCTACCCAGGCAGGACCTGATCTCTGCCCTCACGATTTGGGTTCATGTGGCCATCACCTAACTGCCTCCCCCTCGATGACACATTCCCACCCCCTGCCTCATTTCCGTCCCAGTTGCCTGTGTCCCTGGAGTGCTATACGGGGCCTCCTGAAGACAGCCTGACCCTCCTTCAGCTCTACTTCCGGGCCCTGGTTACTGGTGCTCTCCGTTCACATTGGTGCCCCGTGCTCTATGCTGTGGCTGTGGCTCACGTCAACAGCTTCATCTTCTCCCAGGACCCAAAGAGTTCAGTGAGTTACATCCCCACTTCTAGAGGGAGGAAGGGAACTAGCGATTGCGCTGCCTCTCGGCCAGCTGGGAAGAAATGAGGGTTTGGCAAGGCCAGTGGTGGGTACCAGTGGCTGGCTCCGTGCTGCCTCTCCCTGTTCTGCTTCTAGGACGAGGTAAAGGCTGCCCGCAAGAGTATGCTGCAGAAAACTTGGCTGCTGACAGATGAGGTAGGGTTGGGTCATATTCTAGAGTGTGGGTGATTAGGGGGTCTTAGGGAACGAAGACCCCAACAGGGTCTCACTACCTACTTCATCCGATTTCTTTCCTCTCTGCAGGGTCTCCGGCAGCACCTCATCCACTATAAGCTTCCCAATTCCAACCTCCCAGAAGGCTTTGAGCTCTATTCCCAGTTACCCTCTCTACGTCAGCAGTACCTTCAGAAACTGACCTCAGGGCTGCTCCAAAATGAGGTATCAGAGACCTAGAATAGTCCTTACAGATGAAGAGATGGATCCACTCTCCTAGAGGTCCCTAGTGGATGCCTAGACAGACAGAAATGCATCATGTCCTAAGGGCGGGCAAGAGAGAGCAGCAAAGACTTGCCTTCCTGCGACCAGGCTATTTGAGTATTTTTGATGCAGAATGAGCCCTGCATTTCATCCTGATATCTGGAACTGATCTGGGGCTTCTCAGGGCCTGGGTGGAAAGTGAAACATGACTTAGCTTCTTGGTCCCTTTAGGGACAGGACACACCACCTCTTGTCAGCTGCCTTTGCCTCCCACCCCAGGCCGGGATATAGGAATGCTATAGCAGTACATTAAAATAAAGCATTTTTTAATCTCCTGAGAATCTGATTTGGACCGATGTCAGTTGCGTTAGTTCAAAGTTGGTATGGAGGGGGCATGTTATCCCGGGGGAGGAGCAGAACTACCGTGAGTGAGATGGAAGAAGAAGTATGAGTGGGAGGTGAAAACTGAATCCACATCTGGGGAAAAGAATGTGGGTCCTAGTTTCTTTGTGGAGCCAGGCTAGGGCAATGCTCTTAGGAATGGGGATACTTCTGGAAGACCTCTCAGTGGTCCGGGAGAAATATAGGTGTCCTTAATGAAGTCAGCAGCTAGTCTCTGTGTGGTCTCCTATCTCCATCAACTCCTCTGGCAAGACATGATCGGTGCAGTAGCTGCCCTACACCATTTCTATTGGGGACTTCCTTGGCAGACAAGGGCTGTAGGGGAGCAGATCAAAGCATAAAGTGTGGTTCATCTCTATTTTGGTAGAGTTTCTAGATAATTCTTTTGTCTTATTCTAACACTTAGGCTTTCTTGCCCTGGTTGTGTGGGACTATTGTATTTGCAGGTCATCAGGTGAGTGCAGTGTGCCAAGAATGGCCCTGTCATTAGGTAGGAAGAACCCACTCCTGGAAAATGGCTGCTGAATGCAGAATTACCTAGTAGGTTTTATTTAAGCAACTACAATATCTACAAATAACAATGGTTTACAAACTTAAGTGACAAAAACTACTTGAAGACTGCATCAAAAGAGATTGCTGGGGAACCAGCAGTTAGTGTAATGGCTATGTCGCTGGCCTCCCACGTAGTCGACCGCGGTTCGTGTCCTGGACCCGGTGGCTTAAAACTCACACCGGGCGTGGGTGCGTGCGTGCCCAAGCTCCCAAGAGGAGAATGGAGGAGAAGGGATTACGGCGTGACCATCCCCCGCTGGGGGGTGATTTCTCACTTTCTGTCTCTCTGTCTCTCTCTGTCTGTCTGGCAAGCGCACGCGCCCTACAGTGAAAATCTCTCAAAAAAAAAAAAGAGATTGCTGGGGCTGGCTCCTATAGCACAGCAGCTAAGCTGAGGAAGCTGGATCCCACATGGCCAACCAAGATTTGAGTCCCTGCCCTGGATGCTTACAAGCTGGTCACGCACCCTGACAGGATAGAGAATTAGAGGAAAAAGGATTTTGGTGTAACCAGGCCTGTTAGCATAATGGCTATGTCGCTGGCCTCCCACGTAGTCGACCGCGGTTCGTGTCCTGGACCCGGTGGCTTAAAACTCACACCGGGCGTGGGTGCGTGCGTGCCCAAGCTCCCAAGAGGAGAATGGAGGAGAAGGGATTACGGCGTGACCATCCCCCGCTGGGGGGTGATTTCTCACTTTCTGTCTCTCTGTCTCTCTCTGTCTGTCTGGCAAGCGCACGCGCCCTACAGTGAAAATCTCTCAAAAAAAAAAAAGAGATTGCTGGGGCTGGCTCCTATAGCACAGCAGCTAAGCTGAGGAAGCTGGATCCCACATGGCCAACCAAGATTTGAGTCCCTGCCCTGGATGCTTACAAGCTGGTCACGCACCCTGACAGGATAGAGAATTAGAGGAAAAAGGATTTTGGTGTAACCAGGCCTGTTAGCATAATGGCTATGTCGCTGGCCTCCCACGTAGTCGACCGCGGTTCGTGTCCTGGACCCGGTGGCTTAAAACTCACACCGGGCGTGGGTGCGTGCGTGCCCAAGCTCCCAAGAGGAGAATGGAGGAGAAGGGATTACGGCGTGACCATCCCCCGCTGGGGGGTGATTTCTCACTTTCTGTCTCTCTGTCTCTCTCTGTCTGTCTGGCAAGCGCACGCGCCCTACAGTGAAAATCTCTCAAAAAAAAAAAAAGAATTTTCAAGTTGAACATAAAAAAAAAAAAAGAGATTGCTGGGGCTGGCTCCTATAGCACAGCAGCTAAGCTGAGGAAGCTGGATCCCACATGGCCAACCAAGATTTGAGTCCCTGCCCTGGATGCTTACAAGCTGGTCACGCACCCTGACAGGATAGAGAATTAGAGGAAAAAGGATTTTGGTGTAACCAGGCCTGGTTGGGGGGCTCTCTCTCTCTCTCTCTCTCTCTTCTCTCTCACAAGCATACACCCTCTAGTATAAAACAACAAACCAATTGCTAGGCCCTAATACCAGACTCTGATTCAGTAGGTCTGGATTTTTTCTTTTTAAGAGCAAGAGAGATCTTTGCTCTAGGGCATGTACATTTGCCGGACAGACACAGAGAGATAGACAAAAAATAATAAAGCACCCTCCCCCCTCGGGGGGGGATGGCCATGCTGCAATCCCTTCTCCATTTTCCTCTCAGGATTTTGGGTGTGTATGCACATGCAACCGGCATGAGATTCAAGCCACCAAGTCCGAGACTCAAACCGTGATTGACTGTGGGAGCCCAGTGACATAACCGCACGCCATCTGCTGGTCCCAGAATTTACATTTCTTTTTTTTTTTTTTTTTTTTTGTTCAACTTGAAAATTTTTTTTTTTTTTTTTTTTTTTCCATCATGAAATATTTCCCAGACCGGTTCAGTTGAGAATACTATACATGTCATCATCAACAGGTAATAAACCATATCTATTTCTCATTAACATCCTGCCTCTCTATTGTTCACTGCTGTCTTTATCCTCTTCTCTCTCCTTTTTTTTTTTTATACTTTGTTTTTTATTATAAATTTTTTTTTTCTCATCCCAACACACATATGAATTTTCCATCCAAAATACACTGTGCATTGGCTCAATCAAGCACATCAACATATATGTTCTCAGCAAATGATTTCCCAATTTTTGTGTCCTGCATACCTTGCCTTTTGTTTTGCCATCCTAGGTTCCCCATCCCCACCCTCTGCCATGTCCCATCTTCCTCCTCCATTGTCCCTGACATTCATGATTGCCCTCAATGCCTTCCGCCCCCCCCATTCAATTGTTCTACCAATGAACTCAATTAGTCTAAGTATATCCACTAGCTAGCACAGCTGACATATCCTTACACATGTATCCAAATCTGATCCTAGGCATAAACCCCAGGGAGTAGAATGAACATATTATAAAGTAGACCCCAGTTGTGTCCATACAACTCTCTTCAGTCATCAAATGTGCATTTTTTTTTCCTCCTGCTTATTACTTTTTTTATATTAAATTATATTGCCTAACACTCATTCCCTGAGTATCATCACAACACACCAAGTGTAGTTTCCAGAATTTACATTTCTAACAAATTCCCAGGTGATACTGAAGCTGCTGTTCAGGACTAGACACGATTTGAGAATCTGCTGAAGTAGGTCTGTGACTTCATAGTGAGCTGTCTAGAGTGGCCAGGGGCATGGGTACCAGAGTATTTACAAAATCACCCATGTTGGGACTGGCAGGTGGTGTGGTGATTTGAGTGCTAGACTCCCACATGGCTGAACACAATTTGAGTCCTGGACCTGGCAGCTTGCTTTCTTGCTTTCCTTGTCTCTCTCTCTCTCTCTCTGTCTCTCACTGGTCAAACAAAAACGAATAATAGTGATAATAAATCATTTTTTAAAACACTCATGTCTACAGCTACTACCAAATACCTAATTACTATAACTTTTTATCCCCAAGTGTTTTACATCAAACACAGGGCTCAGCCTTTATTTATTTATTTATTTATTTATTTATGTATTAGAGCTTGTCATAGGACACATGTGCTCGCCGGAGAGAGATGAAACAGAAAGCAAGAAATCACCTCCCAGGAAGGATGGCCACATTGCAATCCCTTCTCCATTCTCCTCTTGGGATTCTGGGCATGCCCGCACTAGTGCCTGGCATGAGTTTCAAGCCTCCCGGTCTGGGACTTGAACCGCTATCAGTCATGTCGTAGTCCAGAGATGCACCCATTATGCCATCTGCTGGTCCCAGGCTCCAGCCTGTAACGTTAGCATTTTGAATAAAGGATTCAGGACCCAAAGCACAGTACCACCTGAAGGTGGAGTGGCCCTCCCGGCTAAAATGTGCCTCGTGGTTTACCCTTCATAGGCTGTACAAGGGGTGGGAAAGCTGTCTCTGCAGTGGGGGCTTGCCCTCCATCATCCATTGATGGGATGAAAGTAATAACACCTGTGTCCGCTGACATCTGGTTCAGTCTTTTTTTAATTTTTTTGAAAGATTTGTTGCTATAGGGTTCATGCACTAGAGAGATAGCGGGACAGAAAGTGAGAACCCCCCCACAGGAGGGATGGTCACGCCGCAATCCTTTCTCCTCCATTCTCCTCTTGGGATCCTGGGTGCACAAGCACATGCACCCAGTGTGAGGTTTACGCCAGCAGGTCTGGGACTCGAACCGCATCAGCTAGGTGAGAATCTAGCGACGTAACCATTACGCCATCTGCTGGTTCCAACATCTGACCCAGTCTTTTATCCCTCACAGTAAGAAGCTGTGTGTAGAGTTCACACAACAACAGGACTGTATGAGGCGAACACGGAGATCCACACTGCTGAAGGTGGCGGGGAGGTTCAGCCCTGCAGACACAAAGGCACTGAAAGACACAAATGATGCCTTACTTGGGTGCCTGCACACCACACCGCTCCTATCCTGAGAAACCAGAAGCCACACCGCACACACCGCAGCAGGGTGCTTGGGGTGTGGTTTGCCGCTTCTCAAGCCCCTGCCTCAAAAGGGTAGGGCACCTCCTCCCTCGTCTAGACCCCACCCTTGCCCGGGGCAGCCAGCGGCAGACCAGTTGGCCGGACACTGATTGCCCCTGGGAACGAGCTCTGCAAGGCTCCTCCCGGAAGCCTGGAGAACTCGCGGTCCATACGCCCCGCCCTCTCCTCCTGAAGCCTCCCGGGGTCTGAAGAAGGCGTGGCCAGGCTGGCTTTAAGTCCTGGGGGTGCCTCGCGGCCGTCTGAACACTCTCGTAAGCAGTGGCCAGAACCTCGGTGGCCGGCTCTTCAGCATCAACCTCAGCTGGGCGCACCGAACCGGCAATGCGCCCCTCCGGTCAGCTGCTGCTGTGGCTCCGGGCCGCGGGTAAGCCCCGTCCTGCGATTAGGGAACCGTAAGGCCAGATGCACCCTTCTTGGGCGTGGAGACTGCGGTCACGACAGACCAGGTCCCAGTGTTTCCTCCAGAGACCTTGAACCCTCGCGGCCAAAGCTGCGGAAATGCACCAGAGCACAGAGCATACCCCAATCCAAGGATCCAAATCACTCAGCTTGAGAAGAAGGGACAGGCCTGAGGTCTCAGCACCACTTCGGGAAGGTCCCCCCACATCCAAGTAGAAAAAAAGGATATGGGGTCTGCAGGCCCCAGTTCAGTGCAGCCCCCAAATCATTACCTAGCTCTTAGGCGAAAGAAAGCAGAGGTACCAGCGGGCGCCTTGAGGGGTTTCAGAGACCCGAGTCCGGTTGTGGCGGGCTTTTGGTGCGAGTGTACACTGGCTGGGCGCGGTGAGGGGTGTGGCAGCGAGCAGCAAGGGCTAGCCTTCTGTAAATTATTTCTTTTTTTTCCAAAGATTTAATTTTATTTAATTATTTATTTATGTATTGGAGAGGTTTTTCGCTATAGGGCACATGTGCTCTCCAGACAGACAGAGAGAGACATAGAGACAGAAAGCGAGAAATCA
>NW_006160123.1:1985627-1987520 GCF_000334495.1 Tupaia belangeri chinensis
AAACCGCGGTTGACTACGTGGGAGTCCAGCGACATAGCCATTACGCTAACTGCTGGTCCCTATTTCTTTGTCTCTATTATCTGCCAACCGCGTTGTATCCCTGTTACCTTTCAGGCACCATCCTCTACTCCAGCTCGGGATCACAGGCGCCTTGCCTGCCATCCTCGCCCTTGCAGCTGCGAACTCCCAAACCCTGGGAGGCAAAAGCCAACTCCCCGCCTAACGGCTTAGAGTCGGCCTCTCCCCTAAATCTCTCAGGTGAGTTGGGACGTCTCCCTTCTCTTCCGCTTGGCCTACCCAGATCCCCCAGGTCGCAGCAGTGCGTCGACGACCCCTTCCTCCCTTCCTGCTCCCAGACACTGAGGGGCCTTGGCTGTTCTCCACCTGCGGTGCCAGCGGCCGACGCGGGCCCACACAAACACAGTGCGACGCGTCGTACGCCGGGAGCAGCGTGGCGGTGACGGTGGGGGCTGCTGGGCCGCTGAGAGGCGTGCAGATGTGGCGGGCGCCAGGCCCCGGCCAGTTTCTGTAAGTGCGGGTCTGGGGTAACGGCGCGCAGCGGTCAGCGAATCAGGTTCTGCGATCTGGTCTCCAAGGCCAGGCGCGCACCACACTGCAATACCACAATACGTAGGGTATTCTGCAGCGACGTCCCACCCGAGTGACCTTGACTGCCCCTCCTTCCAGCCGAGCCGGGGTTAGCGTGGCAACTGTCGCCACCGAGTTAGCCCATACCGTGAGCTTGTTCCCGCCAGCCAAGGGCCCCTACCCAGCGGCGGCGCCAAGGGATAGTTTAAGCCCACCCCCCATCTGCACTAACGCTCCGGAAATGAGTCTAATCTACTTTGACTTGCAAGTCTGTTCTCCCCATCCCTTCAAAGTCGGTTGCAGCCTCTAAGCCCCACAGGTAAAGAATTCTGGAGCCAGCTCTGTCACTAACCTTCGCTCGGGCGGCCGGCGGAGGACCGAGGACCCGGGGCTCAACGCCCGCTCCTGCAGGATCTCAGCCTACGGAGCGGCGGGCGGCAAAGGCGCCAACAACCACCTGTCGCGGGCGCACGGAGTCTTCGTCTCGGCCGTCTCGTCCCTCGGGCCCGGGGAGCCGCTTTACATCCTCGTGGGGCAGCAGGGAGAGGACGCCTTTCCCGGAGTGAGCTGAGCTCGCGAGAGACGCACCGGGGGCGTGCCGAGGTTGGGGGACGCCCGCACAGCGAGGAGGGTCCCGGGCCCCACCGACTCCTGCTCCTCGTGCCCTCAGAGGAGCCGGGAGAGCCAACTAGTCTGCCTCGGGGAGACTCAGGCCGCGGAAGAGGACCGGGCGACGGATGGAATCGCGAGGGTCAGGAGTTCGCGCCGCTGGGCCGGAGGTGGCGGGGGTGGCGGGGGCGCCACCTACGTCTTCCGGGTACGTGCTCCCCTCTGCGTAGGCCGCCCTCGCCCCAGCTCTCACGGTTGAGGGTCCTGCTCTTCGTCCCGGGGGCGCGCACGCACGCATCTGCGTACGTTCCAGGAGTCCTTCCACCCGGGGCCAGGCTGGGGGCTTTTAGCTCATGGGCCCTGGGCGGAGCGCTCGCCGGGTGCGGGTGTTTCTCCTGGACCGTCGGAGCGCGCGCCCCTGACCGCCCGGCTGGCCCGTAGCTGCGCGCCGGCGAGGCGGAGCCCCTGCTGGTGGCGGCCGGGGGCGGAGGTCGGGCGTACCTGAGGCGGCTGGACCGAGGCCGGACTCTGGCGGCTCGCGAGAAACTGGAGAACCGTTCGACTGTGCCCGGGAGCGAGGGGAGAGGAGGGGCGGCAGGTGAGGGCGCGGGGCCGCGGGAGAGGCGGGGTGCCCCCAGAACCTGCTGCCAACCATCCTGCCGTCGCTCTGCAGGTGGGGGGGGCGGGTGGGCGGCG
>NW_006160123.1:1987630-1992265 GCF_000334495.1 Tupaia belangeri chinensis
GGGCGGCGGTGGAGCCTGCAGCGCGGGCGGAGGGGGCGGCGGCTATCAGGGTAGGTGCACCCTTGGGAAGGCAGCGGGGCAGCACGCGAGGGTGAATAAAGTTAAAGTCTTAGAACAGGCCCGAGCCCCAGAAGAATAGGTAGGAAAAGCCTTGAGTCCCGCTCAACTGCTCAAGGCCAATCAGGAGATCTTTAAAAAGGAGGTCAAATAAATTGCAGATCATACACGCAGACAGGACTCTGCAGCAGTCCCGGAACTCTGGGCTGGTTGAGTTAGCAAGCTGAGCGGGGAAGCAGATGGCTCTCTGAACATCTCTAGCTGCGGCACCGGCTGAATCGTTGGAAACATTTTCTTGGGAGCACAGGAGTGGAAAGATGTTGGTCAGCAGACGCAAAATATCAGAGAGGCCAGCAGGTGGCGTAGTGGTTAAGGTGTTGGACTCCCACATGGCAGTTCGCAGTTGGAGTCCTGGACCCAGTGGCTTGAAACTTACCGCCCGGGGCGTGTGCGTGCGTGCGTGCCCTAGATCCTGAGGGGAGAGTGGAGGAGAAGGGATTGCGGAGGTGGCCATCCCCCCTGGGGGGTGATTTCTCACTTTCTATCTCTTTCTAGGAGCTCAGGCATCCGATAGCAAACACCTCTCAAAAAAAAATAAATAAATAAAAAGAAAGAAAGAAAGAGGGAAAGAAAGAGAGAAAGGAAGAAAGAAATGCAAATCCTCCCAGTCCCTAGAATCTCCTAGAGATTCTAGGAGAAGGTCCCAGCCATCTGTTTTAATCAGTCCTCTAGGTGATTCTAACGCACTCTAGCCTGAAAACCACTGGTGTAAAAAAAAAAAAAAACAGCTTTCACATCTGTCTGGGCTGCCGTTCATAAACACTTTGCACACATTATCTACATTCCCACCGAACGGAAGGTGTGGACTGGGCCTCTCTTATTTTATAGCTGAGGACATGGGGCTGGAGGGGCTCAGGGTGGGTGCCAGCTGATTACTCTTCCCCACCTCCCTAGAAAGCACTGCTGCCTTAGAGAAGGGGATTCACTGCTGGGGAACTTCCAGCTGTGAGGTGTCTGTGAATCCCTTCCTCCGCTCCTTCTCACCCCACCCCTTGTGTAGTGAAACTCTCCATCACTCTCAATTTCCAGGAGGTGATGCCTCAGAGACTGACACCCTCTGGGCTGATGGGGAAGATGGAGTGTCCTTCGTACACCCCTGCAGTGAACTCTACCTGCAGCCTCTGGCAGGTATCGGCCCCACCTCCCAGCTGGCCTAGCCCTTGTCCTTCTGTCCGAGCCCACTCCCATGTGAGTCACGTCTGCGCTGGGAACGACCTAGTTCTTGGCCGGACCAGGAACACCTGGGAAGTGGGCTGTGACCTCAGTATCAGTCATTCTGGGGGGACTCGCCAAGTATGTCCTTGCTATGAATTCACTTCGGATACCTGGGGGCTCAGGGTTCTCAGAAAAGGGAGTGTGCAGGCTGGACAGAAGTCCCCCGGGTTCTTTCACCCCCCTTGCTCCTTCCTCCTTCTTCCTGGACTAGAATTAAGTATGGAGCTGGGAAAAGGCGTGTATGTTCCCACTCCTCCACCCGTCTTATCAGTTCTTTTACTCACAGTCATGGAGAGCCATGGAGAGGTGGAGATCCGGAGGCACCTCAATTGCAGTCATTGCTCTTTGAAAGACTGCCAGTGGCGGGCCGGGCTCCAGCTGGCTGAATGTGTGTGCCCAGAGGGCATGGTGCTAGCTGCAGATAACATCACCTGCCTGGGTATGTCCAGGGCTCCCCAAGGTCCTGGGGTCACAGGCTAGAAGTAGGAGTAGGGCACCAGGAAAGATGACATAGTGGCCTGTTGGGTGCCAGGCACCGTGCTGGGTGCTGGGCAGGGGGCTGGAGATGCATCAGAGTGTGAGGTGCCTTCAAAGAACATGCAGTCCAGTGTTGGAGATACATATTTAGAGACCTCAAAGTGACAGCTACTATGGGATTAAAGCGTTTTAGGGGTTCTCAGGAGGGAGAGATTGCATTTGCCTAGGGTAATAGGGACAGACATCAAGGGAAATATAACATTTAAGCTGAGTCTTGGAGCATGAATAAACGGGAGGGGAGAGGGACAGAGGAGCTTCCCACTAGAAGTGTCTCTCTTTCTCCTTAGACCTGCCCACACCCCCAGGCTCTCTGGTTCTGATTGTAGCTGTGGTGGTGATGTCAACACTGAGCCTTCTGATGGTGTGTGGGGTCCTGATTCTGGGTACGGAGCATCTAGCAGGCAAGGCTAATTCAAGGCTGCCCTGCACTGAGCTGTGAGGGGCTTCTATGGGGCCCTAGGGGGACACGTGGCTGACTTCAGCAGAGCGGTGGGAGACTCCACTGGGGATATTAGGTCAGAAGCAGCTGAGAAGGCCGGTGGGGGTGCGTATTTACCTTGGGCATCTAGACAGGTGTCTTGTGTGGGGGAGGCAGGACGGACCTGATCGGCAAGTAGAGGGTGTGGCGTACTGTTATTTTTCCCACCCCCAGTGAATCAGAAGAAGCAGCAGGGCCTGTGGGGAACGAGGCTGCCGGGCCCTGGGCTGGAGTTGAGCAAGCTTCGAACCTCTGCCATCAGGACGGCCTTGAATCCCTATTACTGCCAGGTTGGGCTTGGCCCAGCCCAGCCCTGGCCCCTGCCCCCAGGGCTCACGGAGGTTTCCCCAGCCAGTGTCACTCTGCTCAGGTGAGTCCTCCACCTCCTCTGAGAATCTGTGTCCTCCAAATCAGCATAAACTGATGGAATAAACTCAAGTTTTTAGAGCGAGAAGGTGGGACTAGCAAATGGCACGGTGATTACGTTGCTGGACTCCCACACAGTCCACTCACCCTTGATCTTGCTTCCTGCTGCCATGAATTTGGGATCCCAGAGGGCATCTGGCCCTCCTCTTGTGTAGAGATGGATGCCCAGAGAGGCTCCAGAAGAGGAAGTAACTTATTCAAGGTCAATTCTCAGTCCCAATTCCAAAATGGAAGGGACCTTCAAATCTGGCAAGTCTGACAGTCAGAGCCCAAGAGTTGCCTCCCTCCCAGGGCACCTCCAGGGAAGTAAGGGAAGGCCTCTTCATACCTGCACCCTGGGTGTGACCCCACACCTGCTCTCTTTTGTCCTGATCTTGTGGGAGTCAGTGTCACCCGTGCAGGGCTTGTACTGGAGACATGTCATGATGCATAGAGAACTCAGGGTTCACTGAGCATATTGGGGAGGGAGATGGGGGCACTAGGCCTTCTAGGACCCTTCTCTGGGTGGGAAACCAACTCTCTTCCAATGTGTCTTCCTGCAGAGCCCTGGGCCACGGTGCCTTTGGGGAGGTGTATGAGGGACTGGTAGTCGGCCTTCCTGGGAACTCCAGTCCCTTGCAGGTGGCTGTCAAGGTGAGGGATGTGGAGAATGGAAGGTGGCATGTAAGGCCAGCCCACCTAGGAAGGTTCTGGGTTTGTGTCGGAGACCTCCCTGGGTACGCTGAGCACACATACCCATGAACCAGTGCTAGTAGGGCTCAGGGGGTGACAGTGACCTGCTGCATCAGGACACTGTGGGGATTCTGTCTCTACAGCTCATGGAGGAAGGAAATGAATAAACTCAAGTTTTTAAAAAGTGAGAAGGTGAGACCAGCAAATGGCACAGTGATTACGTTGCTGGACTCCCACGTAGTCGACCTTGGTTTGAGTCCCAGACCCAGTGGCTTAAACTCACACTGGGCATGTGTGCATATGTGCCCAAGATCCCAAGAGGAGAATGGAGGAGAAGGGACTGCAGCATGGCCACCCATCCTGGGGAGTGACTTCTCACTTTCTGTCTCTGCCCTGCGAACACATGCACCGTATAGCAAAAATCTCTCTAAAAAAATTTTTTTAAATAATTAATTTATTAAGGGGCCTGGGGCCAGCAGTTAGCATAATGGCTATGTCGCTGGACTCCCATATAGTCAACCGCGGTTCAAGTCCCGGACCTGGTGGCTTAAAACTCACGCCAGGTGCATGTGCGTGCGTGCCCAAGATCCCAAGAGGAGAATGGAGGAGAAGGGATTGTGGTGTGGCCATCCCCCCTGGAGGGTGATTTCTCACTTTCTGTCTCTCTGTCTCTGTCTGTCTGACGAGCGCACGCACCCTATAGCAAAAAAAAAAAAAAAAAACTCTCAAAAAAAAATTAAGGGTCAGCAGGTGTTATGGTGGTTAAAGGACTGGATACTCCCACATGGCTGACCACAGTTCAAGTTCCGGACCTGGCAGCTTGCTTTCTCACTTTCTCTCTCTCTCTCTCTCTCTCTCTGTGTGTGTGTGTGTGTGTGTGTGTCTGGTACACATTTTTTTAAAAATGAATGAGTACATTAAAAAAATTTAAAAGCGAGAGGGCATGGGGCTTCTGGCTGGGAGTAGGAGAGCAGGGCACTATGAGGGAGTAGCAGAGCAGGGCGGGGGGTGGTGGTGGTGGTAACAGCTTCTGGAACTGCCCTGCTGAGGTATCCAGAGGAGCACAGGAACTCTGTGCCCTTGGCCTCCCCAGACCCTGCCAGAGCTCTGCTCTCGCCATGACGAGCTGGATTTCCTCATGGAGGCGCTCATCATCAGGTGCACCTGTGGCCTGGGGCAGCGGGGCGGGG
>NW_006160123.1:1993552-2003579 GCF_000334495.1 Tupaia belangeri chinensis
GGGGGGGGGAAGGAGGGGGAGGCCAGAGGGAGCAGCCTCTCCAGCCTCAGAGGTCTTCTGCAGTTTGTGGAGCTTAGGACATGGGGTGTCTCCTTGCTGGTGATGGGGTATGTGTGTCACCCTACTCAGCAAGTTCAGCCATCAGAACATTGTGCGGTGTGTGGGGCTCAGCCTCCGGACTGTCCCTCGCCTCATTCTGCTGGAGCTGATGTTGGGAGGGGACATGAAGAGCTTCCTGAGGCACAGCCGACCGCGCCTGGTGAGACCCTTCGCCCAGCTCTCCAGCCCCTCTGCAGGCCCTATCGTGTGTCCTGAGACTGCATGGACTGATGCACTTTCTGGGCGACCCAGGGTCAGCCATCACCTCTGGTCATGCAGGACCTGCTGCACCTGGCCCAGGACATAGCCCAGGGCTGCCACTACCTGGAGGAAAATCACTTCATCCACAGGTTGGGAGTGATCCTGGCTCCGGGCTTTCTCAGCCCAACTTCCTCCCCAAAGAACAGCTCTTCCACAAAAGTTTTAAGGAAAGAGGTCAGGAAGGACCAGCGCTTCTGAGTTTCTGGTGTTGGCCTTTTCTGTTTTGTTTTGTATTTCTCCCCAACTCTGCAGGGACATTGCTGCTCGGAACTGCCTGCTGAGCTGCACTGGGCCCAGCAGAGTGGCCAAGATTGGGGACTTTGGGATGGCAAGAGATATCTACAGGTGCATGGGAGAGGTGGGAAGACCGCTGCCCCAAGGGGGTTTACCAGCACCTTTGTGGTATTTGACAACTCATTCCCTTCCTCCCTTCTGTAGGGCAAGTTATTACCGGAAAGGAGGCCGGGCCTTGCTCCCTGTCAAATGGATGCCCCCAGAGGCCTTCCTGGAGGGCATCTTCACATCCAAGACAGATTCCTGGTGATAACAAGCCCTCCCTGGCCCTTCCCTCCTTCACCTTGAAGCTAATTCTGTCCTTCAGGGCCACCTCCTGTGAAGGCAGGGGAGGCTGTGGTTGATGGGCCTCACTTAGTCCCCCACTCTCATGATGCAGGTCTTTTGGGGTGCTGCTCTGGGAGATCTTCTCACTGGGCTACATGCCTTATCCTGGGCGCACCAACCAGGAGGTGCTGGACTTCGTCGTGGCAGGGGGCAGGATGGACCCTCCCAGGGGCTGTCCAGGGCCGGTGTGAGTTTAGAGTCCTGCCCAGGGAGGGCAGTCCTTTATGACCACGGGTAGGCATGAAGCCTTGTCTCTCCCCAGGTACCGCATCATGACCCAGTGTTGGCAGCACCAGCCTGAGCACCGCCCCGACTTTGCCAGCATCTTGGAACGTCTCCAATTTTGCACTCAGGTGTGCCCTCTAACACCCAACCATCCTAATCTTGGGGGTCAGGAAGGAAGCCACATTCTGTGTTTCCCTGCTCCCCTACCTGCCCAATACAGGACCCTGATGTGCTGAATTCACCCCTCCCTGTGGAGCTGGGACCCACCCTGGAGGATGAAGGGACTTCTGGGCTGGAGAAAGAGTCTTCGGAAAGCCTAAGATCCCCCAAGCTGCAGGAACTGCTTCCTGAGAACTTGAAAAGCTGGAGAGGGAGATCTCGAGGCCCCTGGCTATCTTTTGGCTTCAAGCCTCTCAAATCCAGAGGTCTTCATCCTAAGAACCTTTGGAATCCCACCTATGGTTCCTGGGCCCCCAGAGGCCCTGAAGCTGAGAACTCTGGCATTGAGGGTGGCAACAGCTCCCCCCTGCATTCCTAGGAGGCCTGTCATTTCAGTGGCCTCTATCCCTTGCAGTCTGTGCAGATGCTCTGGGCCCGTCTCAAGGACTGACCTGCAGTACTGGACTTCCCAGATTGGAAACCAGCCCCAGGCCTCCTGGGGAAGGGACCAGCCACTTCCAGCCTTTGGGACCAGCAGCCACCCTCTCCCCAGGTGTCCATGGGGAGTCCTTTTGCCATGGACCCCATGAATGTCCTTCATCTGGGCAGTCCCCAGTGCTGAAGTTTCTCATAAAAAGCCCTTCTCACTTTGTCCAGTGAGCTGAGTACCCGAGGGATGCCAAAGTGAGGGAAAGTGTCTGGAGGAGGCAGAGGATGAGGCCTGAGTCACCAAAGCTGGGTCTTTGAATTTTATTGGGAAGGGGAGTCCATTGTAGTGTGGGAGGGTAGACCAAGAGGTCTAGGCCTGTGAAATAAAATTCATTATTGGCCCCCTCTGGAGAGGTGCTGAGGAAGAAGCCCCTTGTCCCCTCCTCTCCTGTAGATTAGTGTCATTCGGCTCTGGGAACATACTGTGGGCACCAACCCCTGGCATCTGCAGTGCACCCTCTTAGTGGTTGGCACCTGGCCAGGCAGGGCCCTGACCTCCCCGCACTGCGCTGCCGGGTTCCAGTCTCTCTCTGGCATGCAGGGTGGGCACCCATCTGCAGGTCCACATCTGTCAGACCGGTGGGCCCAAGCTGGTACAGAGGCCCGGCCTCATCTCTCGGCCAGGCTGGCCAGGATGCCAATGAGATTGTCCAGCCCCAGCAAATAGCCGTCCTCGCGGTTGCCCTCCTCCCAGGGCCGCCGGTGGTCCAGGATCTGGCCGTCAGGGAGGGGCGTGGTCTTGCCAAAGTCGATGAGCCACACGCCCGCGCGATGGCAGTGATCGTGCACGAAGAGAAGCGAGCTGCCGATCACCTGCCGGGCCCCACACGTCAGGCCCTGGCGCTGTCCAGGAAAAGCCCCCCACCCTATCGGAGGCACCTGAGCCTGCCAGCCTCTTACCTCGTGCCTGCGAAAGAACTCGGAGACCTCCAGGGTGTCCCGGATCTGCTGCAGGCGGTTCAGATACCTCTTCTGTAGAGTGCAGAGTGGGAGAGGACAGTGCGTCAATTAAGCGCTGAGTGGACCCCCTGCTAACATAGGAGCCGCGATGCACGTGTGCAGACAACGCAGGTCCCCATATTGCGCGGGCGCAAGCCGGAAGGGAAGGAAGGTGGAGCAATTACAACACAGCTAGAGAAATGCCACGGAGGGGGTCACATAGGCGAGGGCATTAGACCGGATGTCCAGGATACCCCTCGTTTCAGGCTGCCCAACACCCCAGGGTTCTGGGCTCCCATCTGGCGCTCACCAGCACTTCTGCATCTCCTTGTACAAACTCCTCAAAGACGCGAATCACCTGCTCCCGGCTTCTCGTGGTCTTGAAGTCGGTGCTGCAGGAGCCATCAGCTTTCTGAAGGAGGTGAGACAGGAAGTGTCAGGAGGCCGAATCCGCCCCGAGGGAAGATTCAGGCAGGCCAGAGCAACTGCACCTCCCAGGGCGTTGGCTGCTGGGGACGATGAGAGAGCGTATCTTGGTGGTAGCGGTGGGGGTTGGGAAACGGTGTTGGGGGTGGGGGGGTCCACAAATTGGAAAGGACACGGAAGCCCCTGGGCAGTGCAAAGCGAAGCGGGCCTGCCCACCTTGATGCCCTCGATGCGGAAGCCAAGCGTGGTGCTGGAGCTGATGCCTTCCCGCCACTGCATGTAGCGCGGCTTGGTGACAGCTCGCTGCGCGTGCTCCTCCTCGGTGGGCGCCGCCGGATCTACCGCCAGCATTTTCTTGTACATGTCCTTCCGCAGCTTCGGCCGCTCGCGGGCCTTGGTCAGCTCCTCCTCCAGGTAAGTCCTGTTGGGGGCACAGGCAGAGGCCAGGGCTTGAGGGGGCGCACCTCAGGACCACATCGAGCGCTCGCCCTGAGCAGCCACTTCGAGCGCTCGTCCTCGGGCCCCCACTCGTCCCCGCCTGGCCCAGCAGGGCACGCGCACCTGACACCCATTTTGCAGTCAAGCACGCATGGCCCGTCGAAGCCGTCCAGCAGGTCCTGCAACTGCAGGTAGCTTTCGCCGTCGCGCTCCACCACGCCATGGAAGGCAGGCACGCAGCCGCGCAGCGCGTCAGCCATCAGTCGCCCCAGGCAGTAGCGCTCTGGCTCTGAGCTGCGCTTCAGGATCAGCCCGCTTGTGCCCGCCGCCTTGAAACTCCCTGCAGACAGTCGGCAGTTAGCGCATCCCGACCTCTTCTAGTCCCAGGCTCCCCTCAGCCTCCCGCCCCCGCCCCCACGCTCACCCGTGTGCCCCGCCAGCTGAACCCAGGCGTAGCGTTTCTTGAAAGGGCTTATGACCGGCAGGTTCACCATGGTCCGGATCTTCTGCCAGTGGCTTTTCTGTAAGTGACATAGTCCAGGTCTGCAAGTTAAGAGTCTCAGCAACGCTAAGCCCCCCCTCCTCTAAAACAGGGTCCCGCTCCGCCCTCACCCCCACCGGAAGCAGCTAGGGCTGGATGATTCATTCATTCTTTCGTTAGCTCACTCTGGGAAAGTTTATTGTGCACCTGTGTGGCAGACACTGCGACAGGCACAGAGAAGATGATTCCAGCTTCTGGAATGGGCTGAAAAGAGCCCTGGACTTAGCGTCAGACAGCTCAGGTTTGTGCACCAGCTCTGACGCTTCAAACACTGCTTGGCAGGTCACTGAACTGCGCCCTCCCGGTCTTTTCATTTTCGTGAGCTCCAGAATCACCCGATGGTCACTCACTACAAACGCAGATTCTAAGGACAGACGCTGGTGCAGTGGAAACCCAAAGCTCTTGCTGGTCCCACCCACGTGGAAAAGTCCTGGGCAGGCCTTTCTGGGATTTCCCTATGTGCTTCCAGGGGAGAAAGCGAAGTGAGGGGTATAAAGGCTGACTGAGGGTGGACTGGGCATGCGGATTTGTTGCAAGTAGCTGTCTTTCTCTTTGATGGGAGAATTGGATAAATAAAATTTAAAAATTGGGGCCAGCACATGTCAGGCAGGTTCAGACAGCTGGATCCCACATGGCTGGCTGCATGGTTGAGTCCTGGACTAGGTGGCTTGAAAAACAACCATGCACGTGTGTGCCCAAAATCCCAAGAAGAGAATGGAGGAGAAGGGATTTCTCACTTTCTTGCTCTTTCTCTCTCTGGAAAGCACACAAGCCCTATAGCAAAACTTAAAAAAAAATAAAATTAAAAATGCAGATTCTCTGGTCTACCTCAGGGAAATTCTGAGTAGGTCTGGGGTGGAACCAAAAATTTGCATTTGTACCAATGCCTCAGGAGATTCTGAGGCCTGAGAAACAAGCTTTTGTGCATTAGTTTCTTCATCTACAAAGTGGAGAAATACCTGCTCTCACTGGATTGTGATAAGTAAACGTGGCTTGAATGTGATAGGTGCTCAACTCCCCCATCCCATCCCGTGGCATGAGGCAGAGGCTGAGCAAATTGGAATCACTGATACCTTCCCTTGGGACCTCAATTTCTTTCAGTTAGGGAGACAAATTAGGAACCAACTTCTACGCATGCCCAGGGTTGGGAGGGGCAGCCCGGCAGGAGAAAGAATGGCTTTGGTTTCTCCCAAACTTCTTGCTGTCCCTGGAGTCAATGCACTCCTCCCCAGGTGCCAACCAACTGGTTCCATTCTGGACCCAGAAATCTGAGCCCTGCAAAGGGGATGCAAAGCTGAGGGCCTGTCATCTTAGACAAAATTGGTTTGTTTGGTTTGGTTGTTTTGTTTTGATGCTCCCCTTGCTTCTAACCATGGCTTCCGGCTGCCATCTAATCCTGAGAGAATCTTAAACTCTGGGCCTTTCCTCTTCCCACCCAAACCCATCTATTCTGGGTCTACTATCCAAACTGCACAGGTTTGCTTATCAAAGCTGCTGCCTCCTCCCAGGTGTGCTTGCTTTTTAGAGGTGTTATATATGTTCCCCCCCCCCCAAGGACTGGAACCCAGGAGCCAGCCTTTCTGACCAAAAGGAGTCCTAAGTGGAAGACGGAGAACTGAGAAGGTGACCTAAGTTGGGAAAGGCTGCTTCCCAGGGGGAGAAGGGGATGAGTGACAGAGCATTGATGGGGAGTCAGCAGTTGGTTCCAGTCCTGGCTCCTGAGTGAACTCAAGCAAGTGCCTGTCCTGTCATCTGTGTGGGCCTGTTTCCTCTGGAAGGACACAGTCACCACTTACTGCCTGCTGCATGCCAGGCACTTTTATCTCCCACCAGACAGCATCCCTCCTGCTTTTCTACTAAAGTCCCTACAAGGCACACCAGGGCGTGATCACGTGTCCCAGCCGCAGGGAGCTGGGGGCGTAGCCAGAAGCAGCCCACTAGAAGCATGACATCTCTTTCAAAACTCTCTCTCTCTTTTTTTATTCTTTAAATATATACAAGGCTTGCATTCTGCTGCATAATAAATCCAAGTTTTATTATAAAACTCCCCACCTCCAAATCTTCAAGTAAAATTCCAGGAAGATGATGTATGTGCTGTGTATATTTAGCTGCACTACCCTATACCCCTTCTCCCACACTCCATTTGGGAAGTGTGGCGATGATGCATGTGCACAGCAAGTGTTGAGGTGCTGTTATTCCCATTTCACAGAGGAAAATCAAGGCCAGAGGGGTTAGCATCCCCCCTCACTCCCTGCCTCCAGCTGCCCAGTGTGGCAGAATCTACCAGCCCTGCTCCCTCCCCATGTTCCAATATCCCAAAGTCCAGGCTACCACCCTGCCTCCTAATTGGCTTTCAAAAACAGTATACCTTTGGGACCAGCAGTTGGCATAATGGCTATATTGCTGGACTCCCATGTAGTTGACCATGGTTCAAGTCCTGGACCTGGTGGCTTAAACTCACACCAGGCATGTGTGCATGTGTGCATGTGTGCATGTGTGCCACGTGTACATGAAAAGGGATTGCTGCATGGCCATTCCCACCCTAGGGGGTGATTTATCACTTTCTGTCTCTCTGTCTCTGTCTTTCTGATGAGCATACACACTATATAGCAAAAACCTCTCAAAAAAAAAAGTATACCTTTTGGGGAAAATCTTTGTACAGTGTGAGGCCATTTGCAGATATAAGCCCATGCAGTTGTTTTAATTGTTGGGGGTGGGGGACACTGAGGCCTATTTGGGGACTCCTCACTACAGGCTGGACACTTTTGCCTTCCTCCAGAGGCATGGGTTTAATTGTGTGTGGGGGGGAACTTCAGGTAGCCTCAGGGTCCTGCTAGCAGAATGTGGGGAATAGTGGGACCAGAAGGCAGTCAGTGAGCAAATATATCCAGTTCTGTAGCTACCTTGGTGAAAGAGGGAACAGCTTCAGGTTAGGCAGCATGAGGAAACTGCACCATCTTTCTTTCTGGAATCACATGGAAGCATGAGGGGGGTTGCAAGGTGAAAGGCAGGCCTGGTAGAAGAGAATTTGATGGGGTATCTGAAGACTTGGGCTACCACCCCCTGGTGGATGTGATAGTAGCATCCATTTGCTCCCAAACCAAGGGAAATAGGGTCATAACCTGCTCTCTGCACTCCAGTTTTGGGAGTTTCATAAAAGCCAGGCACAGCAGTGACTAGGCTGGTTCAAGCCATGCAGGTTACAAGGGGTTTTTATCTCATCTGAATCTTCCCAGCCACCTCCTGAGGCTGCTGTGACAGGGTTCAGCTCCTCTGGCAGGAACAGATATGGTCATGGAACTCCACTGCCATCCTCCATCGGAGGGAGCTACCCACCCCCCAACATAATGCATATATACATAAAAAATAAGTGTGTCCAAAAAGGCTCCTGGAGACTCATATTGTACTTTGGAAGGTGGGTGGGGATTTTGGCACATGAACAACAGCAGGGAAGATATTTTTGAGCAGGTGAGATTTTGTTGTGCATGTATCAGAAAGCAGATTTATTACAGAGTGAAATTTAACTGCCAAGGGGGCCAGAGCCCCATCTTCTGGCCCAGCCTTCTCTCCACAGAAGTGCCTTACTTGGAAAACCCATCCCAGCAGAGGCTACCTGGGGGATTGGGGTACAATCCAGGGAGCTGACTGTATACCTTTGATAATGTCATAGGAGGGTTCTCTGATACTTCTTTAAGAATTCCCCAGAGCTAAAGGGAGCATCTCTCCTGGATGGGGCCTGACTCAGACCCTCCACTGCCTAAGCTCCATCAGGAAGCCGTGCCCCTTATGCTGCACCGGACAGTCATGGTATCTCCGTTAGAGCAGATCCTTAGCTCCAGCGGAGGCCACCCAGTCTCAGGTCGAAGCTCTACACCTGCCCAGCACCCTCCCCATGTTCCATTTGCCCTGTCAAACTCACACTCCCTGCGGTGGTAGTGGTGGTGGAGAGAGCAATCAGTTTAAATTTATAGAGTGGTTTACACTAAGGTATAAGTGACCCATGACTGCACTTTCCCTTGGGCATTTGCTTTTTAAAAAGGAAGTCTGTTAACCTAAATTCTGCTCTATAATTAGTGGAAAAGTGATGTGGGGGAGTTCTTAAGTCCAGGAGGGGATGGCATCCAGGTCTCCTTACCTATCTGGGAGCACTGCGAGAAGAAACCCAGTGAGCAGAATCCAAACGCCCTTTCTTCTACTAGAACACCCCACAATTATTATTTTAGAAGGCAGGCAAGGCCCAAGAATAGAGATGACAGCTGTCCTTGGGGGTGAGCCTCCAACTCCTCTCCTGGCTTCTCAGGGTTTCCCTACCCATGACTTGTCCCTCTACTAGAGGAAAGGTGACAAAAGAAATTGAGGCTGCCCTGTCCCCACTCCCCTGCCCTGGGCAGGCTATACAGGGTTCCTAGGAGGTAAAGCATCATGTATGGGCCACAGGAGGCAGGCAGAGGCTTCGCTGGCCTCCCTAGCAGGCCTGATTGTAAGGCAAGCTGGGAGCCCTCCAGTGGGCGCAAGGCCCTAGGCCCCAGGTGCAGCCTGATGCAGCCCTCGCTCCTCTGCCCGCATCCTTCACAGCCGCAGCGGCTCTAAAAGCGGCCTGGGCGGCGCGCTGTGCTGCTCCAGGAGGCGGCAAGGCAAAGTCCGCTCTGAGCCTTTCCACGAGGACGAGGACGCAGGCAGCCTCTGTCAACAGCCCCTGGCTTATCTGCCGTCGCCGTGGCTGTTTGCCTTCGGGGAGGCCCCGGCAGACTGGGGGTTGGGAAGGCCTGGAAGAGGCAGCCTGGAAGTTGGAGGCCCTTCGGAGGCCATCTGCGCCAGCTCCCGGTGGCTCCTGGAGACTACCGCCCAGGGCACGGCTGCGCCTAGTCCCCGTGGCCTTGACCCCGGCGGGGGTGCCTATACTACACCCAAGCTTGGGCCACCGGACCTTCTCGAAGTCTCTCCCCTAGGCACTTTGCCAGGGCCCTGCGGTTGAAAGAGGGAAGCGGGGCGCGCTTTTGCCTGAGCCCGCCCTCAGGTGTCAGAGATTTGAGCAGAGGGGCAGCCATCCCTGAGTTTCGCTCTGGTCTGCAGACCGCGAGGGCTGGGAGGGGCCCCTCTCACCGCCCCACATTCCACTCTCCTGGAACCCGCTGGGCGGCACTGGCTCCCCTGCGTAGGCAGAGCTGACCTGGGAAAGATCGCAGGGTAGGGGGATGCTCACCCGCGGGCAGAGGAGCGAGGGCTGCATCAGGCTCGTGACTGAGCCCCCGCACCCTACGCCTGGCAGTGTGAGTGTGGGGGTGTTCCTGCTCTGCGAGATTTTCCTTTTCCTTTTCCCACTCTGTCAGTTACAAACCCCACCGCGCTCTGGTCGTTACAGCGTCTCTTCCGCCTCGTCCAATGCGAGTGTGCGGCGGAGACCAGGTGCCAAAGCCCAGGCTGCGCCCCAGCACTTCCCGCAGCGTTCAGGCAGCCCCAGCACGGGTTCGGGGAGGAGCGGGATTCCGCCTCCGGGCAGGCGGGGAGATCCCGGAGGCCACAGGATCTCCTCTCCCCTGCCCCAGTGACACTTGAGTAACGTGCATCTAGATAAACTCCGAGCTAACTGCGGACAGTTATTTAAAGTATTTGGCCTCGGTTAAAATGAGGGGGGACAAGGAGGCTGTCCCGAGAGTTGCACACCCCTAAGGGGCGGGCGCCGCACCCTGGCCTGGGTTTTTCAAGGGTCAAACCTGGCCTGATCCCGCCCCCTCTCAGCCTCAGTTTATCTTCCCCGGGCCTCGGTTAGGAACGGTTAGCGGGGCAGATCGGGGCGAGCACCGGGTGGGCTGCGTACTCGCAGCCCTG
>NW_006160123.1:2003622-2004095 GCF_000334495.1 Tupaia belangeri chinensis
GGGGGAACCCGCGGCCACGGCGGGGGTGGGCCCGCGGCACCAGAGAGGGGGCGGGGAAGAGGGAAACCTCGCTCGCCCTCTTTCCGAGGGTTCACCCGGCAAGGGTAAGCCCTCCAACCCGCCAAGTTCTGCCTTACAGCCTGCATGTTCCGTGCCCCCAGCCCCGCCTGGTTCCCGTGGCCCGCTGCACACACCTCACCCTCCTTAGACGCCCCAGGGCCGGAGCCACAACCCACCTGCGGAGCCGGGGTGAAAACAGCCCAGGCGAGAGGCCAGCCTGGCGGCTCCCTCGCCCGGCATGTCCCCCCTCAACCACGATAGCCCGGCTCTCCACGGAGGATGCCTGGGACCAGAGCTGGTCCTCCCAGAGCTCTAAGCTGGGTCCCCAGCGCGCAGCCCCCGCGGCCGTGGCCCCGCCCCCGTGGCCCATACCTGAACCACCTCCTCGCCCGCTTCCAGCTGCACGTTGCCGC
>NW_006160123.1:2004453-2010842 GCF_000334495.1 Tupaia belangeri chinensis
GGCGGGGTCATTCCCCAGCTCAGGCGCAGCAGCTGAGCCCACCAGCCCGCGGCGCGGCGGGGACTGGAGGCGCTCAGCGCCCCCGGCTTGAGACAGCCCCGGGGCGGAGCCTGCGCGCCTGCCTGCCCGGGCCCCGCCTCGGCCGCGCCCCCCCGCCCACTCCTTTCACTTTCAGAGAAAGCGCGGGCCTCCCAGGGCCTCTGCCTGGCCAGGAAGGCTCCGGCTCGTTCCTCGGGGTGGTAGGGAAGCACAGACTCCTCCGTTAGCACAGAACTCGGCCGACCCCGGCCCGCCCTCTCTCCGCCGGCTTTCGTGGAGAAGGGAGGGCCCGCTCCTCCCGGCAGACTGTCTTCCCTGGCCTCGGGGTGGGAAGGATTCCCGCGGGCCCTGCCCCCGCCGGGGAGGGGTTGGTCCCGCGCTTGCTTCCCAGTTCGGTCCTTCGAGTTTCTTTCTGTGTTCCATTCATTCCAGGCAAAGCCTTCCGAGTCTCCGAGCTTTTCTCTCGCCCGCACCCCTTAGCACAGACTTCAAGGCCACCGGCATCCCCAAGTAGCACCATCCCAGGGAGTGTGCCCGAGAAGAGACTAAGGACGAGGCGAGGCTCACTCCCCTTAAGCGCTCCCAACTTCCCGGCGGGCGGAGAACAAGGTCAGAGGGCGGGGCCTGGTGTCTCCACGTGTCCCAGCCGAGTACCGGGCAGCGCCCCCATTACTGGCTGGCTGGCGCCCGGCCCTCCTTCCCGCTCCTCTCCTCTCGGAGCTGGGACTCCGAGTCAGCTGGGTGGCTTTAGGCAGGTCATTCCACCTCCTTGAAATACTGATTCTCCTTGGCAGGGTTGCTGTGAGAATCAAACCAAACCAAAGTTGTGAAGCCTCTAAAATTACAGAGCGGTTAGAGCCCGTCGAGGTGTGACTTTAAGCAGCCCTCCGAGTTCATTCCTCACTTGTGAACTTACCAAAACCTCATCTGACCCTCAAAGTTCGGCTGTGCATCTGGGCAGAGAGCGCTGATGTGTTTCACATGCTGCAAGGTGCCCTTCAGTGTCATCCCTGTGTGGCTATATGGCCACTTCCCCTGGCCTGGCCGTGGTTCAGGGGTTAACTGAATTTCAGCGCTACATTGAGTAGAAGGCGGTATTTCCTGTCTTCCCCAAATACTAGGAGTGAGGATCCCCCACCAGGCGCCTAGTGCCTGGGGATTGTTGGCGTCCAATGGCAGAAAGATCACCTTGGACACCGAGGAGGGCCACAAGGAGGAGTTTCCCCTCCCTTATCTCCCTTCAGCCAGGATTCAAGGATGGCCCTGGAGGTGGGAAAAAGAGGAGGTTTCAGAGAAAGACGGAAACATCAGTGAAGCAAGCAAAAGAATGTGAGAAAGTGTGAAGAGGAAGGGGGAAGAAATGCAGAGAATGCAGGAATGAGAGGAAAAGGGAAACACAGGGCCCGCATTCCTCACTCCTGTGAAGAACCTGGGAAAGCTCATGGCCCCCTCTCTGGGGCTCAGAGTCTGAGTGTCTGTGCGAGGGGACTACTCTGCAGCCTGAAGGCTCTGAAGCACCCCATCTCCAGCAGTCCCTCCCCTCCCTCCTTCAGAGCTGCTCACCGGCCTGTGGAAGGAGGTCTGCAAGGTTGGGGAAAGCCAGCAAGAACTCCCAGTACAGGCAGGAAGGGAAGTGAGGGAGGGAGATGCACCGCTGCGTACCAATGTACCAGTGTTAGACCAGGCACTGGCCCTCTGTCCCAGCTGCTCTGAGGAAACTCAGGGACAGTTGCTTTTCTTCTGTATCTTGTCCAAGCCTTAGATCCGCCACACCAGCAAGCAAGGAAATGCTCTTTGCCATACCAGCCCAGGTGCCCCTCACTGGAAAATCAAGGCAAACCTGATAGGACCAGCAGATGGCGTAATGGTTACGTCACTGAACTTCCAAGTAGTCAACTGTGGTTCAAGTCCTGTACCCAGAGAGGAGAATGCGGGAGAAGGGATTGAGGTGTGGCCATCCCCCTGGGGGGATTTCTCCTTTTCTGTCTCTCTGGCAAGTGCACACACCTTGTAGCGCTAACAAGGAGTGCTGAATGGAGAGCAAACCCCATAGATTTTGAAAGCAGGAAGGGGCCCTCGATATATCCCATTTTCCTTGCTCACATTACAGAAGAGTTTAAGTGACTAAGCCAGGGAGGTCAGAACCCTTGCACAAGGTCACACAGCTGGCTGGGAAAAGCCAGTGTATCCTGGCTTAGGCCCCCTACTTCTGTTCCTGCGCTCCATTTCTTTCACTAACACCTTGTACTTCTGGGCCAGCCCTGTGGCCCAGCAGTTAAGTGAGCTGCATCTTGCATGGCCAACAGTGCAGGTGAAATCCTAGACTTGGTAACTTGAAAAACATGCTGGCGTGTGTGTGTGCATGCACATATGCACGTGTTCATGCATGCCCAAAATCCTGAAGGAGAGAGAAATGGAGGCGAGGAAGCTGTGGTATGGCCACTCCCCATAGGGACCCTTTCTCCCTCTCCCTTTCTGTCTTTCTCTAACAAGTGCGTATGTACACCCTCTGCCAAATCAAACACACATCTTGTGGCTCCTTACCAATGTAGACAGTCTGCTTCCCCCTGCCACAGGCAAAAAACAAGGACACCTATTGCAGCCAGACCTGGGGACCCAATATAGCTGTGGGACGAGGTCAAGTGCCTCTAACGTCCTCTTAGACAAGCCAGGAATGAACATTGAAACCTAGACCGTCTTTTTGTTTGTGCCTGTTTCTGCAGGTTTTTTTTTTTTAATTTTGCTAAGGGGCATATGGGCTCACCAGAGAGAGAGAGAAAGAGAGAGAGAGAAAGAGAGAGAGAGTGAAAGTGAGATAGCATCCTCTAGGGAGGATGACCAGGCCACAGTCCCGTCTCCTCCATTCTCCTCTCAGGATTTGGGTGTGAACAGATGTGCAAGAGCCTGGTGTCTTTTTCAAGCTGCCAGGTCCCGGATTTGAACTGTGCTGTCCGCCATGTGGGATCCTGCCACCTTAACCTCCATGCTAGCTGCTGACCGACCTTGTTTCCAGTCTTTGATTCCTTAGAGTAGAAGGAATGTGGAGAAAAATCTGATGAATACCATGTAGTAGAAGGAATGGCCGGCCTGGATACTGCAAAAGAAGAAAAGCCGTGGGGGAGGCGGGGGACTGGAGCACGGAAGTCAAGTGTTGTTTGTTGGCATAGGGGGGGCACGTGTGTTCACAGGAGAGACAAGGAGAGAAAGTGAGAAATCACACACACACACCGGGGAGGGATGACTATGCCATAATCCTAGCACAATTTTCTTTTCTTTTTTTTAAGAGACTTTTTTTGCTATAGAGTGTGTGCACCCACTGAAGAGACAGAGAGACAGAAAACAAGAGATAACCCCCCCAACGGGGGTGGTGGTGGTGATGGCTACGCCATTGCCATTCTACTCTCAGGATTTTGGGCACAAACTCACCTGAGCCCAACATGTTTTAAGGCGCCAGACCCAGGACTCAAACCACAGTCGGCTACGTGGGAGTCCAGCAACACGGCCATTATGCCATCTGCTGGTCCCAATCCTGGTAAAATTTTCAAACTATAGGGCCTGTCTCAAACCTCAGCATCCTCTTGTACCTGGATACCCACTTTCTAGGGCATCTGAATCCTCTGCATGGCCTTCAGGACTCCCCATGAGGGCTGCATTCCTCCTGGAGGGTGACAACCCTGGGGCATAGACCCTGGGAAAGGGGAGGGCCTGGGAAATGGGATGTGCCTGGTGGCAGGTTTCTGGGGTCCTGGTTTTATTCCCCTCCTGCCTTATGGTTCTGCCCCACCTCCACCTCCAGGGTCAGAGCAGTTCCAGTGAGCCAGGGCAGGAGTAAAATCACTGCTCACCACCCCTGCCAGGTACAGTGCCACTCCTGCTTCCTAAAACGGACAAGCAGGGCCCTCACCTGGGGACAGGGCAGGCACGCAGCCTTTGACCTGTGCTCAAGCGGGAGTGGGGCACCTGCTGCTGTGACTAGCTCAAAGGCCTCTAGGTCTCTCCGGAGGGAGCAGAGCCTCTGGTGTGCGTGCATGTGCACATGTGTGCTGGCGGTGGGAGGTTCTCATTCTAGAAACACCACCACACATGCTCTGTGGGCTTGGTGTTCTTCCAAGGGACTGTCTGACCCTAAGATTCCCGTGCGTGAAAACACGTGATTCACTCATTCATTCACAGGCCAGCAAACTTCCACTGAGCAACTGCTCTGAATCGGGCCGCCTGCTGGGTGAAAGGATGGAGAAATGAGTGGCTCCTGTGATGACTCCGTTTTGCATGATTTTATGGAGGAAGGAAACCAGAAAGGATCCAATCCAGAAAACAGGCCCAGGATGCCAAATGGCTGCCTCCACTCTGTTTCTGAGAAACTATCAGGGAGGCCCTGGGAATCTTGGCCCCTAGTTCTGGTCAGTCCAGGGCCTTCTCTGCTCTGAGCACACTGGAGAGGGTGCTGGCTGGGCTGCTGGGCAGGCCCTGTGGAAACTCCAGGTGGGGGAACTGGAGTCTCCTTTCGGGAAGAGGAGTGCCAGTCTGTCATTACATGACTGGTGGCCCTCAACTGCAACCCCAGACCCCTTCCCAGGCCTCTGGGTCTCCCCTCCTCTGCAGTCTGGGACCCAAGACCACACAGAGGATGCGCCAGCCTTGGGGGGAATGTGGGATGGGTTCAAGGGCAGTTCTGCCGTTCAGGATCTGGCAGCACTGGCTGACCCTCCACCATCTGAGTCATGCTTGTCTAAACGGACAGAATGTCACCACGCCCGTGGCCCGCGTGGGTGCAGTAAGAGCACGTCTCCCCGACACACTTCAGAAACAAGGTTTCCCGTCCCTCGTCCCTCGTCCCACGTCCCTCGCAGGAGCCTGCGTCCTTGCGCATTTCCATCTCTCCAGAACTCAGAACCTGCAGAATCCCTGCCATAGCCAAGCGGAGGCGGAGGCAGAGGGGACCGGGAGGGTCTGAAGCCAGGGACTCCGTGTGCGGAGGTGACTGCCTGGGAGCAGCCGGCCTCCGTTCCTCACGTCCCCATCGGGGAACTTTCCTCAGTCCTGTAGCGCGGGTGATGAGCGCGGCAACTAATCCCATTCGCGGTCGCGGAGCCTGCGGGTGTGGCCCACCGGGTGGCGGTGACCGACTCCACCGAGCATCGGGGACAAGGCGGAACCAGGAGTCACGGGCAGATGCCCGTAGGTCACGGCCCGGGAGACTAGGGCCCGCCGCGCCTTCCTGGGCACCCCCGACGGGCGCCCGCAGCGAGCGCGCGGGGAAGCTGCGGCCCGGGCTTCCCACGCGCGCCCAGCGGAGGCCCCTGCCCGGACGCGGCACTCGGACCGAGGACGAGCCGGCGCCGGTCGGGGATTCGGGACACCCGCCCGCCCGGGGGAACAGGTGGTCGCCATCAGTGGCCGCAGTGTTTCTCGAGCTCTTAGGTCGAACCCAAAGGACGAGACCCCGGGGTTCTGACGTCTGTGGCGTCTGCTGGGCCATTGCTGGAGCGGTGCGCAGGGCCTTGCCGAAGGGGACAGAAGTGGCAAGCTCAAGAGTCCCCGGAGGTGGTAGCCTGAGCAGGCTGTCCGCTTAGCTCCTCCCCCTCTTCCCACTATCCATTGGGTGTGAACTAAGGGCCCGGAGGAGCCAGGTGCTGGGGATACCGAGGAATGCGGCGGACACTCCTCCCAAACGGCGGGTTGGAGACGCCAACGCCGTATACGCGTGGGAAAGGTCGTCCCAGGAGGAGCCGGCGGAAGGCGCGCCCAAACCAGAGTAGGAGGGGCCGAGAGGGAAGGCTTCCTGGAGGAGGTGACCTTCTGGTGAGCCTGATGGATGAGGAGGGGTTTCCTAGGGGAAGTCCATGGAGACAAACCAGCGCATTCTGGGCTGGGTAAATGAGTGCAGTCTGCACTTAGCAAAGCAAAGCAATCGACAATTAAATGAGGGAGAGAGAGAGATAGAGAGAGAGAGAGAGAAAAGATATTTTGAAGAAGGTATCGAGGTATCATAGGAAGGACCAGAACGTTGTTGTTGAGCTGCTTTTGCGCTTCCTTTCCGATTTGGCACTGTTGACAGTTTTACTTACCCTTGGGGGCAGTGGGGAGGTCGGATCTCGCGATTTTTCGGAGCCCACTGGGATAGTGGCGAAGAGGCGTCAGGCTCCGTCCCCGTCCCCGTCCCCGTCCCCGTCCCCGGGATCACATAGTTCAGAGGAGTTCAGAGTAGGTAGGACGGGCAGTCAGTAAAAAGGGGGTGTGCATCCGGGGACTGGAGGGAATGACAGCAATTAGGGCAGGGCTGAGTGGTGGCTCACCTCTGGAAGGTTCCCCAGGCCAGCCCCAGCGCCTATGTTAAACCTCAAACTGAA
>NW_006160123.1:2010927-2027385 GCF_000334495.1 Tupaia belangeri chinensis
CTCCCCCCCCCCCCAGGGATGGCCACACCGCAATCCCTTCTCCTCTCAGGATCTTGGGCACGCACGCACACGCGCCTGGCGTGAGTTTTAAGCCACCGGGTCCGGTACGTGAACCGCAGCTGACTACCTGGGAGTCCAGCGACCCAGCCATTACGCTAACCGCTGGTCCCATGGAAGCCGAATTTCTTACCCTGGAGCTCCAGCCGCCGGGAGACTGTGCTCCAGCATCAGGCCAGCATCAGGTCGTGCCCTCTGCCAGGGGCCCAGGCCGTCGTTCTCTTGAAGTCCCAGCTACCCTCTCCACCCTGACCCTTGGGCTCCCCCTGGCAGCCACTCTGCCCAGACAGCCTCTCCAGGGCAGAGCAAATTCTAACTTTTTTTTTTTTTTTTGGAGAGATTTTCACTGTAGGGCGTGTGCGCTCGCCAGACAGAGACATAGAGACAGAAAGCGAGAAATCACCCCCCAGGAGGATGGTCACACCGCAATCCCTTCTCCTCCATTCTCCTCTCGGGATCTTGGGCACGCACGCACACGCGCCTGGCGTGAGTTTTAAGCCACCGGGTCCGGGACACGAACCACGGTCGACTACGTGGGAGTCCAGCGACATAGCCATTATGCTAACTGCTGGTTCCCGCAGGCTCTAACATTTATTGAACCCCTACTTCAAACAGGGATACTTAATATTTCACATGAGCCTGATGGGTTACCCTTTTTAAAAGATGGGGAACTTGGGGCCAGCGTGGTTAGGAGTGCTGGACTTCCACATAGCCGACTGCGGTTGGAGTCCCTGACCTAGTGGCTTGCTTTCTTGCACCCCCTCTCTTCCTCTCTCTCTGCCCAAATTAAAATAAATAAAGCTAAATAAAACAATTCTTTAAAAAACTAAAAACGATGGGGAACTTGTGGCTCAGAGGAAGGACAAGCTCAGCCTTAGGAATTTAGTGGAGCTGGGATGAGCCCTGAAGGAAGCTCTCCCTCAGGTTAGGAGCAGGGACTAGAAGCCCCTGGTGTGCTGGTGCTCCAGTGGCTAAGACCCACTTGGTCCGAGAACTCCAATTTCTGCTTGGTGGGCACTGAGCTGGCCAGGGAACGTTACAGAAGGTTCCATCTGTAGTCCCTCCTTTGGCACTGGTGTTACTTCTAGCCCCCCAACATACCTTGAGGGGGCTCAGTTGGCCTTTGGTCAGGGAAATCATAACAATGATCTTTTTCCTTTTGATCTGCCAGAGGGTGCATATGCTCACCAGAGAGACAGGAGAAAGCATGCCTCCCCATGGGGCACGGTCACGCTATAATCCTTTTTCCATCTTGCTGGGATTTGGGGCACGCATGCACATGCACCCAGGGTGTTCCAAGCCACCAGATTCGGACCTGAACTGCGAGGTCGGTTATGCAGGATCCAGCAGCTCCCTTAACCACCGGGACGAAAACTGGCCGGCCCTGCAAAACATCTTGAGTTGGGGTGGATGGCTTTCTGGCTGCTAGAGCTGCTGGACCAGGGCCACCCATGCTTACCCAAGGAACCACTTCCCTTCTAGAACCTAGAGGGGTGAAGCAGCGGCCCCAGCACCCCTTTCCTCCTGCACTGTAGGGGGTCCTCCCTCAGGCTTCCCAAACAGGCAGACAGGTGGCTGCTCGGACCCTGAGGGTCCCGGGAAAGAACCAGGAAGCGGGCTGGCTGTGTTTGCTCAGAATCCCTGCTTCTAGGGTCCCCTGCTCCCAATTGCCAAGCAGTGGGAGGGATGGGGAGGTGGAGAGGACCTCATTGGCAGCCCTCGTGGGCTGAGCCCTGCTCCTCCTACACTGTGATTGTCCTCTTACACCTTCCAGTGGCTAGAGGGTAGATCACTTAAGATCTTCCTGTTTCCTAATCAAACTATGGTCAGAAAGCAGTTTGCCACTTGGAGAACCCAGATTCTCACTAGGTTGGCCATTGTGCGGGGGCCTTCCTGGCTGTTAAAGCTCGCTGGTCTCCTACTAAGATAGGAAACCAGGGCACCTGGGTGTCAGGCTGGGTCTGGGCAACTCACTACCCTACCAGGGGGGTACTGGGGAGCCGGCGCCGGAGTAAACAGCTGCTTCCACTTTTCAGGGCGCAGAGCCGAGAGGGGGAGGAAGGAAAGGACCAACAAGAGAGGCTCTCTTGGACTTCTAAACATGACTTTGACAGCCACCACTCAGGTGCAAACCTTGGACTAAACCTGGTCCCTGTTAAAATGACACCATTTATTTACAAATATCTGTACAATTTGAGCGCCAAGTCAGGACCTTGCAGAAACAAAGCAGCAGCCTTCTTTTTGAAGGGCAATTGCAGGCAGCAGTTTTTCCCTGAACCTGTTGGGAGTGAGATGGACATGGACCGATACGCACCATGAGCCAGGCGTAGGGACACTGGCCTTTCTGCTTCTCAGAGAGAACTGAAAACATGTCTAAAACAGCCTCAGGTGCTGCGCACTGAAGCCACACGGGGGAGGGAGTGGGGGCGGAAGTACTGAGACGCACCAAGAAGCCCTGGCTGGTGGGCAGTGTGATGCCGTGGGCCTGGCCGAGTCTGCGCTGTGCTTCATCTTGACGGTACTCACTGAGCAGGCTGCCAGTGAGAAGAGAACATTCCATCTCCCGTGGCGGGTTTTCTCCCTGCTCTGTGCTGTGGCGTCTCCGAATAAAGGTTTCCGCAGCTGTGTGGGGAGGTAGTGGCAAAGTGGCTACAGTGTGATGTGGTTTTAATAAAAATTTTATTACACAGCCATGATATAATCAACACTTATCCAAATCCAAATGATACTAAATACAGATCTACATGGTGGATCAGAATGACTCCGACAAATTATACGGATTCTGTAATTTTATGTCTTTTAAAACCAGAAAGGAAACGAGTCCGAGTTCGTCATGATCAGAGAGGTCCCAGCAGCTCCGGGACTCTGCTGGAGTCCGGGCAAGGTTTAGCAGTCTGTGATTCCGCGTTTACACAATTGTCTATACAGAGTTTCGGGCAATGGACTGTTCAAGTATGTGTGATTTAATGAGTCCATCACCACTCCTCTGCCCAGCCGCACCGTGCTCCAGTTCCCACGTCGCTGTTACTGCCTCGTGTACCCATTTTACAGTCATGATACTTCCTTCAAACCATCCATCGCTGCTTTTTTAAAGAATAAAAAAATGTAAACTAAGTTAAAGCAACACTGAGGCTCTACTAAACCCAGAAGAATGACCAAGCTCATTTTTATGTTGAAATACAACTTCACTCCGTGATTCCCATCGCCCCCCTTCCTTATACAGAAGTAGGGTGAAGAAGTACAAAGCAGAGCTTCTAGATTCCGCTCCCTCTTGGGGAAATCGGCAGCTCTCAGCTGTTTCTTTAGCTTAGTTCTTGGTATATAGTCAGCTGTACTTTGTTCTGAAAAGATTTGTTAAATGCCACTTTTATTTACACTTGGAGCTTTACACCTGAGAATGATTATCAAGCAGTCAGCTTATCTCTTTTCAAACATTTCATAAAGACATACACACCTCTGCTGGCTTCACCCTAGCTGCACAATATATATGCTTACCATATATATATGTATACACACACACAACTGCACATGCTTGGTACATTTGCAACCTACACCTTTTTGTGTTCTCTCTGCACATTCATGTTGCATTTCTCTTAAAAAACAAAACAAAATGTTATTCTTGCCAGAACAGCAAAACAGAATCACTAAGAGACAGGTACACTGGGTGGGGAAAAGACACACTATGCTTGGCCAAGAAGCTGTGGGCTGTACCCATGGACGAGCGAGACACTTCTCTGCCCTCCCTGGTACCTGGCTGTGGCATCCCTCTCACCTGCCAGGACCTGGCCTGCAGGGCAAGGGGCTAAACTGGGGAGTTTCCTCGAGGCAGGAAGGCGATGGGATGGGAAGGACGTGGAGAGGGGAAGTTACACAGCTACAGCAGTCAGGCCTGTTTAGTAAGAAGAATCACATTTAATGAGTTTCTTTCTTGCAGTTTCAGATGCTCAAGTACAGCTGAAAAAAATCTGAAACAGCTATAGACCCATGACAGACTGATACAAAGAGTACTGCATTTTAAAAAATGATAAAAAATCCACACACTTACATACACATACATACAAACACACACTCTCTCTCACTCTCAAATAGACCCCCCCTCCCTCCCCACAAATATACACTTTTTGGAAACTAAGTTGGTTTTGAAAACCCCTCTTCCACAGAGATAGGAAGAAGGGAAGATGAGGAGAGAGGAAGGAGGACTGCAGGTGCCCAGTCCCCACTCCCTCCACAGGGGCAGGTGCCAAATGTTCAATGGTTGGGGCCGAGGCAGCCTGCAGAGACTGCCCAGTGCTGCTGCTATCGCCACCAGAGGCTCCAGCAAGAAGCCCAGCTCCATGGTAATACTGAATGCGTGCAGAGTGGCCAATGAACTGTGCTGGTTTTTTAAAAAATAATAATAAAATAAAAAATAAAAAGAGGGAAAACACAAATCTAAAGGCATGGATAAAGCCCAAGAGAGCCCAGATCCACACTTGGTGGGGCCGGGCGGGAGGACAGGGATGTGGGAGATGGTGCAGACAGGGGAGGTCTATACAGCAAATGGTTTATATTACAGATGACTGGCAGTTTCGAGTCTCTTCCCAGTTCTGCTGTTCCAGCCCAAAGAGGGCAGATCAAAGGAAAAGAGGAAAGGCGGGACACTGTGATGGGCATGCGGGGTTGGAGCAGCAGGCTGGGTGTGCTCAAATGAGCCCCCGTCGCTTTTTGTAGTCTTCCAAGTTCAGAGATCTCCTCGGAGCCCCATCCTTGGCCGGTGGAGCCTTGGAAGTGATGGCCAAAGCCTTGGACTCTGCGGGAAAGAAGGGCAGGTTGGCGGCTGGGTCCCTACGAGTCTTCCAGTCTTCATCCTCAGGCAGCCTGGTCGTGGCCTTAGCCCCTCTCACCCTGCAGCCTGTCTTACCTCAGCCTCAGGAGCCTCGAATGAGTAGATATCCCCATGTTCCCTGGAACTCAGGCCCCCTTGCTGGCCGAGAGGGCCCTGGACCCATCTGGTCCTCGGCCATCAGCACTCCCCATCCCCTCGCATACCTGAGCTGGGAACTTGTAAATCAATCTTCACATCGAAATCATGTACTTTGAACAGGTCTTCGGAGAGGTCACTGGCTGACTTAGAATTCAAATCTTTATCTTTTCCCTGACCCTGCAATGCAAAGAGGAAACCTAATTAAAAATGCATAAACGCAAGTGGATTTCAAGAGGCAGCCGTCACTAATGGAAACAGTTCACTAGATTTTCCTACTAAAGCCCTTTTCTGATTTCTTTTCTCAGAGAGATGGAGCATGGAGAGGCCACAAAGAGCTTTCTCTTCTGCAGTCTGAAAACGAAGATGCGAAGGCTCATGTCTGTGCTATGAGAGCAGAAAGGGTGGGCTAAAGACAACAGGCCCCCCCCCTTTTTCCTTTTACTTTTTATTTATTTTTAAAGTTTTTACCATAGAATTGGGGCCCAGCAGGTGGCATGGTGGTTGAGGTGCTGGACGCTCCCACATAGGAGACCACAGTTCGTGTCCTGGACCTGGTGGCTTGCTTTCTCAGTTTCCCTCTTTCTCTCTCTCTCTTGTCAAATTAAAATAAGTGAATGAATAAATAAAATTAAATAATTCTTTTAAAAAATATGTGAGCATTCACCAGAGAGAGACAGAGAAAGTAAAAAATCATCCCTTGGGGGAATGGCCACTCTGCAATCCCTCCTCCTTCACTCTCCTCTTGGGACTTTGGGCACACATGCACACACGCTCAGTATGATTCTTAAGCTCTTGGGCCCAGGGTTCTACCATGAAGCTGGCTATGTGGGATCTAGCACCTTAACCTCCACACCACCTGCTGGCCCAACAGGCCACTCTCTTTTTTTTTTAAAGAATGATTTCATTTAACCACCTACTTATTTTTTATTTTGACCAGAGAGGACAACGTGAGAGAGAGGGAAAGTGAGAAAGCAAGCTGTCAGGTCCGGTATTTGAACCGCAGTTGGCCATGTGGGAGTCCAACGCCCTTAACCTCCATGTCACCTGCTGGCCCCACCAACAGGCTGCCTTGTAACCCACCAAGTCGGGGTCGGAGTTCTTGGAGCACTGATGGCTTCACAGGAAAAAGCCTTACTTGGGCAGAAAACGCTTCTACATGGCAGTTTCTCGCAGTTTTTTTTTTTTGGATGTGTTTTCAAAGAGCTCTTACTTTTACAATCATTTGATCCAATTATCCTGAGAGGTAGGTAGAAGATACTATTATCCCCACCTTGCTTATGAGAAATTGTGGCACAGAGGTCTAAAAGTTGCTGAAAGACAAGGCCCTTTTAGTTAAGTAGCGGTGTTGGTAGAGAACGCAGGTTGTCTGGTCCAGATTCAGTAGCTGTTGGTGTAACTGAGATGGAGAAAGGGCTTCAAGTGGGCTCAATGTTCTTCCAGGTGCAAACATCAAGCTCAAACAGGTAAGAGGCTTGCTCAGTGCCCGGCCAGCAGCCTCGTCAGCAGCCCACCAGGGGTCCCTGCACTTGCCTTGCTCATTTCCTTTGGAGCATCTGGCAATACTCCAGAACCGTATTTTGCATTCAGCTGGGCCAAGATGGCGGCCTGAACAGCTGGGTCTCTGGACTGAGAGAGAAAGTAAGTTATTGTAGAGACTGCTCAACACTCGACTCCTACTGCCAGGTTCTCCCCACCTACCACCACTAATCCCAAGTACCACGGTGGACCCTTCAGCAGTCAGTGGGGTTCTCTTCTAAGCAGCCAAAAAGGACAAGTAAGAGCATTAAAGCCCAGCAAAGCCCGAGCTAGGGACGGATCGCTGCAGTCTACTGCCCTGGAAACCCACCCTGGTACAGGGGGCTGCTGGTCCTTGGGTTTTTACAAATCCATGCCAGGTTTTCTCTACCTGTATGCCCTATAGCAAGTTAAAAAAGGAAGCGTCCAGACCCAGGAGCTTGAGGCAAGCAAATCCCAGCTAAGAAAACATTATTTTTAACTTCTTTATTAATTTCCTAATGGAATTCATTTTATGTCCTAGAATCTAGGTCCTCACTAAAACTGTCCTCTTTAAGCACTCACATTAGAAACAATGGTAGGTTTGCACTGCCGCCTGGTAAAGGGATCCATCTGTTGGTTTTTCATGTTGTGACTTTCAGCCTGAAACCGAGAGCATGCATTACAGAACTGTCTCCTTCCCGCTCCTCCCACTCCTCTCATTCACCATAAGCTGGCACATGCGTAACAGTCTTTGCAAGGGACTGAAACAAAATCAAACTCTAGCAAGATGTAGAAAAGATTTCCCATTATTTTGTTAAAGAAATGTTCAGTGATCCAGATGCACTTGTCTTACTCACCACAAGGGCCTTCTCAGACTCCACGATGTTCCACTCCCGGTTCCGCTGGTTGATGTAACTGTAGGGTGAGTAAGAGGGGTGAGTCAGTGGGCTGTGAGAGGAGGCAGGGAGCCATTGAGCCTTGACCCTGGGGAGCTGTGAAGCCAGTGCAGTGCGGCACAGGGCGCCCAAGGTCACAAACTCTCCTGGTAATTTCGGCCAAGGTATGTGGGCCAAAGATAGAGGTGTGACCCAAACAGGCTCGGTAACACACCTGATGGCAGATATGTTCTTTGTTCGCTGGCGGTCCAGGGCCTCTGCCCGCTCCTCCAGCTCGTTCAGCTGGTCTTGAATTTGTTTGGCCTTGTCCTGATCTCCCAGGTCCTCGGCCATGGCCTGCACACACAGAGAGGCATGAGCTCTTGGCTACAAATGGCTCTGGATCCCACACGGGTCAGATATCCCATGTAGATGTGAAGGAATATAGAAGAAGTACTTCACAAAGAACGGGAATAATTTTTAGTAGTAAGAGCACCTTCCCATATGGCTCGAGACGCCTGGTGGCAGTGATAGGTAACATTAACCTTAGAAGCCAGACCCTCTATGGCTCAATGAAGCTCCGTAACAAGGCTCACCCCATCCTGGTGTGAAGAACAGAAAACCACCAACCACAGCTGGGCTTGACAGAATCAGTATGTTAGACCCAATGCTGACTTCTACCCTGGGGTCTATTTCATTATACATGAAACTAAAGTGCCTAGGAAGTAAGGAGAATTAAACAAATCAAACATGATCCGCTTCAATTTATAGAAACGGCCAAGGAATGCCCAGGTGCCAAGAATGCACTGTATTGCTTCTAGTCAAGCCTAGAATTTCCTCCCAATCCTGCCACCATTATCTTGTCAGAGGATGAACAAGTTTGGTTTCCACACTTCCTTACAGGGTGGGGAAAGAGGCTTGTGAGCAAGTCCTTACCTTTTCCTTTAGCAGCTGAGTCTTCTTCATAGCATAGTTGGGTGGAGCTTTTCTGAACCTTTCTTTCTCTTTTACAATCTGTACCAGAGAGGAGATACCAGCAGTGAGGTCTTCCTAAGCTACTTTTGCAGGCAGGCTAAGCGAGCCCATTTTGGAGGCAAGCAGCTAGTTAAAAGGGGGCTGCTCCTCCTACAGCAGTGCCACGCCCAAGAGAGTTCACTGCAAGGGTACTATGCTGCTTCTGGAGTCACCGAGATTCTTCTGGGACAGTCTGAAGGAACATGCACCAATTAACGCAGTGCCATGCCCGAGAAAGAGAGTTCACTGCAAGGGGTACTATGCTGCTTCTGGAGTCACCGAGATTCTTCTGGGACAGTCTGAAGGAACATGCACCAATTAACAGCAGCAGCCCAAGGGCCTGGTACTGTAAGGCTAGCCACGGTCCAAGAGAACAGAGATCAAAGAATTTTACCAAAATGTTTTAAAGAAAGAAAACTCTTGAAGGCCAGATCCCTGAACCCTGAATACATTTAATCTATGACTTTAGGTGCGAATGTACAGAGAAAAGTTTGATGAAGTATAAATAATAAGGTAGCAATTTCATGCACAGCTCAAAATGGGGAAAGAAAATCATGATCTTCTCTAAACAATGGTTCTTTTAAGACCCTCCAGGCTCTGGGGTACTAGGTTTCTTACCTCTTCAATGTCCTGATCATTAAATTTATAATTAAGAGCTTCTTTAATAGATAATTCCTTCTTATTGATTTCATCTAAAGTGGGCAACTGCATGCCAGCAGAGAACATCTGGACCAAAACATGAGAAAAGATAAGTTAGGGACTGTGGAAAAGAAACGCTGTCAGTATTCACGAAAAACTGTTAGGCAGTCTCTAGCTACTCACCGCTTCTTTCCACTTCATGAATTCACTTTCAGTGAATTCTTGGTTTGAGACAAACTCTAGGCGGAATACTCGCTGGTCGTTGCCATGCCTACACAGAAAAGAAACAGCAGCTCCAAGATTTGCGTGCTGACTGCAGACCAGCAAAGCACCCCTCCAGTGTGTGCACTGCCCACCTCTGGGGTTCTTAAGCTTGGCTCTCTTTAGAACCATACTGAACCATTATAAAAATTCCAATGCTAAAACACCACCCTGGAGCAAGCGAATCCCAATCTCTGGGAGTAAGAACCAGGGACTGGAATTAAAAACAGACCAAAACAAAACCACCCTCTCAGTTTGTTTCAATGGGCAGCCAGGGTTGAGAATCATGAAGTTAGCACTGGAAAGCAAGAGACTTAGCCAATGCTTCCAAAAGTTAATTAACAATGAAACAGGTCACAATCAACATGAAGACTACGCAAAGTTATGTATTCATCTGAATGAATGACACACAACACTACTCCCTACCGGGGAAGAACACGGTCTTCCTCCTGCTGGCAAAGCCAAGTGACTCAGTGCCATTCCCTAGGGGGTCTCTGCTTCTCACAGCCACTCCCTACATCCATCTAGCTCTTTTTAAACAGGCCAGAGGAGGTGAGAGGGTGGGAGAGGGGAACGGAGACACCATGGAGACCAAGTTGGGCCATGGGAAAACCGTGTCTACTACCCACTGCCGTGTAAGCCTGGTAGACTCCTCCTGTTTCTCCTATACGGGGTCTAATACTCGGGCTCTGGGGGCAGGGATTTGTATGCGACTGTTTTGGTCTCTCCTTTATCTCGATGCCGAGAACAGTGCCCAGCACACGGTAGACCTTGAGTAAATAATTGTTGAGTGAATGACATACTCATTTCCCTGAAGCAAACCGAGTCCAGAAAGGTACCCGACTTGTCACAGATGAGGCTGGCAGAGGAACCGAGCCAGGACCAGAAGCCAGCCTCCTGATGATTAGCACAAGAAAACGCCTCCAGGCTCTGGGAAGGGTCTCCCAGGGTCCGGCATTTTCTTTCGACATGTCCTGCAGCTTCCTATCCCTGGTGCCCACTGTGGCAGAGGATGTCCCTACAGGCAAAGGTGGAATACAAGTTTCCCTCCAAGTGCCTTTGGGGACAGCATTAACTATGTTCACTGTAACACAAAGAACCCACACTGGGAATCGAAGCCCAAACAGCAGTGCCTGTTTGATGCGGGAGCAGAAGCAGCCATGGAAGCACCTCTCACCGTAGTTGTAGCCCTTTGTTTGTTCTCGTGCCTCCAAGCTGGTAAACTTTGGCTGTTTCCACAACACCTGTGATCTCAGCAACCTACGTGAAAGGACAGACACTAGTTAAAAACAAGCCTTTTTGGGGCCAACAGGTGGCCTGGTGGTTAAGGTGCCAGATTCCTACACTGCCTATCAGTTCGAGCCCATGGACCTGGTGGCTTGAAAATCATGCCGGGTTCATGTATGTCTGCCCAAAATCCCAAGAAGGAACTGCGGTGTGGCCATCTCCCTTGGGGATGGGATGATTTCTCACTTTCTCTGTGTCTGGTTGAGTGCCTGTGCCCTGTGGTAAAAACCTAGCCTTATCAGGAGCAGCTATGGTGCCACAGGTTGTAGGGCACTGCAGTGTAGGTTAGGGCCACTGGGAGGCTGATGTTGGATCCTGGATAGACCTGAACAAGCTGGGTGTGGTGTGTACCTGAAATCCCAGAGAACTAGGAGACTGGGCAGAGGATCCCAATGGGTCAAATACACTTCTCTCTCTCAATCTTCTCTTCCTTCCCTTCTCCTATGCTCTCTAATTAAAAACAAAACAGACAGAGCCTTTCAGAGCTCCTCACACCAGTTCTTCTTTGCCTCTACCTACCTGAATGCAGACAAATGACGCTGTGCTGAGAGGACCCCACAACTGCCCAGTGTAAGAAAGCTCCAGGAGAGGGGCTGGCAGGTGGCATGATGGTTAAAGGCGCTAGATTCCCACATGGCCGACCGTGGTTCAAGTCCTGGATCCGGCGGCTTGCTTTCTCACTCTCTCTCCCCCTCTCTCTCTCACTCTGTCCCTCTCTGGTCAAATTGAAATAAACAAATGAATAAATAATAAATAAAGTTAAATAAAATAATTATTTGAAAAAAAAAAAAAAGAAAGCTTCAGGAGAAGACACTGTTAGTCTAGGTGGTCTGTTAGAAGTTTTTCCTCTGGGGCTGGCAGGTGGTATGGTGGTTAAGGGTACCAGATTTCCACAGGGCCAAATGTGGTTCAAGTCCTGGACCTAGCGGCTTACTTTCTTGCTCTCTCTCTCTCTCACTGTTCCTCTCTAGTTAAATTTAAATAATTAACGTTCAATAAAATCTATTTATTATTATTATTATTTTTTTTTATTTATTTTTTTGAGAGGTTTTCGCTATAGGGTGTGTGCGCTCGCCAGAAAGACAGAGACAGAGAGACGGAAAGTGAGAAATCACCCACCAGGGGGGATGGCCACGCCACAATCCCTTCTCCTCCATTCTTCTCTCAGGATCTTGTGCATGCACGCACACGCACCTGGCTTGAGTTTAAGCCACCAGGTTGACTACATGGCAGTCCAGTGACATAGCCATTATGCTAACTGCTGGTACCAAGAAAATAATTCTTTTTTTTTTTGAAGAGGTTTTTGCTATAGGGCGCATACGTTTGCCAGAAAGACAGAGAGAGACATAGAGACAGGAAGCGAGAAATCACCCCCCGGGGGGATGGCCACGCCGCAATCCCTTCTCCTCCATTCTCCTCTCGGGATCTTGGGCACGCACGCACACACATGCGCCCAGCGTGAGTTAAAGCCACCAGGTCCAGGACTCGAACCGCGGTCGCCTTCGTGGGAGTCCAGCGATATAGCCATTAGCTAACTGCTGGTTCCCCCTAATAAAATAATTCTTTAAAAACAAAAAGTTTTTCCTCCAAGGTTAGCGGGTAGTAAGGTGGTAAGGTCCTAGACTCCCACACAGTAGATGATAGTTCAAGTCCCAGACCTGGCAGCTTGCTTTCTTATGGTCCCCCTCTTTCTCTCTCTCTGGTAAATTGAATAAATACATAAAATAAAATAAATAACTTATGGAGCTGGGAGGTGGTGTAGTGGTTGAGGCACTAGATTCCCACATGGTCGACTATGGCTTAAGTCCCAGGCCTGGTGGCTCTCAACTTACACTGGGCATGTGTGCATATGTGCCCAAAATCCCAGAAGAAGGGACTGTGGCACGGTCATCCTCCTGGGAGGAGATTTCTCGCTTTTTCTCTCTCTGTCTCTCAGGCTAGCACACGTGCCCTATGGCAAAAAGTCTCTCTCTTAAAAAACCCAAATTTGGGGCCAGCAGGTGGTGTGGTGGTTAAGGTGCTGGACATTCCCATATGGCAACCACGGTCCGAGTCCTGTTGGCCTGCTTTATCACTTTCTCTCTCTCTCTCTGCTTATCTCTCTGGTCAAATGAAAATAAACGAACGCATAAAATAAAATTAAATAATTCTACAAAACTCCCCAAACCCCAAATTCTTTAAAAAAAAAAATAAACAATAAACAGCCTGGAACAAAACAAACACAACACAGCAGAAAAATCACAGAGCTGTTAAAGTGATTCAGACTACAGAGGCACTGCTGGAATATCTATAAAAGCCTGACAGCTAAAGCTTTCTTTTTTCTTTCTTTCTTTCTTTTTTTGGTTATAGAGTGTGTACATCCACCAGAGAGGAGAGAGCCTTCTCCAGTAAAGGCACAAGCCACTGTACACAGACTTTTGTTTTTGACCTCAATACAGTCTTCTGGTCTGTAAGTCACTTTGTATGTAACACGGCAATTTTTCATTCATTTGCTTTTCATATGAATAAATCTTTTAGCTTATGTAACATCCATTTTAAAATTCCTTTTTAAAAAATATTTCTGCCATAGGGCACATGTGCTCACCAGAGACAGAGATGAGGGCAGGGGGAGAAAGGGAGGAGAAAGTGAGAAATCACCCCTTGGGGTGATGGTCACAACGCAATCCTTTCTCCTCCATTTTCTTGTTGGGATTTTGGGTATGTGCATGTGTTTTTCAAGCTGCTGGCTACGGGACTCCAACCACCACGCCACCTGCTGGCTCCAGCCATAAATACTTTATGTCTCCATTCTCTCTTTTATACTCAAGGAGGATAGAGAAAATTATTCTAAATCCAAACCCACCAGGCCCTTGGGCTCCAACTACTTTCCCTGGCTGCAGGTCATGAATGACAGCCCATCACTTCAGTTTGTCTTTGTGTAGCATCGGAGTCTATTTTTCACTCAAATGGTGGAAGAAGTATGACAACGTCGTTCAGTAGTTTCTATCCCCAGTTGAGAACCATATTTAAAATGTGGATAATTACTCCAGGAAAGAAATACCAACCCGATAAACTGGTTTGCTGTTGTGGTTTCCAATTCCAATTCGGACAAAACATCCCGTGACTGTTTTAGCAAAGAAGGGCATGTGACACCAACGTTCTAGCTTATGCCGTGACAATCGAACCCGATTCAATTCTTCAGGTAAGGAGACTGGTTGTGATTTTGGAGGGATCTCTTCTTTCCTATGAGAAAAGTGTTCATCATAAAAACAGAAAATAAAAATATCAACTTCTCAAAACATAACTCAACTGAAGAAGTACATGTGATTAACCCAGTAGGAGAAATAAACGAAGCACTAGAAACGCTTGAGTTGTAACAGAATCCTATTCCTAACCAGCCATGGAACTGTCCTGAAGGAGGCTGTCGTCCAGACAACCTATCAGAGGAAGAAAACGAACAAACGCTCAGGCCAATCTGAGGGAGGCATGAAGACAGCTCCTACCTCCCAGGCCCAGATGAAATGCCCAAGGTTACAGGGCCTTGGGCCTAGGAGGCAGAGACAGAGGAAATAAATGACCTGCTGGTCAGTGCAGCAGGTTAGGTTAGAACCCAACCAAAGCTCACAGCTTACGCAGGGAGACTTCAGACGCTATGCTAAGACTTTCCTCAAAGAACCCACTCATCTTTTTTTTTCTTTAAAGAATTGTTTTATTTAACTTATTTTTATGTACGTATGCATATATTTTAATTTGAACAGAGAGGGACCGAATGAGAGGGAGAGAGAGAAAGTGAGAAAGGAAGCTGCCAGGTCAGATACTCGAACCACAGTCGACCACATGTGAGTCTAGCGCCCTTAACCTCCATGCTACCTGCCAGCCCTGAACCTCCTCATCTTATCCCCTAGATCAAAATTAAAACACTTACTCCTCCTCTTCATCAGACGACGACGTCCGGGATGAGCGGTCTGACTTCTCACTGGACTTGTCATCCTCTTCCTCTTCCTCATCGTCAGAGTAGACCTCACTGGTTTTTAATGGCTGTTTTTTGGCAAGCAGCTCAGCTACAAAGAGAAGTGAAATATTTAATGAGGTACTCTGAATGAGAAACCAAAACATCTTCATCCTTGAAAAAGAACTGAAGGGGCCAGCAGGTGGTGTGAGAGTTAAGGTGTTGAACTCTGACCCAGCCAACTGCAGCTTGAGTTCTTAAAAAAAAGAAAAAGAAAAAGAAATTGCCGGACTCGGACTGTAGTTGACTAGGTGAGAGTTGAGCAATGTAACCATTATGCCATCTGCGGATTAATTAATTAATTAATCTATCTATTTATTTATTTAAATTTGACCAAAGAGGGACAGAGTGAGAAAGAAAGAGGGAAAGTGAGAAAGCAAGACACCAGGTCTGGGACTCAAACCGTGGGCGAGAGTTCAGCGCCCTTAACCACAGTATCACCTGCTGGTCCCCCTCCCGTTCTTTTTTTTTTTTTTCAATAATTATCTAATTTTATTTATTCATTCATTTATTTAAATTTGGCCAGAGAGAGACACAGAAAGCGAGAGAGAGAGAAAGTGAGAAAGCAAGCCACCAGGTCTGTCTGGGACTCAAACCGTGGTTGGCCATGTGGGAGTGTCCGGCACCTTAACCACCATGCCACCTGCTGGTCCCGTTCTTTTTAAAAAAGAAAAAGAACGGAAACATGGAAGAGAATTCAAATAGATAGCTCTATCCTCTCTCTGGCCTGTATTATGAGTTAAATTAGTGAGTTGAAGTGTGTGTGCGTGCACTTTTTGTTGTTGTTGTTGTTTTTAAGAGATTTTTTTTTTATAAGGCATGTGCATACACCAGAGAGACAGAAAGTGAGAAATGGTCATGCTGCAATCCCTTCTCCATTTTCCTCTTGGGATTTTGGGCATGCACAAGCGCCTGGCATGAGTTTCAAGCCACTAGGTCTGGAACCTGAACTGTGGTTGGACAAATTGGAGTCCAGTAACTTAACCACCACACCACCTGCTGACCCCCAGAGTAGTCTTTCAGTTGCCAAACATCAGGCTCCACAGACAAAAAAAGGAGGGAAAAAAATGGCTGAAGGGGACCAGCAGTTGGTGTAATGACTATGATGCTGGACTCCCATGTAGTCAGCCATGGTTCAAGTCCCAGACCCAGTGGCTTAAACTCACACCAGGCGCGTGTGCATGTGTGCCCAAGATCACAAGAGGAGAGTGGAGAAGAAGAGACTGTGGCATGGCCAAACCCCCTGGGGGATGATTTCTTACTTTCTGTCTCTCTGTCTTTCTGGTGAGTGTACGTGCTCTTCAGCAAAAACCTCTCCAAAAAAAAAAAAAACAGCTGAAGATTGTTAGTAAGTGGGAACCAGCAGTTAGCGTAATAGCTATGTCACTGGACTCCCATGTAGTCGACTGCAATTCACATCCCGGAACCAGTGGCTTAAAACTCACGCCGGGCGCGTGTGCGTGCATGCCCAAGATCCCGAGAGGAGAGTGGAGGAGAAGGGATTGTGGTGTGACCATCCCCCCTGGGGGGTGATTTCTCGCTTTCTGTCTCTATGTCTCTTTCTGTCTGTCTGGCGAGTGCACGCGCCCTATAGCGAAAATCTCTCCCCCCGCCCCCAAAAAAAGACTATTAGTAAGTGGGTGGAACAATCACTAATACTACCAATAGTTGTCTTTTATTGCAGTCAAAATACCTGAAGATGCATAGAAAAAGGAAAAAAAACTCATGATGTCTTCAGAAACTTGGAAAGAAACTTTATTTTGAATTTTAAAAAAGAATTATTTATTTAATTTAATTATTATCATTATTTGTTCGTTTGCTATAGGGCACATGTGCTCACCAGAGAGAGAGAGAGACAGAGAGAGAGAAAGCAAGCC
>NW_006160123.1:2027431-2031487 GCF_000334495.1 Tupaia belangeri chinensis
AGCAAGAAATCACCCCCCGGGGGGATGGTCACGCCGCAATCCCTTCTCCTCCATTCTCCTCTCGGGATCCTGGGCACGCACGCACACGTGCCCGGTGTGAGTTATTCGCTTATATTTTTAAAGAATTATTTTATTTAATTTTATTTATTCACTCATTTATTTTAATTTTACCAGAGAGAGGAAAAGTGAGAAAGAAAGCCACCAGGTCCAGGACTGGAACCGTGGTCAGCCATGTGGGAGTGTGTAGTGCCTTAACCACTACGCCACCTGCTGGTCCCCAAGAAAATGTTTTCTAAATGGCCAATTGGCACTGTCTCAATTACTCAACATTACTATTATAACTAAAAAAAAAAAAAAACCAGCCACAAATAATATGTAAACAAACAGATATGATTATTGTAGTGAAATTTTATTTACAAAATCCGTTTGTAGAGGACCCTTCTACCGTAAAAATTAAGGTGGGAGGCCAGCAGGTGGGGTGGTGGTTAATGCACTGGACACTACCAAATGACCAACCACGGTTAGAGTCCTGAACCTGGTGCTTGCTTTCTCACTTTCTCTGGCTCTCTCTGGTCAAATTAAAATAAAAATGAATGGGGGCCAACAGGTGGCAGGGTGGTTAAGGGCACTGGACTCCCACATGGTGAACAGCAGTTCAAGTCCCGGACCTGGTGGCTTGCTTTCCTCACTTTCCCTTTTTCTTTCTCACTCTGTCCCTTTCTGGTCAAATTAAAATACATAAATAAAGTTAAATAAAACAATTCTTTGTTTAAAGAATGAATACATAAAATTAAATAATTACTTAAAAAAAAAAAAAACAACCTAAGGAGCAATCTCCAAGATATACTTTTTTTTTTTCTTTTTTTTAAAGGATCTTGCCATAGAGCATGTGTGGCCACTGGAGAGACAGAGAGAGAGACGATAAAAGGGAAAATGAGAACTCACTCCCCTGGGGGATGGCCATGTTGCAACCCCTTCTTCTCCATTCTCCTCTTGGATTTTGGGTGTGTAAGCACAGGTGTGGTGTGAATTTCAAGCCACCAGATCTGGGACTTAAACCATAGTTGGCTATATGGGAGTCCAGTGCCTTAACCAGAAGTCACCTCCTAGTCCCTCAAGATATACTGGTAAATGAAGAAAGTAAGGGGGAGAAAAGTGTGTCTAGTATACTATCATTAGTCTGAGTTAGGACTTAGGTTTAAGAAAAAGAAGAGGGGCCAGAGGAAGCCTATGGTGAGCTGAATTCAGAGTGAAAAACTCAGGGAGGTGGCGAGGAAGCTAACCCCCAAGATGAAGGTGAAGATGTTGAGTCACCCAGACAACTATGTTCATGAAACCAAGTTGGACTTACAGAGTTCCAAGAAACTACGACCCTACCTTACACCCTTTTGAGGTCCCTTGAGAAAATGTAAGCGCTTTAAATGCCACCACACTGGAACAGGTATTTGCAAAACCGTTCCTCGCCTCCCTGGATGGTCACTGAGATGGAGCCAACTGCTTGGCAAAGTATCCAAGCAGCCTGTCTTCTACTGTCCTTTCTAGTGCATGTGATGGACAGGTTAGAATTTTGAACCAGACTAAATGAAAATGTACCCGTATGATACAAGGATGTGAAGGTTTTGTACGAGGAATGTGTACTTGCTTTTGTGAAACTTTTTTTTTTTTGGAGAGTTTTTTTTTTTCCCCTATAGGGTGCGTGCGCTCACCAGAAAGACAGAGAGAAGGAGAGAAATCACCCCCTAGGGGGGATGGCCACGCAGCAATCCCTTCTCCTCCTCCATTCTCCTCTTGAAATCTTGGGTACATGCACACGTGTCCAGCGTGAGTTTAAGCCACTGGGTCAGACACTCGAACCGTGGTCAACTAGAGTTCAGCGACATAGCCATTACACCAACTGCTGGTCCTGTGACCTTTTTTAATACTGGGGATGAGGAAACTGTGAAGCAGTGGAAAATGGGTGGCCCAGGCTATGAGAAGAGGAAGAACCCTTGTACACTATATTAGGAAAGACACTGTACACTGGAACTGATCACCACTGGAAAGAAGCTGCTTTGCCACATGTAGACAGCAAGCAGACATTAGGAATGAACAAAGAACCAGTCTCATATATACAAAGACGGGGTTGTGTTTTTGAGAGGTTTTTGCTATGGGGCATGTGTGCTTGTCAGAAAGCCAGAGAGACAGAAAGTGAGAAATCACCCCCTAGGGGGAATGGCCATGCCGCAATCCCTTCTCCTCCATTCTCTTCTCGGGATCTTGGGCACGCACGCACACGCGCCTGGCGTGAATTTAAGCCACCAGGTCCAGGACTTGAACCGTGGTCAACTACATGGGAGTCCAGTGACATAGCCATTACACCAACTGCTGGTCCCCAAAGACAGGGGGATTTGACAGTATGAGTAGTGTTAAATTTAACCCAACTGAGGCATTTCTCTTGGGAAGTTGTGCTCCTGACTGGAACACAGAACTGCATGACATGAGGCAAGCTACTCCTCTGAAAAAGGTTACCTTAGGTATAAGAACAAATACAATCTGCTGGAACCCTATGGAAGCTGTCATTTTTACTGCAGGTATGAAGCTTACAACAGGTATACTTCTGATATGCGTACGCTGGACACTCCCTTTACGGTTTGTATGGATCATGTATCTGTAGGGCTGGATATGGATTACTCTGTCACCAAGAGTTCGTGTCTTCTAGTTTCCACAAATCTATTCAGATCTTTCCTGTGGACTAAAGTTGAAGCAGGGAAGTCTACCACACAAATGAATGCAGCACGTAATCTGTGTGAAATGGCCTTCTGACAGCAAGTATACTGTGTGTGGATCGGAGGAAATGAACATATGTCTGTGGAAAGCAAAAGCTTCTGAAAAACTGGGTGAGCTTACATCACGAGAAAAGGCAGTCAAGGATTATAACCAGAAGCTGGAGGAGAAATTTCAGCATCATCTTCAAATAGAACAAATTGCTCGTCACTGACATCTACCAAGATCTACAGCCGGATCCAGGAACAGTGCATCATCAGAGAAGTTTGCTGACGAAAAGAAGTGAGTTGTCGTAAACACAGCAAGCCGGGGTGTGTGCCGATTGTGTCAGAGAAGAAACACACAGTGGCAGTTGTGAAATAATTTTAGGCACCCCTGCCAATACTGATGTATAATCATTTGTTGATTTTGATTTGTGAACATCACAAATAAAGAGTACTGGCTTTGGTTTAATAGTGCAAAAAAAAGTAAAAAAAAAAAAAAAAAGAGAGAGAAAAGTACATGTGTGTGTGTGTGTGTGTGTGTGTGTATAATATTTAAATTATTGCCGGTTCTGGGGCCAGCAGGTAACGTGGTGGTTGAGAGTGCTGGACTCCCACATGGCCGACTGTAGTTTGAGTTCCAAACCTGGTGGCTTGAAAACCATGGATGACATGTGTGCCCAAAATCTCAGCAAGAGAATGGAGGAGAAGAGACTGCGGTGTGGCCACCCCCCAGAGAGGTTATTTCTCACTTTTCCTTTCTTGTCTCTCTCCAGCAAGCGCATGTGCCCTACAGCCACAACCAAAAACCAAAAATAAATAGAAACAAAGTCATGTGAAAGACAGACATATCCATATCCAGTGTAAGAAAACAGATAGCCCAGCAATATAACCCTTACAGATACAGTTAAATCATTTTTTTGGGGGTGGGGGGAGACAGAAACACAAAGAGAGACAGCGAGACAGAAAGCAAGAAATCACCCCCCCAGGGGGGATGGCCATGTGAAATCTATTCTCCTCCATTCGCCTCTCACACTCCTGGGTGTGCGCACACACACACGTGCGCGCCTGGTGTAAGTTTAAGCTACCAGGTCCGGGACTTGAACCACGGTTGACTACATGGGAGTCTAGTGACATAAGCCATTACGCCAACTGCTGGTCCCTAAGTGATTTTTTTAAAAGAATTATTTTACTTAATTTTATTTATTAATTTATTTATTTATTTCAATTTGACCAGAGAGAGACAGAATGAGCGAGAGAGAGAGAGAGAGAGAGAGCAAGCTGCCAGGTCCAGGACACACCACCGTCAGGC
>NW_006160123.1:2031499-2055694 GCF_000334495.1 Tupaia belangeri chinensis
TCAGCAATTGGGGAGTGTCCAGTGCTTTAACCACCATGCCACCTGCTGGTCCCCATGGTTAAATTATTTTTTGACAAGGGTGCTAATACCATTCAATGGCAAATAACAGTCTTCAACAAATGATGCTGGGAAAACTGGTTATCCATATGCAAAAAAAAAAAAAAAAAAAGCTTAATTCAAAGCTTAATTCAAAATGAAACGAAAATTATATGTAAGAACAAAATTATAAAACTCTAGTTAAAAGAGCTGGCAGATGGTAGGGGTAGGGGTAAGCAGTTGGTTGGGATATTACTGGACTCCCACATGGCTGACTGCCAGTTCTAGTCCTGGAAAGGGCAGCGTGCTTTCTCACTTTCCCTCTCTCTGGTCAAATTTAAAAAATAATAATGATGATGAATAAAATAAAAGAATTTTTTTTTTTAGAGAGATTTTTGCTATAGGGAGTATGTGTTTGCTGGAGAGACAGAGACAGACAGACAGAGAGAAACCAACCCCTGGGGGTATAGCCATGCTGCAATCCATTCTCTTGTCAGGATCTTGGGCATGCATACACATGCCCAGCATGAATTTTAAGTCACCAGGTCTGGGATTCGAACCGCAGTTGACTACATGGTTACGTCCAGCAACTGTTGGTCCCAAATGAAATAACTGTTCAAGGGGCTGGCAGGTGGTGTGGTGTTTAAGGGTGGCTAGACTGACATGGCTGACTGCGGTTTGAGTCCCAGACTTGGCGGCTTTCTTTCTCACTCCCCCCCCCGCCAACTCCTTCTTAGTTTTGCCTGTAAGAGGAAATGGGGGGAGGGAGGGGGACAGGTGGCGTGGTGGTTAGGGATGCTGGACTCCCACATGGCTGACCATGGTTCAAGTCCTAGACCTGAAGGTTTGCTCTCTCACTTCCCACTCTCTCCTTCTCTCTTGCTCTGTCCCTCTCTGGTCAAAATAAAAAAATGAAATAAATGAATGAATAAATAAAAAACAAAATAATTCTTTTAAAAATAAAGTTAAATAAAATAATTCTTAAAAAGTAAAAAAAACAAACAAACTTGAGTTAGAAATAAAGCAGAAAAGCTTCATTAGATTTGGTAATGATGTTTTGGATATGATACCAAAAGTATAGGTTACAAAATTTAAATATACTCTCTCAAAATTAAAAAACTTTTGTGTATCAACGGACACATCAACAGAATAAAAAGGCAACCCAAGAGCCAGCCAGCTGGCATGGTGGGTAAAGCGGGTGGGTCCCACATGGCCAACTCCAACTGCACAGTTTGATTCCTAGATCCTGGGGTTTGAAAAGCACACTAAGCATGGGACCAGCAGTTGGCATAACGGCTATGTTGCTGGACTCCCACGTAGTTGACCATGGTTCAAGTGGCTTAAACTCAGGCCGGGCGCATGTGTGTGCATGCCCAAAACTGAGAGGAGGATGGAGGAGAAGGGACTGTGGTGTGGCCATCCCCTTGGGGGGATGATTCCTTGCTTTCTGTCTCTCTGTCTCTCTCTGTCTTTCTGGTGAGCACATGCGCAACTTGCCTAAAAAAAAGGGCAAAGGACTTGAATAAACAATTCCCTAAAGAAAATGCAGAAATGGAGAACTGGCAGGTGGCATGGTGGTTAAGGTGCTGGATATTCCCACATGGCTGACCACGGTTTGAGTCCTGGACCTGGTGGCTTGCTTTCTCTCTCTTTCTCTGTGTGTGTGTGTGTGTGTGTGTGTGTGTGTGTGTGTGTTTCTCTCTGGTAAAATTAAAATAAATGAATGAATAAATAATAAATAAATAAATATTAAAAAGAAAACAAAGAAATGGACAATAAACACATGGGAAAATGCTTAGCATCATTAATCATCACAAAGTAAGACATAATACCTGTCTGTTGATGGAAATCTGTACCACTCTGAACAATTAGCCTTCTCCAACAAATAAACAAACAGAATAAGCCCACATTTGACCAATTCTCTAACCACCAATTTACAGAAAATTTAAGGGACTAGAGGGGCACATTCAATACCACCAATGGGGTACAGTCAGCTTCTCTGAGAAACTGTAAGACAATTAACCCAGTTTCTTAAGCAAATAAGGTGTAGAAGGTTGGGCTGGGAAGAGGTAAGAAGAAAAACTACAGATTAAGTGACATACAGGATGTACTAATGAAGCACAACATGCTGACCCTACTCAATGTCATGATTCAAATGACCAAATTACTATATTTTTAAAAACTGTAAAACAAATAGAGGAATTTTGAACATTGGCTACTTGACAATGTTAAGGGATTCCCAATTCCTATTTTTATCCCCAGGATGCATGAACCTACTGGAGAGAAACAGAGAGAAGTCAAGTGAGAAATCACTCCCCAGGGGGATGGCCATTACACAGTCTCTTCTCCTCCATTCTCTTCTCAAGAATTTGGGCATTCATGCACACACACCCAGTGTGATTGTATTATGTTTTATTTTTTTAAGAATTATTTTATTGGGACCAGCAGTTGACGTAATGGCTATGTCACTGGACTTTCATGTAGTCGACCGAGGCTTGAGCCCCAGACCCAGTGGCTTAAACTCACGCCGGGCGTGTGTGCGTGCGTGCCCAAGATCCCGAGAGGAGAATGGAGGAGAAGGGATTGCAGCATGGCCATCCCCCCTGAGGAGTGATTTCTTGCTTTCTGTCTCTCTGTCTTTCTGGTGAGCACATGTGCCCTATAGCAAAAACCTCTCTCTCTCAAAAAAAAAAGACTTAACTTTATGTAGTTGTTTTTGTTTGTTTGTTTGTTTGTTTGTTTTAAATTTGATCAGAGATGGGCAGAGTGAGACAGAGAAAGAGGGAGGGAAAGTGAGAAAGCAGTTGCCGGTCTGGGACTCGAACCACAGTCGGTCATGTGGGAGTCCAGCACCCTTAACCATCACACCACCTGCCTGCCCCACCCAGCATGATTTTCAAGTCACTAGGTCCAAAACTTGAACTGTGGTCAGCCACGTGGGACTCTAGCACCTTACCTACCATATCACCTGCTGGCCCTCACTATTACTATATTTTCAGATGTGAAATGATATTGTAGTTAGGTTTAAAAGAACAGTCCTTATCTTTTAGAGAGAGATAGTGAAATCATTACAGTTGCAGTATAATGGTGCCGGAATTTACTTCCTAATGGGATGGAAGAGAAAAGTACTATCTGACAAGACTGGCATGAGCTGATTGTCAAGGTTGAATGAGAGTTCATGAAAGGTCACTACGCTAGTCTTGGTACATATTTGGAAGTTTCCATAATAAAGGGCTTAAAAAGAAGAAAAGGGTCTAGCCCCATAGCACAGCAGTTAAGCACTGCACAGAGGAAGTTGGATCCCCATGGCCAACCAAGGTTCAAGTCCTGGTCCTAGCATTTTGAAAAACTCATTGGGTACTTTTATGTGCCCAGAATACTAACAGGACGGCAAAATGGAGCAAAAAGGACTTTGCTGTGATCAAGCCCCACTGGGGATGCTTTCTCTCTAATCTCTCTTTTAAACATACATATCCTATGGTATCAAAAGGGGGAGAAGGGGTTAAATTACACACCAGGCGGGCAAGTTACACAAAAGAGTCATTATATTTTCCCCACTTGCCTGTTCTGTTCTTCCGTTTTTCTCTCTCTGCTTTCAGCTCCTCCATGGCTTGAGATTTTTTATCTAGTTTTTCATCCCGTTTGGAACGCCGTTCCTTGTTGTGGGATGTTACCTGTAAAGGGAAAAATACGGCCCCTTTCACTAAAAACTGATGATTAAGATTTTTCTGTACCCAACCGGAATACATTCAATCCTCCAATACTAACCTACATTGGCTATTGAAACTTAGAACCTGTTAAAGGGGAGAGAGCATCCTCTTGTGGACAACAAGGATAGACCAGTAAAGTTAGCCCGTCTTATCTGCCTAATTAAACAGCAAACTTAAGAATTAATATGGGGGGACCAGCAGTTAGCGTAATGGCTATATTGCTGAACTCCCATGTAGTCGACCGTGGTTCGAGTACCAGACCCAGTGGCTTAAACTCATGCCGGGTGCTGTGTGTGCGTGCCCAAGATCCCAAGAGGAGAAGGGATTGTAGTGTGGCAATCTCCCCAGGGGATGATTTCTCGCTTGGTGTCTCTCTGTCTCTCTCTGTCTTTCTGGTGAGCAAATGCGCCCTGTAGCAAAAACCTCTCAAAAAAAAAAAAAAAAGAATATGGGACCAGCAGATAGCATAATTTTATGTCGCTGGACTCCCACATAGTCGACTGCAGTTCACGTCCCGAACCTGGTAGCTTAAAACTCACTCTAGGAGTGTATGTGTGCATGTTTCGCAAGAGGAGAAAGGATTGTGGCATGGCCATCCCCCACGGGGGATGATTTCTTGCTTTCTGTATCTCTCCAGTGAGCATATGCGCCCTATAGCAAAAAAGAACCCCCAAAAAACAAAAAACGAATTTCCCTAATAAACTCTGGAAAGAACACCTAAATCATAGTTAACATTTGCCAATATTATCTACAAAACTTTGCTGGGACCAACAGTTAGCGTAATGGCTATGTCGCTGGACTCCCACATAGTTGACCATGGTTTGTGTCCTGGACCCGGTGGCTTAAAACTCATGCCGGGTGCGTGTGCATGTGTGCCCAAGATCTCGAGAGGAGAATGGAGGAGAAGGGATTGCGGCGTGACCATCCCCTCTGGGGGGTGATTTCTCGCTTTCTGTCTCTCTGTCTCTGTCTGTCTGTCTGGCGAGTGCATGTGCCCTGTGGCAAAAACCTCTAAAAAAACCAATACTTTGCATGATGCAGAGATGACTAGATTAGTTTTCTTAACCAAACACAATTCTGTGGTAGGGACCTGCTTCCTGGCAGGATAGTTAAGGCAGCCGGGTCCCATCTGGCCAATAGTACGATTTGAGTCCCAGACTCAGAGGTTCAAGAAACACGCCAGCTGAGTGTAGGGGTGTGTGTGTGCTGGCACACACGTGTGTATGTGCATTTATTCCCAAAATTCCAAAAAGAGAGATAGACCAAGGAGAAGGGCATGACCTTTCCCCATGGGGTGGGGTGGGGGCTTTCTCCTCTTCTCTCTCTCAGGTAAGCTCAAATGCCCTCTAGTCTCACACACAAACACACACACACACACACACACACACACACAAGTCCATGGAATATGTGTATCATGAAAAACTGCATAGATGTCAAAAGAATTTTGGATCAAATTAAACCCGTATTATAATACCATTTTTTCACAAATTTTCTGAAGTACCCCTGTATTTACACCAAGTCTAAGATGACATACACCTGAATAAACATCCTAACAAATCTGGCACCTGGAACAGGCTGTCGATCAACTACCCCATAAGGGATGCTTACACGCTAGTGGGTTTTTTGTTTAAACACATTTTAAAAAAATTGCCACAGGGTGTATGTGCTACATAGAGATACACAGGAAGAGAGGGAAAGTGAGAAAACACCCCCCAGGAGGGATGGCCACACCACAATCCCTTCTCTATTCTTCTCCTGGGATTTTGGGACACATATGTACGTGCCCAGTGTGCTTTTCAGGCTGCTGAGACTGGTACTCAAACCATACAGTCAGGCATATAGGATTCAGTCCCCTTACCCACCACTCCACTGGCTGGCCTATATCGGGCCTCTTTTTAAATGTAGGCTTGAAGAAGTCTGAAGGAGTTAAACTGTTTAGCTAATGGCGAAGCAGTGTTGAGATCAATGAAACCTCCAGGGTCCAGATAGCATGGAATAGTTTTTTTTTTCTTCATTTTTTAAAAAAATATTTTATTGGGACCAGCAGTTAGCGTAATGGCTAACTGGACTCCCATGTAGTCGACCGCGGTTCGCATCCCAGACCTGGTGGCTTAAAACTCACACCGGGCGCGTGTGTGTGCACACCCAAATTCCCAAGAGGAGAATGGAGGAGAAGGGATGGCGGCGTGGCCATCCCCTCTGGGGGGTGATTTCTTGCTTTCTGTCTCTCTGTCTCTCTCTGTCTGGTGAGCGCACGCACCCTATAGCAAAAACCTCTCCAAAAAAAAATTATTTAACTGTTTTTATTTATTTATTCCTTTTCATTTCACCAGAGAGAGACAGAGTGAGAGAGTGAGAAAGTGAGAGAGGGAGAGAGAGAGAGAGAAAGTGAGAAAGTAAGCTACCAGGTCCATGACTCAAACCACAGTCGGCTGTGTGGGAGTCCAGTGCCCTTAACCACCACGCCATCTGCCGGTCCTGCATGGAACAGTCTTACACTGACATAGGCTGATTACATAAACCCATCTTTTATATAAACACACACACACACACACACACACACACACACACACACACACACACGGCATGCTCAAAACAGAGGTTTATTCAGTGGTCAAGTGAATCTCCTACCTGAGATTCTTGAATCTGTGTCAGCTTTTTCTTTTCCTGCTCCTCTTCTTGCTTTTTCTTTTTTTCTTTCTTTTCTTTCTTTTTGGCTGTTTTTAGTTTTTTCTTGATTTCAAATCTGGTTAAAAGATATTTGTTTGGCTTTTAAGTAGCAATGAAATATATGTAAAGACTGATTTCTAATAGATAGGAAAAAGGAAATAAGTACAGGAAAAGAGTTAATCAACATTTTGGCTTCCTGAAAGAAATTTCAATGTACCTTACACCTACGTTCTCATGGAAGAAATAAACTTTTTAAAAATTGCATTAAATTAATATAACCAAGAAAGTAACAAGATAACATCTGAGGTAGATGTTATCTACAAATCATATATCTGACAAGGATCAATAACTAAAATACACTAAAGATCTTAAACATCAAAAAGACAAATAACCTAGTTTAAAAATGAGCAAAGTGGGGAGGCCAGTAAGTAGAATTGTGGTTGAGGTGCTGGACTGCCACATGGCTAAACCACAGTTTGAGTCCTAGACCCAGTGGCTTGAAACTCATGCTAGGTACATGTGTATGCATGTCCAAAATCCCAAGAGGAGAATGAAGAAGGGGTTGAAGTGTGGCCATCCCCTCTGGGGGTGATTTCTTGCTTTCTGTCTCTCTGGCAAGCGTACGTGCCCTACAGCAAAAATTTCTCATAAAAAAAAAAAAAAGAAAAAAAAATAGCAAAGGGAGTCAGCTATTGGCATAGTGGTTAAGGGGATGGATCTTAGATGGCCACTGTGTGGTTCAGAATCCTAGACCTGGCAGGCTGAAAGTCATGCCAGGTATGTGTGCATACATGCTCAAAATTCCAAGAGGAGAATGGGGGAGAAGGGGTTACAGGGTGACCACTCACCCTGAGGGGTGATGATGTATCACTGTCTGTCTGTCCCCCACTAACCACCCCCACACCCCTCGCAAACCCTGTGAGTGCACTTGCACTATAGCAAACAAACTAACTACTAAATAATGAGCAAAGGGTTTGAACAGGGGCCAGCAGGTGGCGTGGTGGTTAAGGCAGCTGGACTCCCACATGACTGACCATAGTTTGAGTCCTGGACCTGGCAGCTTGCTTTCTCACTTTACCTCTCCCTCTATATCTCTCTGGTCAACTTTAATAAATAAATAAATAAATAAATAAATAAATAAAATAATGACAATGAATAAAATTAAATAAAATAATTCTTAAAAATAAGGTTTGAACAGATATTTTTCTAAAAACATACAAGAGGTTTTCAAAAAGTTCATGGAGGCCTGGCTTGGTGGTGCAGCAGTAACATGCTACTCAAGTGATGCTGGATCCATATGGAAGATCGCAGATTAGGCTCCTCAGTCAGCGTGTACTTGCTGGGCATGCGTGCCCACAATCCTGGCTGGCTGGGAAGGAGAGAGGGGCAAGAAGGGGGCAGATCGTGGTGTGAGACCTGTTGAGGGTGCTGGTTTTATGCACGCACACGCTCTGTCTCTCAGTCATGAATGAAATAAACTTAAAAAACAAGATCATGGAAAACACATATTATGAAAATACTATACATGGATTTCAAGTTATATTTTGTACCAAAATAAACTCATACTCCACTTCCACTTTTTCATGAATTATTTGAAGTACTTCATATAAATGGCTAATAAGGCATATAAAAAGATGCTCAAAATCATCAGTAATGAGAAAAATAGAAGATAAAATCACAGTGAAACTTCATACTCACCAGGATGAGTATTATAAATTAGAAAAAAAAAAATGACAAGTGTTAGCAAGGCTATGGAGATACTGGAATTCTTATCATTATTGCCGGGAAGGTACAATGATGTGGCGGCTATGGAAAACGGTTTTGTAGTTTCTCTAAAAGCTAAACATAGAGTTACCATACGACCCACAGTGGTCCCCTCACAGGTGTGTATCCCAAAGAACTGAAAATGGGCATTCAAATAAAAAGGTAGAAATAACCCAAATATCAATGAACACAAGAGTGGACAAACAAAACGTGACAGACACACACGCATGTGCACACAATGGGATATTCAACCATGAAAAGGAGTGAATGGCCAGCTGCAGGGGTGCTCGCTGGCTGACACAGCTGCTCCATGGGCTGAGGCCACATGAGAGGCCTGAGTTCAATTTCCTGCCTGTCCTAAAAAGCCGAAGTTGGTGGTATGTGCCTGTGGTCCCAGCTCCTAAGGAGGTTTGGGCAAAAGGATTGTGACATAGAATGACCCTATCTTAAAAGAAAAAGAAAAAGGAAGGAGTGAAGTACCAATACATTACATGGATGAACTTCAAAAACATGCTGAGTAAAAGAATGAAAGATGATTTGCTATATTATTCCATTTATATAAAACAGCAAGGACAGGAAAATCTGTATAAAGTAGATTTGTAGCTGCCTAAAGTTGAGTGGATTGAGGGGAAACAACAACTGCCAACGAGAGCTGACTTTCTTTCTGGGGTGACGAAAATGTGCCAAAATTGCGGTGATGATGGTATAGCTCTGTGACTATAAAAAACCACTGAATCTTATACACTTTAAGTGGGTTATTTTAAATAAAATTATTTTTAAAAGTTAATACTAGCTTATGCTGACATAGTATGTTCTTACAGAAATGTTCTTACGTGTTATTTCACTCAAGGCTTACAAGGAGGAGGCTGAGGCAGGAAGAGGGCAAGTGGTTTAATTCAGACTACCTGGCAGTGAGTACGCTGTGAACCTAGACCTCCGGACTGAAAATATCAGTGCTCTTTCCACAACCAGGCTGCTCTTCATGCTCTCTGACCCCACGCGAGAATCTTACCACTGAAAATGTCATCTCACTACTGGTGCTGCTGGCTGTAGAAGGGGATGCTCGTGTGCGTATACTTAATAAGACTGTTACGAAGATTAAATGGGATCCACATAAAGACTTTACGAAGTGAAAAAGATGGAGGAAATTTCTGAGATATTACATTGTACTGCCCTAAGTTACAAAGTGAGCTATAAAAAATCAGTTTTTGTGTATAGATCTGAACCTGTCTTAACTATCATCTCCCTAAACATCTCCTAGTCACTAAAAAAAAAAGTCACACTATCAGTCAACTTGGTTCATTCATATAAGGTAAAAAAATATAAATGCCACGCTAGTGTGGTCGTTAAGGCAGCTGGATCTCATGTGGCTGATTGCAAGGATCGAGTCACAGTTCCAGTGGCCAAAAAACACGCTGGATACATATGTGCACATGCCCAAAATTCTGAGAAGAGAATGGAGAAGGGACTGTGACATGGCCTTCCCCCGGGAAGTGCTTTCTCACACAACCTTCCCCCAACTCCCCTACCCCCCCATCTCCAGCAAGTGCACATGCCTTATGGCAAATATATACGTGTGTGTGTGTGTGTGTGTGTGTGTGTGTGTGTGTACACGCACTAAGTTTGAGATGAGCCCCTTGTCGCTCTTGAGCTGTTTTGGAATTTTATCATAGGGTCCCACTGGCCTTATGTGATGACTTCTTCCTCTGCGTGGGTCAGAAACAGAAGTTTTAGAAGTCACCCCTAACCAGCTGGCAGCCCCAGCACTGTGGAAGTCCTGTTTGTTCCAATACAGGTAACCTTGGAAGCATTCATATCCAAAACAAGTGTCTATTGCTTGCTGTTGACAGAAAGCCAAACATTCTTGTCTAGGATAACTCACCACACTTAATATGGTCTCCAGGAGGACAAACAGGCTCCCAGATGAAATGGAGCTAACTGCTGCCAAAGAAAATGCTTCCATTTTCCTTTCATGTTTGGTAGGTAGGGAAGGATTCTAGTTGAGGACTTTTATTTCCCCAGACAAAAGCCAAGTTTATTTTTATCTTGAAATTCTGTTAGGAGATAAGGAAGAATTTTTGCCATTTAAAATATGGCATAAGTTCAGAAAACTGAAACAGGTTCTGAATATAAAAAGCAATTTGAGTTTTAAAAAAATACAAAAACTGGGCTAGCCACTGACATCATGGTTAAGGCAGCTGGATCCCATATGGCCCATAGCGTGGTTTGAGCCCCAGACCCAGTGGCTTGAAAAACACAGCAGATGTGTCCATGTGTGCCCAAAATCTGAAAAAGAGGGAGGAATGGAAAGGAAATTATGGCATGATCATCTCCTGTGAGGGGTGCTTTCTTGCTCCTACCTCTCTCTTCTCCCTCTGCCTTTTTCTGACAAGTGAGTGTGTATGTATATGTATGTACATGTGCATATATATACATATAAACACACATATATAGTTATGTATGTGTACACATGTGTAGTACATATACACATCACACATATACACATATATACCTATATATATATGGATATGGATACTGAGTATATCTAAGTGCCAATCACTGTGTTAGGCACCAGGTACATACATATAACGTATATATACATGCACATACACACACACACACATATTGATATATATATATATATCAATAAACTGGAGCTGGCTCTGTAGCGTACTTGTTAAAGTAGCTGGATCTCAGACAGCTGCCTAGAGTTGAAATCCCAGTCTGAGAGACTTGGAGAACACACTGGATGTATCTGTGTGTGTATCCCAAATCCAGATAGAATTGAAGAATGGAAGAGAAGGGACTGCAGTGTGACCGCACCCCACCAGAGGTGCTTTCTCCTTCCCTCCCTCTCTCTCTGTCTCTCTGCCTCTTTAGCAAGTGTAGACACACTCTGGCAATTAAAAATAAAAGAAATACAAGAACCATATTAGAAAGACAGTCAAATACCTAACTTGTATATAACGAGGAGAGATTCCAAGTCTTAAATCCTATGGAGACAGAGCTCTAAATATAAATTTTGAAGAGTTATTTTCACTTGAGAGTTTGAACAATTTAGTCAATATGTAAAACATAAAAGCTAACGAACACTATTTCGTAATTTAATTTTTACATATCATTTGATATACTCCCATTTTACTTCCTTTCTTTTTAATTGCCAAAGGCTGTGTGTGCCAGAGAGATGGATAAAAGGGGGTAGGTAGCAGGTGGGATGATGGTTAAGGGCGTTAGACTTCCCACGTGGCCGAACGCGGTTCGAATCCCTGACCTGGCCGCTTGCTTTCTCACTTTCTCTCTTTCTTGCTTTCGCTCTGTCCATCTCTGGATGGACATAAAAGAATTCTTAAAGAAAAAAGAAAAGAGAGAAGAGGAAAAAAGCACTCCTAGGAGGGTATGCTCATGCCATTGTCCATTTCTCCATCCTGTCAGGATTTGGGGGGTATGCACACATACGTGCCACAATGTTTTTGTCAGCAACGTGGGATCCCACTCCTTTAACCACGAGCCAACAGAGATGGCCCCTCCATTTTACTTTGAATAATTACTGGATTTGCACTCTAAAATCAAGGCAATCTCATTTCTCAGTAAAAGTCAGGTTATGCACTTACCTTTATCAAGACAGAAACAATCTCTAATTCTCTTTAAGGTACTGCTTATAGTGTCTGAATTACAAAATTGCATAAATAATAGGAAATGTGAGGCAGGAAAGATGTTGCCCTATGTATTTCATGGAGTCAGATGGTCTCACATTTGAAATGTAGTTTGAAATACACTTACTAGCTTTGTTTTGTTTTTGTTTTTTAAGTTTGCTATAGGGTGCATACACTCGCCAGAGAAAAACAGAGGAAGAAAGTGAGAAGTGAGAAGTCACCCTATAGGACGGAAGTCATGCCACAATCCCTTTTCCACTCAGGATTTGGGGCACACACACGCATGTGCCTTGCATGGTATTTTAAAAAATTTTTTAGTATTTATTATTATTTTTAAACATTCAAATCGCTATACATCATTTGGCTTGTAAAGAGAATTTACCCAACATGAATACACCTCAGACCAGTCCAGTTGAGAATACTAGACATGTTATCATCGACAGGTAATTAAAGCACTTCTGTGTCCCACAAATGTCCTACATCTCTATTTTTTCTCCCTGAATTCCTACCCCATACTCTTCCCCTTCCCCATTCTCCTTCCACATTGTCTCCAGTGTCCATAACTATTTTCACATCCTTCAATTTTTCAATCTCTTATAGAGTGCGGACAATCAGTACCTATTAAGTCTCTCTTTCATAGCCAGGTTTGCTTCATTCAGCAAAAAATCTTCCATATTCAACCACTTTCTATCAAATGGCCTGGCATGACTTTTTAAAAAGAATTATTTATTTTATTTATCATTATTATTATGTCACATGAGTTTTTGCCAAAGAAAGACAGGCAGAGAGAAAGAGAGAGAGAGAAGGTGAGGGAGCAAGCTGCCAGGTCCAGGATTCAAACCATGGCTGGCCATGTGGGAATTCCAGAGTTTTAACCAGCACACCACCTGCTGGCCTGGTCACGATTTTTAAGCCATGGAGTCCAGGATTTGAACCATGCAGTTGGCCATGCGGGATCCAGTACCTTAACCTCCATGCCAGCTGCTGGCCTGAAATTCACTTACTAGATTGGTAAACTTTGGGCCAGTTCCTTCATCATTCATTCCACGCATATTGAGTGCATATCCGTGTGTTACCCACTGTGTTAGCAGAGCAGTAAACAAGACAAAGTCTTTGCCCTCATGAGGTTTACTCTTAGGTTTCCTCATGTTGATAGGCCTAAGTATCTACCTTTTATCAATAATCCTCATTAGTAAAACCAATGGCAGTGAGTAAACACATGGAGTCTTAAATGGAAACATATGGTTTGCTTCTCAACTTTTATTTACGTATCTCTTCCATGACTGAGACAGACAGATACTGGGAGACAGCATCCCCAACAGGGCACTGATGCCAAGATCTGGCCCTAGATTCAGCCAGCCCACGATGCCTAGTGAACTCAGGGAGGTCTCAGCACAAACCCAGAAGGAACCTTCCCACGTGGGTCAACCTCGCAGAGTGTCACATTTTACCACTGCACCACCAATCAAAACCCTGCTTCTCGTTATGTTAACAATCACATTTCCAAACATCAAGTTCCATAGTCAGATCAGATATGAAGAAGAGGGGAAGTACAAGGAACAAGACATAAACTGAAGAGGTGGGGAGGCACAACCTTACCTTCTTTTCAACACTTCTCTCTTCTCTATGCGGTTAAACAGCTCTTGCTCTCTCTCTTTTTCTGTCATCTGTTCTAGACGGGCCCTGTCTTCTTCATCTCCCATGAGGTCCTCCCCATAGCCATCATGAAACTCTTCATCTTCTGAAGAAGAGTCTGAATCTGAACTGGAAGAGGAGCTGTTGCTATCAGAATCAGACACCTCACCTGCAACGAACATCCAAACACAACATTACACTCTGCTACAAAGACAGACCACAGGTGATCCCCAGTGTTGACAGTCAATACCCTTGGCTCCCCCAGGAAAAGTAACACATAGACCTGTGCTCAGTCTGCCTCTGGTATGTGCAAACACAGGTCAGGAAAACTTAAGGTGGTTTAACGAAACAGCTTTTCTTTTAAATTCAACTTCTTTATTTTGTTTAAAAAAATATTTTATTGTATTTATTATTATTATTATTTTATTTAACTTTATTTATTATTATTATTTTCCAATTTGATCAGACAGAGAGAGAGAGGGAAAGTGAGGACACAAGCCACCAGGTCTAGAACTTGAACTGCAGTTGGCCATGTGGGAGACCAGTGCCTTTAACGACCATGCCACCTGTCGGCCCCTATTTTTATTATTTAAAAAATCTGACCAAAGACGGGGGGCGGGGGGGGGAGAAGAAGGTAACCCAAGAAAGCAAGCCACCAGGTCCAAGACTCGAACCACAGTTGGTCATGTGGGACTCCAGTGCCTTAACTACCATGTCACCTGCTGGCCCTTTAACTCCTTTATTTTAAAGAAAATTGCAGACCTACAGAAAAAGTTGTAAGTGGGGCCAGCGTTGGCATGGTGGTTAAGCTGCTGGACTCCCACACAGCTAACCATTGCTCAAGCCCTGGACCTGGAGGCTTGAAAATCTCACCAGGTACATGTGTGTGTGCATGTACAAAATCCTGAGAGGAGAATGGAGGAGAAGGAACTGTACTATGCCATGCCCCCAGGGAGTGACTTCTCACTTTCCTTCTCATTCTCTCTCTCTCACAAGCCCATGTGCCCTATGGAAAATCTTTTACTTAGATTATCCCATTGCTAACATCACCAATTTAATTTTGTTCTGTCTACACTATACATATAATGTGCACATTAAGAAAAAGTCGGGACCAGCAGTTGGTGTAATGGCTATGTTGCTGGACTCCTATGTAGTCAACTGCAATTCGAGTCCTGGACCTGCTAGCTTAAACTACACACCAGGCACATGTGTGTGCGTGCCCAAGACCCCAAGCGGAGAACCCCAGAGGGTGATTTCTTGCTTTCTGTCTCTCTCTGCCTTTCTGGCGAGCATACATGCCCTATAGCAAACACCTCTCAAAAAAAAAAAGAAAAAAAAAAGAAAGAAAAAGAAAAAAAAAAAATTTAAGGTGTGCGCATTTGCCTAAGAGAGACAGAGAAAGGGAAAGTAGAAATCATCCCAGGGAGGATGACCATGCCATAATCCTTCATTCTTCCTTCAGAATTTTGGGCATGCCTGCACACATACCCAGTGTGATTTTCAGGCCACCAGGTTTGGGACTTGAATTGTGGTTGGCCAAGCGGGAGCCCAGCACCTAAATGACCATAAAACCTGCTGCCCCCTGAAAAAAAATATATTTTAAAATTTGCTATAGGGGGGCTGGCAGGGGGTGTGGTGGTTAAGGGGGCTGGACTTCCACATGGCTGACCCCAGTTCTAGTCCCACATGGCTGACCATGGTTCAAGTCCTGGATCTGGCGACTTACTTTCTCTCTCTCTCTCACACTCACTGTCCCTCTCTGGTCAAATTTAAAATGAAGTGAAATAAATAAATAAATTTAAAATAAAAACATTCTTTAAAAAACAATTAGAAATAAAAACTGCTATAGGAGGGACGAGCAGACAGCATAGTGGTTACATTGCTGGACTCCTACATGGCTGGCCACGGTTTGAGTTCTGGATCTGGAAGTTTCAAACCCACACCGGGTGTATGTGCACGCGTGGCCACAATTCCAAGAGGAGACTAGAGAAGAGACTGTGTCATGGTATTTCGCACTCTCTGTCTTTCCAGTGAGTGCAAACATCCTCCAGCAAAAATCTCTACTTAAAAAAAAAAACTGCTTTAAGATGCATGTGCTTGTTGCAGAGAAACAGAGAGAAGGCAAGAGGGGAGGAAGCGAGACAACACCTCCCAGGGGTAAGGCCACAATGCAGTCACTTCTCCATTCTCTTGGGATTTTGGATCCAGTGTCTCTCAGTCTGCAGGGTCTGGGACTCAAACTACAAAGTCGGCCATGTGGGATCCAGGGCCACATGTTGGCCCTCTACGGAGGTTTGTATCTGGTTCAAAGATGTCCCTCCTCAGTCATACCACGCATAACCAAGAAAAAGGGAGAAGGCACTCAGAGCAGTCAGTCCAGACTAAGGCAGGAACTCCTTACAGGTCCCGAGAGTAGATTTCAGGGCTCTCACTGATCTTCAGAACTGCATGCATTTTCCTTACGTCACTCAGATTCTCAGGGGCTCCCTGAGCACTGGAAATGTTGAGGGCCACTGCTCTAAAGGCAGTCATGCTGCATGGCTGGGACCTCTCTTCCCCACCTCTTCCGCAGTATCTTCAACCATGAGTGAGATTCACCCCCAGGTCTGGGCTGCTCTGCTTACCTTCCTCAGGGGCCGAGCTCTCAGCTGAACTGTCTTTGTCTGAACTGCCTGAGGAGGCGGTTTTGTTGGCTTGTTTCTTCATGGTTCCTTTCTTCTCTATTTTTCTGGTTTTTCCTTTCTTCTTATTTTTATTGTTCCCAAATGTCCACTACAAGAAGGGAAAAAAAAAAAAACCAAAAAACTGAAATAGGAATAGAACTTAACTCAGAAAAGCTGGCAGATTCAAGAGTTAAGAGTTGCTGACAGTCATCAGAATAGAAACAGGAGTCTACTGCTTTGAACCCAAATACATTTCATATGAGGAAGATAATGATTTTTGAAACCTTGGTTAAAACTTCAATTTGGGGACCAGCAGTTAGCGTAATGGCTATGTTGTTGGACTCCCACATAGTCGACTGCGGTTCACATCCCGGATCTGGTGGCTTAAAACTCAGGCCGGGCGCGTGTGCGTGTGTGCCCAAGATCCCGAGAGGAGTATGGAGGAGAAGGGACTGTGGCGTGGCCAGCCCCCCTGGGGGGTGATTTCTTGCTTTCTGTCTGTCTGGCGAGTGCACACGCCCTATAGCAAAAACCTCTCAAAAAAAAAAAAAAAAAAAAACCCAATACTTCAATTTGGAATTTCTTTCTTTCTTTCTTTCTTTTTTTTTCAATTTGGAATTTCTTAGAAAAAGTGAGGAGACTAGAGAAGAAAGGACTGTGGCATGGCCATCCTCCCTGGGAGATGATTTCTCACTTTCTGTCTCTCTGTTTCTTCGGCAAACACACACACTGTAGCAAAAATCTCTCCCAAAAAAAAAAAGAAAAAGAAAAAAGGGTATCAACTTTACAACAGAGTTATTAACTAAAGTTCTAAGATATCTTCTGTGGCAGACAGAGATAGCAAAGACTGCTAAGGGGTGGAAGGTCTGGGTTTCAGTACACAGAAGAGGATTTGGTTTTGGGGTGGGTCTCAGGAAGGCAGGGAATGAACCTGTGACCAAAACAAAACTGCAAAAAGCACTGGGAGAGGGGACAGGGGCACTCTTTGGATGGATGGCAGCACTGGCACCAATACTAAGGAGGCAGAAAGTAAAGCGGATTGTGAAATGTGCTTGTCTATCCTAAAAAAGCTCTGCATAATTACACTGTAACATAACGTTTACACTGGATCATGAGCAGGAGTTCCTAGATGTCTACGCGTAGGGAACCTATCATTTTCCCCAGCAAAGTATCAGGCAGGCAAACACAGTTAACCATGGCAAGGCTAAAAGAAATCATCCTCGTTTTCTGGCAGTGACGACCTCCCCACGAGAATGTCTCTCACAAAGGACCTCCTTCATCCCTCTCCAGAAGAGAAGAGGAAACACAAGAAGTGCCTGGTGCAGAGCTCAAATTCCTACTTCATGGACGTGAAGTGCCCAGCATGCTATAAAATCACCACCGTCTCTCGCCAGGCACAAACGGTAGTTTTGTGCGTTGGCTGCTCTACTGTCCTCTGCCAGCCTACAGGAGGAAAAGCGAGGCTTACAGAAGGATGTTCCTTCAGGAGGAAGCAGCACTAAAAGCATCCTGACTCAGGACCAGCAGTTAGCGTAATGGTTATGTCACTGGACTCCCACGTAGTCGACCGTGGTTAGGTGTCCCAGACCCGGTGGCTTAAAACTCACGCCAGGCACATGTGTGTGTGTGCCCAAGATCCCAAGAAGAGAATGGAGGAGAAGGGATTGTGGCGTGACCATCCCCCCTGGGGGGTGATTTCTCGCTTTCTGTCTCTATGTCTCTGTCTGTCTGTCTGCCCCATAGGAAAAACCTCCCCAAAAAAAAAAAACAACACCAAAAGCATCCTGACTCAAGGTGAGTGAGAAACCATCTCAATAAACAAATTTTGGATTAAAAAAAAAAAAAGAAAGAAATCATGTTCATCCGGAGTTTAACTATAAAGCTGAAGGACCATACAATCGTTTTTAGAATTCATAAAGATGGGGCCAGCAGGTGGCATGCTGGTTGGGGCCCTGGACTCCCACATGGCTGACTGCAGTTCAAGTCCTGAACCTGGAGTCTTAAAACTCATGGCAGGCCTGTGTGTGTGCATGCCTAAAATCCCAAGGCGACAATGAAGGAGAAGGGATTGTGGTATGGCCATCCCCCTTTGAGGGTGATTTCTCACTTTTTCTCTCTGTCTCTTCAGCAAGTGCACATGCCGTATACAAGTGCACACACCCAATAGCAAAAATCTCTCTAAAAAATTAAATAAATTCAGAAAGACTATTTAGTTACTATATAAAATGTATATTTAAAAAAAGACTTAATTTTATTTATTTTTATTATCTAATTTGCTATATGGCACATGAACTTATCAGAGAGAGAGACAGAGACAGAGACAGAGGGGGGAGGGAAAGTGAGAAAGCAAGCCACCAGGTCTGGGACTGTCACGTGGGAGTCTAGGTCCTTAATCACCATGCCACCTGCTGGCCCCAAACTGTATCCCATTTGATTATTTTCTTTTTAGGTTTTTGCCACAGGGCATGTGAGCTTACTAGGGGGAGAGAGAAAGAGAGAGAGGCAAAGTGACAAATGGCCACTTTGTAATCCCTTTGCTTTCATTCTTTCAGGATTTTGGGCAAGCATTCACACATGCCTGGTATGATTTTCAACTTGTTGGGTGCGCGGCTTGAACCACAGTTAGTCATATAGGAGTCCAGCGCCTTAATCACACACCACTTGCGGGCCCCTCTCCTTTCATAATTTATCAATTTAGAATAATCTTAGGTGAAAAATAAGTTAATGAGGTAATTTATTCTATGTACTATAAAGAATAAACTTCATCTTTCTATCATTATAGACTGCAATAAAATGTATTAACACAAAATTTCTACATCTAATATTTAAATGAAAGACAAAGTCTTTACTTCTTCTCTGGTAGAATGATAAATTAACCTATTTCACAATGGCTAAGATTAAAAATAAATTTGTTTTTTGTCTTTTCTTGGGGGAATGGTGGTGGAGGGATAGTTCTGAAGAAGTTTTCATCTCAGAAATTTCCCATTTGAGCTATTCTTTCTTGGGGGAGAGGTTTTTGCTGTAGTGCATGTGTGCTTGGCAGGGAGACAGAGAGACAGAACACGAGAAATCGAAGTGGGATGGACATGCCATAATCCCTTCTCCTCTATTACTTTCTCAGGGTTTTGGGCCACATACACGCACCTGGCATGAGGTTTAAGCTTCCAGGTCTGTGGTCGACTACGTGGGAATACAGTGATGTAACCATTACACCATCTGCTGGTCCCTCATTTGAGCTACTCTTAAGAACAACAGTCTGGGGGCCAGACCCTGCAGCTTAAAACTCATGTTGGGTGCATCTGCATGTGTGCCCAAAATCCCAAGAGGAAAATGGAGGGGAAGGGTTTGTGGAGTGGCCATTCTCCCCAGGTGGTGATTTCTCACTTTGTTTTTCTCTCTCTGGCAAATGCATGTACCCTATAGCAAAAATTTCTCTAAAAAGAAAAAGAACCACAGTCTGCTCATTTACCTTGATAAAATAATGTGAAAGGATACTATTTTAATCTTCTGATTTTAATTTTAATTTACTATTAGTTATTTTGACTGCCACTTCACTGTTTTACCCCTCAACAGCTAGGTGGAAGAGACAAATGAAAATATAACAACCACATGTTCTAGAAATAACATTAAGTGGGACCAGCAGATGGTGTAATGGTTACGATGCTGGACTCCCACATAGCTGATTGTAGTCTGAGTCCCTGGTCCACTGGCTTAAACTCACGCTGGGCACATGTGCATGCATGCCCAAAATTCCAAGAGGAGAATGGAAGAGAAGGGACTGTGGCGTGCCATCCTCCTGGGCGGTGATTTCTCACTTTCTGTCTCTCTCTGTCTCTCCAGCAAGTATATGCACCTTATTGCAAAAATCTCTTTAAAAATTATTAAGTAAATGAAGTTAATTTACTTTTCCATCTGTAACATTTCAGCACCTAGATTATTACCTAGAAAGGAATCCTAATCCTTCTCCTTAAAACTGAGCTTCTAATCATCTCAGATCTTAATTATTCAAGGAAAGTAATTTTTAAGGCCAGTTTGAAAGAATTCCAAAGTGGCCAAAGTGCAAAAATCTCTTTAAAAATTATTAAGTAAATGAAGTTAATTTACTTTTCCATCTGTAACATTTCAGCACCTAGATTATTACCTAGAAAGGAATCCTAATCCTTCTCCTTAAAACTGAGCTTCTAATCATCTCAGATCTTAATTATTCAAGGAAAGTAATTTTTAAGGCCAGTTTGAAAGAATTCCAAAGTGGCCAAAGTATTTAATTTCTTAGTTAACTTAGTGAAACATATCAACTTTTTTTTAAAAGGATTATTTTAACTTTATTTATTATTTATTTTTTTAACTTGGCCAGAGAGGGACAGAGAGAGAGAGAGGGAGAGCAAGTGAGGGAAAGTGAGAAAGCAGGCTGCCAGGTCCAGTGAAGGAATGTGAGAAAGCAGGCTGCCAGGTCTAGGACTCGAACCGCAGTCAGCCATGTGGGAGTTCAGCATCCATAATCACCATGCCACTTGCTGACCCCAAAACATATCAACTACTTTGGTAACAATACAGATATTATTACAAAAGTCAGTGATATATAAAGCATCTTTTGTACTGGCTCTTGTTACAATAAATAGCACAACTCCATAGATAATAGATACTCGATATTTATTTGTAGGTTATGAAAACGGGCATGACCCAACAGTGTCTTGGCCCTCTGCGCTTCTACCCAATGGGAATATGACGAAGTTAGGAGTATAAGGTTGATCTATCAGGGTCACCTGTATGTCAGAGTGGCTAGGTCTATTTTTGCATACAGATTTGGGTTTCTCATGTGTAGCAGAGCCAAACTCTGGCCTCCCTAGAGGGGAAAAAAAGCTCATGAATCCAATGCAGGAGGTCCTAGGAAGCTATCTGGCTTTCTTACCCTTCCACCTTCTACTTGCTTCTATCTGCACAACCTGAGTTTAGCAACTGTCACTCCTTTGTGGTCTAAGATGTTTATCCCTTGTCAAGGAGAGAGAAGAGAAGGGTATAAATAGATGAAAAGAAATGCTTTAATTTAAAGGGGCTTTCTTTGCTAACTTGAAATGTAGAAAGGGAGCATTGTGTTGTTGTTTTAATCAAACAATGGTCTGCCTTTCTCTCTCTCTTTTTTAAAAAATTTGCCACAGGGCATATGTACTTGCTGGAGACAGACTGAGTAGGGGGTAAGGCACAATGGGTAAGAAAGCACCCTCTGTGGGGAATGGTCATGCCACAATTCTTTCTTCTCTATTTCTCCTTTTGGGATTTTTGGGCACACACGTGTGTGTGTGCACATGCAGGGCATATTTCTTAAGCCACCAGGTCATGGACTAAAACCACACAGTTGTCTATGTGGGAATCTGAATGCTTTAACTATCAGGAAATGGGCTGGCACTCATCTAAAACTTCTCTATTTTTCTTTTTTTTAAGAGAGAGACTGTTGCTACTGGGCACGTGCACTTGCCAGAGAGACAGAGACAGACAGACAGAAAGTGAGAAATCACTCCCCGGGGGGACGCCACACTGCAATCCTTTCTCCTCCATTATCCTCTTGGGATCTTAGGCATGCATACACACATGCCTGGCATGAGTTTTTGTTTTGTTTTGTTTTGAAGAATTATTTATTATTATTATTGTTAATATTATTTTCCACATGAGTTTTGCCAGAGAAAGATAGAGACAGAGGGAGAGTGAGAAAGCAAGCTGCCAGGTCCAGGACTCAAACCATGGCCAGCCATGTGGGAATTCCAGCACCTTAACCACCATGCCACCTGCTGGCCCTGGCATGAGTTTTAAGCCACCAGGTCCCAGACTCGAACCACAGTCAACTATGTGGGAGTCTAGCAATGTAACCATTACACCATCTGCTGATTCCTCTACTTTTCTTTTTAATCTGTCAGAGGGTGTGTATACTGTATGTCTCTCTCGTAAGCTACAGCAAAACTGTACCCTCCCGCAAAATTTATAAAAAAAAAAAAATTAATTCTGAAAATAACATATGTTCAATGTATGAAACTGAAAATACAGAAGTGCATGTATATATACACACAAACACACACATATATATTTTGTTGCTGCTGTTGTTATAATGTGCATGCACTTGCCAGAGAATCAGAGAGAGAGAGAAGATAGCGAAAAATCACTCCCTAGGGGGAATGGCCATGCTGCAATCTCTTCTCCATTCTCCTCTGAGGATCTGGGGTATGCACACACACAAGCCAGCATGTTTTTCTAGTTACTGGGTCTTGGACTAAAACCATGGAGTCAGCCATGAAGGATCCAGCTATTTTAATCACCATACCACCTAACTGGTCCTAAAAAAGTATTTTTTAAGTAATAAAAAAGATTGGGGCCAGCAAGTGGCATGGTGGTTAAGACACAGGATTTCCACATTGCTGACCACAGTTTGAGTCCCAGACCTGGCATCCTGCTTTCTCACTTTCCCTCTATATCATTCTGTCTCTCCCTATTCAGCGCATATGCCCAATAATAAATTGTAAAAACAAATGATAATAATAATAACTAAAATTAAATAATTCCTTTAAAGAAATAAGTAGAGGGACTAGCAGTTAGTGTAATGGCTACGTCGCTGGACTCCCATGTAGTCGACCACGGTTCGCGTCCCGGACCTGGTGGCTTAAACTCATGCCGGGCGCGTGTGCGTGCACACCCAAGATCCCGGGAGGAGAACGGAGAAGGGATTGCAGCGTGGCCATCCCCCCAGGGGGTGATTTCTTGCTTTCAGAGCTGTCTGTCTGGCGAGTTCACGAGCCCTATAGCAAAAACCTCTCCAAAAAAAATAAATAGGTAATTTTAAAAAATAATAAAAGAGATCACCTGTACTTCTACCACTAAAAAATAAAGAATCACTTAAAATTTGGGGGCCAGGCTCTTTGTTATTCTTTTTCTTTTTTTTAGAGGTTTTTGCTATAGGGCATGTGTACTTGCCAGAGAGACAGAGACAAAAAGCAAGAAGTCACCCCCCATGGGGGATGTCCACGCTGCAATCCCTTCTTCTCCATTCTCCTCTCGGGATCTTGGGCACGCACGCACACGCGCGTGGCGTTAGTTTAAGCCACTGGGTCTGGGACTCAAACCGCAGTAAACTACATGGGAGTACAGTGACATAGCCATTACGCCGACTGCTGGTCCCCTTTTTCCTTTTCTTTAAAAGGTTTTCGCTATAGGGTGTGTGCACTTGCCAGAGACACAGAGAGCTAAAGAGACAGAAAACAAGAAATAACCACCTGAGGGGATGGTCAGGCAGTAATCCCTTTTCTACCATTCTCTTCTCAGGATTTTGGCCCAGGCACGTGCCCGGCCTGGTTTTTAAGCTGTTGGGTCCGCGACTCAGCAGTCAACTACATGGGAGTCCAGCGATGCAACCATTATGCCATCTGCTGGTCCCTCTTTGTTATTCTTATTTATTATTCTCAGAGAAAGAAAACTGAATGGAAACTAACAAACTCCCAAAGATATTTTCCTGAAGAATAGATCACATTTGTAACATTTTACTTTTACACCTTTAAGCCAGAGATTCCTTAATGCTTTCCTGGTTTAAGCATGTATTTAAATATTTGACCAGCACCTCTTCTCCCAAGTAGACAGTGTGTAATAAACCATAAGGACACAGTCAAGACCCATGGCAGACAGAACTGATATAGAAATATCTTAATCCAGCCATTAGCCCAGAGATTATTCATCTACCCCTGAAAAAACCTTACTCTCCTGACTCTGAGAAAAAGGAAAATGAATTCTTTCATTTGCTAAAGTAGGTAGTAAATGGAGACTAAAGAATAAAGGGCCTGCAGGTGGTGTGGTGGTTAAAGGCGCTGAATTCCAACATGGCCAACCACAGTTTGAATCCCAAACCTGGTGGCTTGCTTTCTCACTTTCTTTCTCTCTCTCTCTCTCATTCTGTCCCTCTCTGGTCAAATTAAAATAAACAAATGAAGAAAGTTAAATAAAATAATTCTTTTTTTAAAAAGGAAATAAAGGGAACCAGCAGTTAGTGTAATGGCTATGTCGCTGGACCCCCCCGTACTCGACCGCAGG
>NW_006160123.1:2055852-2057795 GCF_000334495.1 Tupaia belangeri chinensis
CTATGTCTCTCTCTGTCTGTCTGGCGAGCACATGCGCCCTAAAGTGAAAATCTCTAAAAAAAAAAAAAAGAAAAGAAAAAAAAAGGAAATAAAGAACAGAAAAAAAGGATGTTCTTTCCTCATCCAAGAGAGAGCAGAGAAAATGATTTGAACATTTCTTTTCTCTGCATTCATTCATTTTTTTTACTGAGGTTTTTGCCTAGGGCACGTGTGCTCACCAGAGACAGAAAAAGAGACAGAGAGAGGGAAAGTGAGAAATCACCCCCAGAGAGATGACCAGCAGCAATCCCTTCTCTTATATTCTCGAGATCTTATATTCTCGAGATCTTGGGCATGCACTCTCTCTCTCTCTCTCTCTCTCTCACACACACACACACACACACACACAGCCTGATTTTTAAGTCACTGGATTTGGAACTAGAACCGTGGTAGACCATGTGGGAGTACATCGATGTAACCGCTATGCCATCTGCTGGCCCCTGACTAAGCATTTCTTATTTATTTATTTATTTATTTTTATTGCCAGAGGGTACTACATCCTGAGTGTGTGTAAGACGTTCCAAGCAGGTCCCTAATTCTGGGAAGATGTCCTCTCCGGCACTCCGTTGAAATGGGAAGAAACACAAGGATGAAAGGTGGCTGACTTTCACTTGGGTACTCACGCCGGGTGCATGTGCATCCATCCGTGCTCAAGATCCAGAGAGGAGAATGGAGGAGAAGGGGCTGTGGCATGGCCATCCCCCCGGGGGATGATGTCTTGCTTTCTGTTCTTTCAGTCTCTCTCTTTCTGACGAGCACATGTACCCTATAGCAAACTACCCCCCAAAATTCATTTATTATTATTTAAATTCGCTATAGGGTATGTGCAGAGTGAGAGAGTGAGAAAGCAAGCTGCAAGGTCTGGGACTCAAACTGTGGTCAGCTATGTGGTAGTCCAGCACCTCAAACACCATACCACATGCTGGCCCAGATTTGGGTCGCTTTGAGATGAAAAGTACTGCTTGTTTTTTCTTTTAAGACTTATTTATTAATTCATTTATTTTAATTTGACCAGAGAGAGAGAGAGAAAGGGAAAGCGAGAAAGTAAGCCACCAGGTCTGAGACTTGAACCAGGGTCAGCCATATGAGAGTCCAGCAACCCTATCCACCATGCCACCTGCTGGACCCCCACCCTCACCAAAAAGTCAGAAGAGAGAACATTATGTAATGTTAGCCCAAAGAACATAAAGAAGAGCTTCGTTTTCTTATCTCTTCTATAATATAATTAGCCAAAGTACAAAATACACCATTGTATTTTATAATCAAGCAATCAAACATATATAACTGGAAAGCATACAGAATTCCTGTACTCAATCACACAGTCTGGTTATGAGGAATTAAGAATACAAACAAAAGTGATACCAAAAAAGTACAACATAATTAATACTATATCACAACACAGGTAGGAAGTATCAGGATTTGTTGTAAACAAAGCTGAGTATGTAGTACACGAAAACCATTTTATTGTTTCAAATTCTTGTGTTATTTTAACTGTCTAGATAAATGAGGTGCTACTGAATGATTCCCTACATAGTCAAGATCCAAGAAGTATTTGAAAATATGGCTTGTGTGCAATTCAAACAGCTATCACTACGTTAGGTATTCCAACCAAAACTCTACCAGGTCCCCCTGTCTCCCGACCCCAGAGCAGATCAGGTGTAGAAGGCTGAAAGTAAAAGAGACTACGCAGGGACGAACACAACAGGCACTTCTTACCTACAGGAATAGGGGAAAGAAAAGCTGTAAAACACCCTATAGCAAATTTAAAAAAAAATAATAATAGTAAATATAATTCAGTAAATTTTTTTTTTGAGAGGTTTTCGCTATAGGGCGCGTGCGCTCACCAGACAGGGAGAGACATAGAGACAGAAAGCGAGAAATCACCCCCCAGGGGGGATGGTCAC
>NW_006160123.1:2057844-2075353 GCF_000334495.1 Tupaia belangeri chinensis
GGTCCGGGATGCGAACCATGGTCGACTACGTGGGAGTCCAGCGACATAGCCATTACGCTAACTGTTGGCTCCCAGTAAGTTTTTTTTTAAAAAAAGGCAGTACTACACAGCTACACAGCTTGCTATTTTGGAAGGTATTATTTCATACTACAAGAACTACTGGGAGCTGGCAGTGGTATGGTGGTTAAGGACACTGGACTCCTACATGGCTGACCACAGTTTGAGTCCTGGACCTGGCTGCTTGTTTTCTCATTCTCTCTCTCTCTTGCTCGCTCTGTCTCTCTCTCTCACTCTCTCTCTCCCTCTGTCCCTCTCTGGTCAAATTAATTAATTAATTAAATTAAGTTGAATAATTATGAATAAATAATTGTGGTTTTATTTTTGTTTTGAGAGGTTTTTGCTATACGGCGCGTGCACTCGTCAGACAGACAGAAAGAGACAGAGAGACAGAAAGCGAGAAATCACCCCCCAGGGGGGATGGCCACGCGGCAATCCCTTCTCCTCCATTTTCTTCTCAGGATCTTGGGCACGCACACACACGTGCCTGGCATGAGTTTTAAGCCACCGGGTCTGGGACGCGAACTGTGGTCTACTACATGGGAGTCCAGCGACATAGCCATTACGCTAACTGCTGGTCCCAACAGTTGTGGTTTTAAATCAACATATAAAATAGTATCTGTCAAAGTGTTTTTAAAATGTAATGAGTTTTTTAGTTTTTTCTGAGGGAGATTTTTGCTATAGGCTTGCGTGCTCACTGGATTTGCAAGCAAAACTTGTATCTTTTTCCAAGTGTTCCATTAATCTTCTATTAATAAAAGTGTTTGGATCAGCAAGAGATAACAGTGTGAATACTAGCACAACTCGTCAAAGGAGAGTTTGAAAGATCAAATGGGTTAAGACAAGAACGAAGCTCCAAAAAAAAAAATAATGTAGGGGAAAAATGAAACCAGGGGAGAGAAAAAAAGGATAAGGATCCTAAAGAGGCAAGTGTGAGCATTAGTGCAACAGGGAAGGCTGACAAAACTTCTGGGGAAAAAGAAACAGGTGTGACAAGTACCACAGGTTTGGGTCGAATGCTTTTAATTCTCAAAAATGTTGGAAACAAGACGACACATGAAGCTTTTTGAAATAATCATTCTTGCTTAGGCAGGAAGTATTAGGACTTATTTCAGCACTTTCCTTTGTCTAATGTAGCTGTATTTAACTTGGAACCACAACACAAGGCTTTTTGGGTATCCAAAGTGATTTTTCCTGATAACAAGTGCAATCTAGTACTCCTCCTTCCCCAGCTGTTTCTATATGCTCACCCTGATTCTGAAGAGGTTTCTGAACTACCAGAGGTAGGGCTGTGTTCCTCCTAATAAGTGGACTTTTCTGTTTTGGCTTATTTTTTTAAGAATTATTTCACTTAACTTTATCTATCTATCTATCTGTCTATCTATCTATCTATCTTTAATTTGAGAGCAAGGGGGAGGGAGGAATGAAAAAGCAAGCCACCTGGTCTGAGATTCGAATTGCGATTGGCCACGTGGGAGTCCAGCACTCTTAACCACCATGCCACCTGTCCCCATTGGCCATTTTTTCTAACCTAAATCGATGAATAATTGGCTGTCAGCTCTCCTCCCTCCTCATTTTATTTTTTCCTCCTTGTCATACTTGCTTGCTTGCTTGATTTTTGGGAGAGATTTTGGTTATATGGCAAGGGCACTGACCAGAGAGACAGAGACAGAAAGTGAGAACTCACTCCCACAGGCAGGATGGCCACGCCACAATCCCTTCTCCTCCATTCTCCTCTTGGGATTTTGGTCACACGTGCCCTGTATGAGTTTTAAGCTGCCAGGTCTGGGACTCAAACCACATTCAACTATGTGGGAGTCCAGTGACATAATCATTATGCCATCTGCTGGTCCCTGTTTATTTTTATTTTCATTTATTTATTTTGCCAGAGAGCACATGTGTTCTCCAGAGAAACAGGGAGAGGGAGCAGGAGAAAGCACTCCACCTCAGTGGGTTGTGACATGCTACAATCCCCTTTCCTCCATTTCTCCACCCTGTTGGGATTTGGGGCACACACACTTGGTATGTTTTTCAGTTGCCAGGACAGTGATTCAAAGCATAGTCAGTCATGTGGGATCCCGCTCCATTAACTTCCTGACAACAGGGCCAGCCTCTTCCTGTCACTTTTGTTTGAAACCCTGGAGCTGCTTCTCCTGTTGAATATCCTCAGAGACAGGAAGTGACAACACCAAGAGACAGCACAGCATTATGGCTTTCCTCCACTGAGGTATACTGCCCACCTTCCGCAACTTGGTCAATGTAAGTCGTCCAGAAAAGCCTTGCTTCTTATTTTTACAAGTGCCTCAATATATCACTGCAATGGGCCAGCCAGCAGTGTTGTGGTTAAGGTGGCTGAATCCTGGACCTGGTGATTTGAAAACATGCCAGGCATGTGTGCCTGTGTGCCCAAAATCCTGAGGAGAGAATGGGGGAGAAGTGGTTGTGGCGTGGCAATCTCCCCTGGGGGTGCTTTCTCACTTTCACTGTCTGTCAGTCTCTCCCCCTCTCTCCAGCAAGTGCATGCAACATACAGCAAACTAAGGGGGGAAAAAGGTATCACTGAAAATAATTTATTCACACACAAAAAAAATGCATGGGGATATTCTGTCATTAAACTTAAGCTTTCTCTCCCTGCAAAAACAACTATACATAAAACATCTTCTTATTCCCTTGCTAATTAGATATTATAAATTTTTAAAAAGAATGATTTCATTTAATTTATTATTATCATTATTTTTAATTTGACCAGAGAGAGACAGAGAGAGAAAGAGAAAAGTGAAAAAACAAGCCACCAGATCTGGGACTTGAACCACAATCGGCCATGTGGGAGTCCAGCGCCTTAACCACTACACCACCTGCCGGCCCCTAGACATTATACTTAATGTCTCGTGTACCTATTTTTTACCTGGATATAAACTTTCATAACTACTTTCCAATTTCCTTCCCCTGCCATCAATTAGCTCTAAAATTACTACATGTCTCACTTTACAACAAACTAGCAATTAACTCTTTAACTTGGTAGTTCTTGACCGACTTTCTGTCCTAGCAATTCAGAGGGAGCCAACAAATTTCTTTTAAAGGTGGCGAAAAAACAATAAGGAAGGCATATCTCAAAAACTCCAGAGTAGTTTCTGGTACAAGCAGGCTCCATCTGACTTAGAGTTGCCATTTCAACAACCAAATTTATATGGCTAACTTGTAGGTAATAAAGATATAAAAGCCCAAGCAGAAATGAAAAGACAACCAACTACTTCAGTATGTGTTTTTCTCCCCACAGAGATACATGCTATTCATTATGAGAGAGGAAAAAAAAGCAAAAGCTTCTGTCTCAAACTTTATATCCTGAGATCTCTCAGAAGTCCCCAATCCACCTTAAAATGTCTACAACTTCAAGTGAGTTCACCATAAGGACCATGGAGAGGGAAGGTCAACCTAAGTCTCACTCCCTACTGAGCAGGATGCAGAGTGCTGGTCAGCTTTTTTCTCTCATACCTGCATAAATAGTTGGGCGGTACTAAGAGGGGAGAAGTTTTTGTTTTAAGTAGCTGTGTACAAAGGAAACGCTAAGCTGTAACAATTTTTATGGACACGGGAGCTATTTTGTCTGGGACACCTGTAATGAGGTGGAATTGGTACTGTCCTGGTAGAAGCAGTGGAAAGGGATGAGAGAATCCCTAGAGAACCTGCCTACCCAGGACTGACCTAATGATAGCAATGTGAGAATGAGAGAGTCCAAGGATAGTTACTGCTTGTATCTGAAGGAATCAAAGACTGTGAACAAGTAACAGGGTACTCCAGACGAAGACAAATTCACACTTAATAGAATATAGAATACCGGGGTAGGAAGACCTAGCAGCTGACTTCTGAAACATGAACAATAGAAGGAGGTGATTTAGGAATGGTGGGAGAAGGAATTATTTAAGATTATGCTGTATTGTTAATGCAGTTTTTTTTTAAAAAAAGAACAAAACAGAAATCAGCAGATGGCATAATGGTTATGTCGCTGTACTCCCGTGTCCCAGACCTGAAGGCTTAAAACTCACACCAGGTGTGTGTGCATGCATGCCCAAAATCCCAAGAGGAGAATGGAAAAGGGATTGCAACGTGGCCATCCTCCCCTCCACCCCCGGGGGTGATTTCTCACTTTCTGTCTGTCATTCTGCTTCTCTGGCGAGCACATGCACCCTACAGCAAAAATCTCTCTTAAAAACAAACAAACAAACAAAAAGATGACTTCACAGACTCCCTTGAGTTTCTAACAGATTAGGTTATTTTATCAATTGAAAGAAATTAAAGTATCTTCATTAAAAATAAACTAAAAAAAAAAGAAAAAAAAGAATAGATATTCGCTACCTCTTGCTGGGGAAAGCAATTTTAGGTATGTTAAATTATTTAAGTTTGGGGCCAGCAGATAGCACAATGGGTATATCACTGGACTCCCTTGTGGTTTGAGTCCCAGACCCAGTGGGTTGAAACTCACATTGGGTGCATGTGTGTGGATTCCCAAAATCCTGAGAGGAGAATGAAGAAGGGACTGTAGTGTGCCATCCTCCCTGGGGGAGTGACTTCTCGCTTTCTGTCTCTCTCTGTCCCTCCAGCCAGTGCATGGACCTTACAGCAAAAATCTCTTAAAAAAAAAAAAATTATTCAAGTTTAAGAGGACATCACACAATCAGAATACAATCATTCCCAGTTTGCATACATAGGGCACTGGTAGATACTGTTCACCTGTTAATTAAATTTCATCGTCTTAATATACTTTTTTACTTTACTGTTAAAAATATTTTTCTAGTCTGCAAGATAAGTGATGAAACAGAAGGGTGACACTGAGCCTCTCTCTAGGAAATTACTAAGGCAAAAATATACTTTAAATCAAATGAAGTCAGCCCCAAAGCCTAGTGGTAAAGAGAGCCAGATCCCACATGACCAACAGCACAGTTCAAATACTGACTGTGGCTTGAAAAACACACTGGGGGAGCCGGCAGGTGGCTTGATGGTTAAAGGTGCTGGACTCCCACATGGCCGACTGCAGTTTGAGTCCCGGACCTGGCGACTTGCTTGCTTGCTCTCTCTAGCCCTCTCTGATCAAACTGAAACAAATAAATGGATAAATAAAGTTAAAATAATTTTTAAAAAAAGAAAGAAGAGGGACCAGCAGTTAGCGTAATGGCTATGTCGCTGGACTCCCACGTGGTTGACTACGGTTTGAGTCCCGGACCCGGTGGCTTAAAACTCAAGCCGGGCGCATGTGCGTGCGTGCCCAAGATCCCATAGAGGAGAATGGAGGAGAAGGGATTGCGGCGTGGCCATCCCCTCTGGGGGTGATTTCTCGCTTTCTATCTCTCTGTCTCTCTCTGTCTGTCTGGCAAGCGTATGCGCCCTATAGCAAAAACCTCTCAAAAAAGAAAAAAGAAAAAAGAAAAAAAGAAGAATGAATACACTGGGTGTGTATGTGCACTAAATTCTGACAGTAGGAAGAAACGAGGAAAGGAATGCAATGTGACCATGCCCTGCTGTGAGATGTGCTCTCTCTCTCTCCATCCCTCTCCCTCTAGCGAGCACATGTGCTCTCTGGCAATTAAAAAAAAAAAGGGACCAGCAGTTAGTGTAATGGCTATGTCGCTGGACTCCTATGTAGTCGACTATGGTTCGAGTCCCAGACCCCGTGGCTTAAACTCACACTGGGAGCACATGCGTGTGTGCCCAAGATGCCGAGAAGAGAATGGAAGAGAAGGATTGTGGTGTGACCATACCCCTGGGGGGGTGATTTCTCGCTTTCTGTCTGTCTGTCTCTGTCTTTCTGGCGAGCACACACGCCCTATAGCAAAAACCTCTCTAAAAAAAATTAAAGAGAAAAAAATTATGGACCAGCCCTGTGGCCTAGTGCTTAAGGGAGCTAGATCCCACATGGCTGACCATCTAGCTCCAACCCTGTCCCTGGCAGCTTCAAAGACATATCTGGCATGTGTGGGTGCATGCCCCAAATCCTGACAGGATGGAGAAGGGACTGTGGTGTGACCATAACCCACTGGGGAGTGCTTTCTCCCTCTCCTCCCACTCAGTCTTTCTCTGAAGAATGTATGCACCTTCTGGCAATTAAAAAAATTAAAGTTAAAAAAAAAAATAGAATGAAGAACATGTAGGATGTTTCAAATTCTTTCCCCTCATTGCTGTATTTCACTAAAGTTCTGGATCTTTTAGGGCCGTGCCTTGTTGGTGGGGAGTTTAGGAAAGTCACCTTGGTTTAGACAATGACTAGCTGGATTTTCTTCCTTTAAAGTGAACACCACCACTCTGAGAGATGTTGAGTCAGTCTTCCCAAATGCAATCTCTGGTCTCACTGAAGTATTTCCCACTATAATATGGCATCCTTCATAGAATTCTTTTCTAACATTGAAAAAAAGGAAGATGATAACTAACGAGTGTGCCCCTTATTCTGCAATATGGCTGAAAAGAAGACTAAAGAATGGCCACGAGTGCCCTGCAGAGGACCCACCAGGTAACGAGTAGTGCAAGAACTTGATGACTTAAGAGCTTTCTTTAAATTTCCTTTCCCTGCAAGTTCTTGTAGATATTAAGCTGTAAGTCTCAGTTTAAGGTAATGAGGTCACCAGGAGTCATCAACTTAGGAACCCTCAAACATCTGTCAGTCCCACGGGCCTTATCCTCCACACTCACCTCATCATCGCTGTCGGATGTCTCGGAGTCTGAAGAGGCTGCAGGTTGACTCACAGGCGGCTCCTTCTCCTCAGAGTCACTACGCTTCCGCTTTGCCAGGGACAAGAGCTCCTAACAGGGCAGAAAGATCCACATTGGTTTTGTTCAACAGAGGAAGAATATTCGTGAATAATAAAATGCCCACCCTTACTGGATCTTTGTATCTGGCATTATCAACCAAAGGACAGCACTGGACACTTCTATCAATCACATAAACAGACTGACTGCCAGGCTTCCTAGGTACTAAAGAAAGGTTTTCAGGCTAGCAGGTGGCATAGTGGTTAAGGTGCTAGACTCCCACATGGATGACTGCAGTTCGAGTCCTGGACCTGGCAGCTTGAAACTCACACCAGACGTATGCATGCATATGCCCAAGATAATGAGAGTGGAGAAGGGATAGCAGTGTGGTCATCCCCCTGGGGGTAAGTTCTTGCATTCTGTCTCTACAGCAAGTGTACATGCCCTATAGCAAAAAGCTCTCTCTCTTTAAAGAATTATTTATTTACTTAATTCCATTTGTTATTATTATTATTCTTTAATTTGACCAGAGAGAGAGAAAGGGAAAATGAGAAAGCAGGTCCAGGACTCAAACCATGGTGGGCCATGTGGGAATCCAGAGCTTTTATCCACCATGCCACCTGCTGGCCCCCATCATTTTTAAAAAATTTATTTAATTTATTTTTTTTAAAGAATTATTTTATTGAACTTAATTTTATTTATTCATTCATTCATTCATTTATTTTAATTTGATCAGACAGAACATAGTGTGTGTGGTGAGGGGGAGAGAGAGTGTGTGATAAGGCCAGCTGCTAGGTCTGGGACTTGAATCATAATCAGCCATGTGGGAGTCCAGTTTCCCTAACCACCACACTACCTGCTGGACCCCCCTCCCTTTTTTGTTTTAAGAAAGAGATTTTTGCTATAGGGTGCATGTGCTTTCCAGAGAGATAGAAAGTGAGAAATCACCCCCAGGGTGGATGGCCATGCCTCAGTCCCTTCCCCTTCATTCTACTATTTGGATCTTGGGCACATACATCCGGTTTCAAGCTGCAAGATCTGGGGCTGGAATCACAGTTGACCGTGTCAGAGTCCAGTGATGTAACCATTATGCCATCTGCTGACCCCGTGTGGTCACTGTTTTAACTAATGTAGCTGACACTTGTATTTCAGGATAAAACTGGCATTTGTAGGGCTGTTTTGTATTTACTTTTTTTTTTTTTTTTAAGAGAAGAGATTTTTTTTTTTTTTCTATAGGAAGAGTGCACTTGCCAGAGAGACAGACACATAAAAGTGAGAAATCACACGCCGGGGAGAATGGCCACACTGCAATCCCTTCTCCATTGTCCTCTTCAGATTTTGGGTGTGTACACACACACACACACACACACACACACACCTGGTTTGAGTTTTAAGCCACCAGTTCTGGACTCAAACTGCAGTAGACTATGTGGGAGTCAACTAACGTAACCATTACGCCACCTGCTGGTCCCTGCAGGGCTGTTTTGAATAAGCTTATAAAGTAAGTTTCTGAGGTTGTTTTATATTTTGAATGCTTAAACAAACAAAAAAAGTATACATCTCCAGTGCTTACCCCAGGTTCTGACAACAAGCAGTAAGTACTTTGGCTACCTGCTCAGAGTCCTGATTAGACAACCTCGACATTCCTTGACCACCTTTGCACTGTCTGGTGATTCAGTGAGATGGATGAGGAAGAGGGAAGTGTGAATAAGTGAGCCATAGATAGCTACACCAAGATTTGCTGTCACATGACTCCCCTCTCCTTTAAAGGCTTCCCTCTCCTGCTCCCCAATTCAGTCTATTCACTAAAAAAGGCAAGAAAAGGTTACTTCCCCTGTCCTCTGCTAATACCAAGACCAGGTCACAATTACATTGTACTTAATAGATGCCAGGTTCTTTTCTAAGCACCAAACTGCCTGAGCTATGTAACTTACTAGTAACACAGCTAATGTATATGACAGAGCCAGGATTCAAACCTGCACCGAGATGACCCTGCCTCCTAATTCAGTTATGGTTTACTAACCTAAAATATTTCCCCTTCTGCTTTAAAAGAGAAAATACAGCTTATAAATACCACTAGCATTATTCCTTGATGGTGATGATAGTATATGGTTATAGGTCAAGTGCCAAGACAGATTTTAAAATAATAGATTGCTACAAAGTATCTGTTTTCTTCTTCCAGTCTCTTTCTATTTTAGGAGTACTCCCTCCTTCCTTGGCCAGAATGAGAAAATGACCTTCTCAGATTAAACAGCTGACACTCTTGTTCATAAACAGTCATGAAAGTTAGTCTTATTTCATTAGAGAGCACTACCATACCATTTTCCTGAAAAGGCTGAATATTCCTAATAATATTCTACTCTTCTGTAACAAAATAGTAATATAAATTATAGCAATATTTGTGTTTATGATCCTTTAAAACTCCAAGGTATAATTTATACACAGTATATTGTACCATTTCTAAAGTATAGTGCTATGAGTTTAACAAATACATATAGTGAGGCCAGCAAGTGGCATGGTGGTGAGGGCACTGGACTCCCACAATGGCTGACTACAGTTCAGGACCTGGGCCTGGCAGCTTGCTCGCTCTCTTGCTCTCTCGCTCTCTCTCTCTCATGAGCACATGTGTCCTGCAGCAAACTAATAAAAGAAGAAGAATTAAAAGAAAATAATTTTAATCCCCCACAAATAAAAATACATATAAACACTTGATACAATATTACAATATCAGCTCCATCATCCTGCTATCCCCTCCAAAATCCCTCCTCCTCACATGTGCATTCTTCTCCCATCCTCTGGCAACCACAGCCTTGTGGAATTACAGTGTCTAGCCTTTTAAGTCTGGCTTCTTTCATCTGGCATAATACATTTAAGATCCATCCATGTTGCAGCATATACCCGTAGCTCGTCCCTTTTTATTGTTAAGTAGTATTTTGTTTTATGGATGTACTACAGTTTATCCATGTATCAGTTGAAAACACTTACGTTGTTTCCATTTGGGTACAATTATATATTCATGTACAGGTTTTTGTGTAAATAGTAAGTTTTTTTTTTTTCTTTTTGCCATAGGGCACACGTGCTCACCAGAAGAGAGAGAATCACCACCTTCAGTGGGATGGCCATGCCGCAATCCCTTTTCCTCCATTCTGCTCTTGGGATTTGGGGTATACTCACATAAACCCAGCATGATTTTTTTTTTTTTAAGTTTTTGCAACAGAGCATGCGAATTCCCTAGAGAGAGATGGAGGGAACGTGAGAAATCACCCCCAGGGGAGATGGCCATGGCATCTTCTCTTCCTGGGATTTCGGGTATGTACGTGCCCAACGTGATTTTTAAACTACCTGGTCTGGGGCCTGAACCATGGTCAGTCATGTGGGAGTCCAGCCCTTAACCACCACACCACCTGCTACTCCCACTCCCAGCATGATTTTCAAGCCTCTGTGTCCAGGAACCTAACAGTGCAATCAGCCATGTGAAGGCACGGATCTCCCAGGCCAGCGCCTTAACTACTACCTGCTGGCCCATGAGTTTTTATTTCAATTGAATAAATATCCAAGAGTAGGACTGCTGGGTTGTATAGTAGTTTGTTATGATCTTTACATTTAACTTCTTGCCCCCTATATGCAAATTTATAAACTGCACAAAGACTACTGGTAATGAATCTCTTCCCAGACTCCTTGAGGTTCGTGAATGCACTAAAATACCTGTTCTTTATTTTTTTTTATTTTGCCAGAGGGTGCATGTGCCCATCAGAGGAGGGAGAGAGAATGGAGAGAGAGAAAAAGTGAGAAAGCACCCCACAGGGAATGGTCACTCTGCAATCGAGTCTCCTCGGACTCTCCTCTTTTCAGGATTTTGGACACACAAGCACATGTGCCCAGTGGTGTTTCTCAAGCTGCTGGGTCAAGTACTCAAACCACGTAGCTGACCATGTGAGAGCCAATAGCTTATCATTCTAGACTGGCCCTAGAATTCTTGTTTCTTTTTTCTTTCTTTTTTTTTTTAAATTTGCTACAGGGTACATGTGCTCACAGGAAAGAAATAGAAAGTATTCCCTAGGGGTGATGGCCATGCTGCAATCCCCTCTCCATTCTTCTCCTGAGATCTTGAGTACACATATACATGTGCCAGGTACGTCCTTCAAGTCACCAGGTCTGGGACTGAAACTGCACAGATGACATGGTAGTCCAGCACCTTAACCACCATGCCACCTACTAGGCCCCGGAATTCCTGTTTTAATAACAACAGAGATTTGGATACTCTGTCACATCCTTCCTTGAAACATTAAGTATCACATGTTGTAGAAACCTGTTAAAAGTTATTCTAACTAAAATGTTAAGATATTAGTACTACCTTCCTGTTAGAGGTTCCAGTCTGCACCAAAAGTCTATCAGTGACTTCCTGTCAATGAACAACTGCATCTGATAAGCAGTTCTTGACAACATGAAATGCCATGTTAACAGTAGTATGGTGACAGCAAAGACCCTGTCATCAGTGTGGAAGATACACTTTCCAGTACTTGAGGACTGTACAGGAAGTTACAGGGTGAACTGATGGCAAGGCTACTTTTTATATTTCGATCCTTTATGTTCTACGGAAATTAGATGCACATTGGTCCATTGAGCTACATTTCAGCAGAACATAAAGGATCGAAATATAAAAAGTAGCCTTGGACCAATGTGCATCTAGGAGGTCTTCCCAACACATGAAAAGACCCTCAGGATTGTTAGGGGTGACCCATTTAACACTTGTACTCAGAACTAAGATCTGAAACTGACCCATGCACAAAAGACAGGTCACCTACAGTTCGTGCCTGCCAGTCCGTTTCACTTCCACACTGATTGAGACGTTATTTCTTTTTTCTTTTTTTGAGGTTTTTGTCTTAGGGTACATGTGCACGCCAGAGAGACAGAGAAAAATCAAAGGGAAAATGAGAACTCACCCTCCCCCCCAGGGGAATGACCATGCCACAATCCCTTCTTCTCCAATCTCCTCTGAGATCTTGGGCATGCACTCACATCCACCCGGTGTGATTTTCAAGTCACCAGGCCCAAGACTCAGGCTGCAGTTGGCCATGTGGGAGTCCATCAACATAGCTGCTATGCCATCTGCTAGTCTGAAATAACATTTCTGTATGTCCAGTGGGTCTCTCTCACTACCATCCCTGAATTTCATCTCACTGAGTAAAACCTCCCTTATTATCTTGACATTCTTCTACGGCAATGGAGTGTGAGGTACTAGAATGGTGTATCAAATTTAAACCGAACTGAAAATCTGCTTAAAATAATGCCAGTGAGGGAACCAGCAGTTAGCGTAATGGCTATGTTGCTGGACTCCCACGTAGTCGACCGCGGTTTGCGTCCCGGACCCGGTGGCTTAAAAGTCACACCGGGCGCGTGTGCGTGCGTGCGTGCCCAAGATCCTGAGAGGAGAATGGAGGAGAAGGGATTGTGGCGTGACCATCCCCCAAAGGGGGTGATTTCTCACTTTCTGTCTCTATGTCTCTCTCTGTCTGTCTGGTGAGCGCACATGCCCTATAGCGAAAACCTCTCCAAAAAATAATAATAATAATAATGCCAGTGACCTTCTGCTATAGGCACAGCTATGTGGGATGCCATACTTGGCTTCTGGATCAGTTTCATTAACGTTGCTTAAAAGCCATTTTAACATTAAACCAGATCTCCAAAACTGAGATCCCAACTAAAGCAAGAAAAGGAAAAATAAAGCCCACATGAATAACTTCAAGAAGTCTTATAGCTAGTAAGTGTGCTGAGACCTTTTTCAATCACTCGTGCCATGAACCTAACTGCTGTATGTAATTTCCACTGTCCGAGGTGACCAAGCATCCTGGCTTGCCCAGGACTGTTCTGGCTTCAGCACTCAAAGTCCTGCGTTCCAGAAAACATCTCAGTCTCAGGCAAACTGGGCTGGCTGGTCACCCAACTCCCAGAAACCACAGACACCATTATGTGCCATGCCCTCTATAGACTGTAGTAAGAAAAAATACATAGTCCTTGACCTCGTACCATTTAAAATCAACTGCAGAAGACAAATACTAAACCAGAAACAATGAATTATATCTACTGATAAATGCTCAGAAGGAAGTGAATCAAGTGAATCATCTGAGATAGGTGGTCAGGAGAGGCTTCACTGTGGAAGAGAGCAAGGGAGTGCAGTTTTCTGGAGAAAGGCCTTCAGATGGAACAGCTAAGGCACCGAAGCTGATAATTGCTTGGCTTAGTCAAAGAAATGAAGAGGAACGGTGAAACTGAAGCTTAGCAAGCAAGGGGGAGAATGGAGTAATGTGGGTTAGATGTAAGAGGAAACCAAATGATTCTGAGTTTTATAAAGCACGGCCAGAAGCATGGATTTTATTTAAAGGCAGTGGAAGCCATCAAACGGTTTAAACCCAATTTGCCAGGGCATTTTTAAAAGAGCACGCTGGCTTCTAGACGAACAGACTAGAAGGGCCCAAGAGGACACGCAGACAGGAGTCAGAAGGAACCCACAGTGGACTCATCAGAGCGGATGAAGGCCTAGACAGGAAAGTAGCCACAGCGACAGGCAGATGTGAGGACTCGACGAGGGCAGAATGACAATTTAGAGTTTAAGTTTGAAATGTTAATTCCTATTTTTCTTTTCATATAAAAATTGCTGGTAGAGGGATGGCCTCATAGCCCAGTGGTTAAGGGAGCCAGATCATATTTTGTCAACCATGGTTCAAATTCTGGCCTTGGAAACCTGAAAAACACACAGGGCATGTTTTACATGTGTCCAAAATCCTGACAAGATAGGGAAATGGAGGAAAAGGGATTGTGACATGATTATACCCCTGAGGGGGGCGGGGGTGCTTCCTCTCTCCATCTCTCTGTCATTCTCTGAAGAGCACACACACCCTCTGGCAACTAAAAAAAAAAAAAAAAAAAACCTGTTGATAAAGGAAACCAATTCGAACAGTGAACATTGGTTACCTTTCAGGAATAAGGAAGGGAGCCACTATGTGTATGTATGTTTGTGGGAGAAGAAGGTATTGCTGTATTGTTGGGACTGTTCCAACAAGCCTGTACTTCAAAATAATAACAATCTAAACAATGAATAAACACATAAAGATACTTGTAAAGTAAAACCCCAAACTGGCAGTGTAACAATCCTTAAATTTCACAAGATTAGCACTAAATGTGGTAAGTTTTCCATCAAATTTCTGGCAAACTGATTTCAACTGTAGACACCAATGCTCAGTTATTAATATATTAATGCCGGGACCAGCAGGTGGCATGGTGGTTAAGGCGATGGACACTCCCATAGGGCTAACCACGACTGAGTCCCAGACCTGGTGGCTTGCTTTCTCACTTTCTCCCCCACCCCCATGTCTCTGTCAAACTAAAAATAAGTGAATGACTAAATAAAATTAAATAACTCTTAAAAACATTCAAAAATATATATATATATAATACACACACACACACACACACACGTACATAAATACACACAATGTTCTTTTTTTTTTTTTTTGAGAGGTTTTTGCTATAGGGTGTGTGTGTTCGCCAGAAAGACAGAGAGAGACAGAAAGTGAGAAATCACCCCCAAGGGGGGATGGCCACACCACAATCCCTTCTCCTCCATTCTCCTCTCAGGATCCTGGGCTCGCACACACGTGCCTGGCGTGAGTTTAAACCACCAGGTCCGGGACTAGAACCGCGGTCGACTACATGGGAGTTCAGCGACATAGCCATTACGCTAACTGCTGGTCCCAATGCCCACAATGTTGAAAAACTGACAAAGGGTCAAACAGAATCTACCTCTGCAGTTTCACTGGTACCACTCTCACTAACTAGTTAGGGTCCAGCCACTCGGCCCTTCTCTCAGCTTCATGAGAATGCCAGGTCCCTTCTGCCTCCTTTCTTTTGTCCCTGCTGGTTCCTCAAACCATTAATGCTCAACATGGTTCCCTTCACTCTTCAGTCTCCTACTCTCAGAGTCCAGGACTAACAGAGTCCAGGACTCACTCTTCAGGCTAGCATGAGGACCCTGCTCAGACTTTCAGTACCTTGCTCTTCCTCCAAAGCCTCTGGTGCAATAATAAGGAAACAATTCCATCTCTCTCCACTTTAAGCTCCTTGAAGGTAGAAACTGTTTTTATTCTATTCACCAAAAGCCCTAGTGCCTAGCACTAAGGCATTTCTTGAAAGCTGAACCACCTTTATTTACTCTTGGAGGAATTTACAGTCTAGGAAGAGAGCAATAAACACCCAAAGAAATGGTGCCTGAGCAAGGGGTCTATATTTTCCCTAAAAGCCTCCCTGTCAAAGTTTCCATGGGGCTGGGGGGCGCGCAAGTGCCGCTGTGGTGGTTAAGACTGCTGGACTCCCACATAGCTGACTGTGGTTAGAGTCCCGGACCTGGCAGCTTGCTTTCTCACTTTCCCTCTCTTACTCTGCCCCTCTCTGGTCAAATTAAAATAAGTAAATAAATAAAGTTAAATAAAATAATTATATATAATAAAAAGTTCCCATGAGGTTTACCCTTCTGATACTATTTCTAAAGATAAACCTTGTAAAATTAGCAAGTTAGTTACATCAAGTTAGATGCAACATTATGACACAAATTTAAAACCTCAAGTTAACACTGATACCTCTCACAGATTCACTTCAAAATCCACCTTTACTAAGGTGAAGAAGACTATATATATATATATTTTTAAAAGAGTTATTTATTTAATTCCATTTGTTGCTGTTGTTGTTTATTATTATTATTTTAATTTGACCAGAGAGATAGAGAAAGGGAAAGTGAGAAAGCGAGCCACCAGGTCTGGGACTTGAACTGCAGTTGGCCATGTGGGAATCCAGTGCCTTTAACCACTATGCTACCTACTGGCCCCGAAGAAGACTATACTAATGAGAAGAAAAACTTAATTTTCCCAAGTTTTATGGAGAAGGTTTTATAGAAGGATACTTTATAACAATGCTTTTTACATGTAATGCCTAAAAACAGTTCTTAGGAAATACTCAGGGGGCCAATTCTCTCAAAGAGGAAAAAAGCAGGACATGCCTATATCATCACTATTTTAAATAAGAAGAAAAATTATGAAATAAAGCACCTCAGTACGCATACGGCTTTTTTTTTTTTTTTTTAGGAAAACTAAATTTTTTATAAATCATGAGTTGTACTCATCTGAATAGAGAACGCTGTTTCCTTTTATTATCTTGAATGATTTTTATTTTATAGGATTCACTGCATAAATATTATTCCATAAAGAGTGACATATTGTCTTGAAGCAGGTATATCATAAGGTAAAAAGTCCAGAGGTTTTTCTCAAATTTTGTTATTTTTTCCCAGCAGGCACCAAGAGCAAGTTATCTTGGGATTTACAAATGTTGAGGAAAGGGTGTGGCTAACGTGAGAACAGGGTCACTATCTGGTCACATGCTAAAAAAAAAATCCTTCAAATTCTCAAACTAAGGTTTGGGTTTTAAATACTTGAAACTTTAAAGTATTTGACTCATCTCTAGTTATCAGATATCTCTTCTCAACAAGGAAAAGAAAAAAAAAAAAAAGAAGAAGATAGAAACCTCAATAAAATGAATCCCGACCATTACAATAGCTTATGAGAAGTAAAAGAGCCAGCACATCTTAAACACACCTGCCAAGCTCTTCTGGTTTTATGCATGCCCTTAACCCTGGCCTTGGACACACTACGGCACAGACAGAAAGGTATTTCTCTGCTTACACAGTCCTGTCTTACTAAAAAGATTAATCTGAACATAAACTGTGGTCTCGTTCACTAACATAAATCATTTCCTGAGAGATGCCTGTTACAAATGCAGAGTCCAGGGCCCTCTCTACTGATTCCGTAGATCTAGGACAGGAGACACTTCCAACCTACACCTTAAATAAGCAACCCAGGCAGCTTCTGAGACAGGGATCCTCCCTCCACTACCAGGAAAAACCAGCCTAGAAGGCTCACCTATCTCATCTTCAATAAGAGCTAAGGTGGAGGCAACATTTCTTATACAAAGGCTTAGATTCCCATCTGGATAGATAACCCAGGGACAAAGGGCCTCCTTACTAGCATGCTCCACTCTTACTCTAGGCATTTGCAGGTTTGTTCTTTCCCCAAGGGCCTTGCACTGGACAGCAAGTCCAACGTTACTGTACTCAAGACTCAGAACTAGATGGAACAGCCCAAGGCACTTTGGTCAGGAAAAGCCCAGAATGCAAAATTTTGTGTTGAAAATTCCCAAAGACCTCAAAATTAGATTGACTATGGGGACCAGCAGTTAGTGTAATGGCTATGTCGCTGGACTCCCACATAGTCAACCGTGGTTCAAGTCCTGGACCCGGCAGCTTAAACTCACGCCGAGCGTGTGTGCATGCATGCCCAAGATCCCGAGAGGAGAATGGAGGAGAAGGGATTGCGGCGTGGCCATCCCCCCTGGGGGGTGATTTCTCGCTTTCTATCTCTCTGTCTCTCTCTGTCTGGTGAGCGCACGTGCCCTCTAGCGAAAAAAACTCTCAAAAAATAAAATAATAATTAGACTGACTAAGAACTTCTGACTACGAACTTGTGCCTGCACATCCAGAGGGCAGAGATCTTTCTCTTTGATTCCTCTGAGAGCCTGGCACAGTGCTGAACAGACAAACAGACAGAAGGTACTGGTGCCCAGTTAGGATGTGCAGGGAAAGGGAATTTTGATCTGGTTCCCATCTGATAACAGG
>NW_006160123.1:2075384-2078286 GCF_000334495.1 Tupaia belangeri chinensis
CCAATAAGCAGTTAAGTGTAGGAAATTGCTGTTAAAAAGTATAAGGTATTACCTATAAATTTCACATTAGTTATTTTTACAAATAGGTATTTAGAATGGTTTAAAGTTGCAATTCCTTCTAGTTCCCATCTAGCAAAGCTCCTTGTGAATCAGTTAAGATACCACCACGCTGCATTTCATGAGGAGGATACATAGGCAATTGTTCCTGGAACATCAGAGTGTATTTAAACAAACCTAGATGATACGGCCTTCTACACATAGTCTACCTGGTAAAGCTTTCCTGTATGTGGTCTGTCATTGACCTAAAGGGCATTATGACTACCTGTGCCAGAAAAGGAAGCAATAACTCATCTCAGTCATCAGAATTCTGGAGGACCAGTAAGAACAGAATAATTTACAGTTTAGTTCGTTCATCATTAGGACAGATATGCTGAGCGTGATTTAGCCTCCCAAAGAATCTTTTTAATTGATGTACTAATTTCTTCTAAATTCTTTGGTATACTTTATAAACATGAATTCTAACAACATGGAAAGTGGCCATGAAATATTGTCCTCATTTTGCAATATGGAAAATCAAGAGACTAACAGATTAAGTCAGTGCAGTGAAGAGCATAGGCCTTGTTCTCATGCAGATCTGGGTTAAAATCCCAACTCTATCACTTATTAGTTGTGTGAATTACTTAACTATTTCAATCTACCATAATTTCAAATTTACCATAATTTAAAAACTTGACAAAGTTGGGACCAGCAATTGGTGTAATGGCTATGTCACTGGACTCCCATGTAGTCGACCACGGTTCGAGTCCTGGATCCAGTGGCTTAAACTCACACCAGGTGCATGTGCGTGCGTGCCCAAGATCCCGAGAGGAGAACGGAGGAAAAGTGATTGCGGTGTGGCCATCCCTCCTCAGTGGTAATTTCTTGCTTTCTATCGCTCTCTCTCTTTCTGGCAAGTGCACACACCCTATAGCAAAAACCTCTCCAAAAATAAAAAATAATAAAAAAAGAATGATTTAAAAAAGAAAACTTGACAAAGTGAATAAAGCACTTAAGTAAAATGTTTAGTTCACCCTAGACATTATGTAAATGGTAGCTGATGTTGTTATTACTGGAAATATCTACATTTGTAGATGAAAATCAAATAGTAAAAACTAAATTCTAATCCTAACTGCCAGTCTAAAATTATCAACCAAACTTTTAGAGTTAAGAATATATTTTTCTGGGGCAAGCAGGTTAAGGGTGCTGGACTCCCACATGGCCAAACACAGTTCAAGTCTCAGACCTGGCGGCTTGCTTTCGCTCCTCTCCTCTCTCTCTCATCAAATTAAAATAATTCTTTAAAATAAAAAGAATATATTTTTCCTATTTTTGTAAATTCAAAAGCCTTTCAATGAGTACATCTTCAGCTTACCCTTTCAATCCTATCACAATACAAAGTTTATCTCTCTCTTTTTTTTTTTTGAGAGGTTTTTGCTATAGGGCACGTGCACTCGTCAGATAGACAGAGAGAGACAGAGAGACAGAAAGTGAGAAATCACCCCCCAGGAGAGATGGCCACGCTGCAATCCCTTCTCCTCCATTCTCCTCTCAGGATCTTGGGCACACATGCACACGCGCCCGGCATGAGTTTAAGCCACCAGGTCCGGGACTTGAACAGGGGTCGACTACGTAGGAGTCTAGCGACATAGTCATTACGCTAACTGCTGGTCCCCAAAGTTTATCTCTTTAACAGTCCTCCACAGGCCCCATTACTTCCCCATCACTGCACCAAGATTTTCAAAACACTGCTCTTTTCTTCAACACCTTTCGAGTCCCTCCTCCTTTAAGTTCTCCCCTTTCATGTTCTAATAAAATACTTTAATCCTGAGATCTTTGGCCTAATATAACAGATCCTAAGAAATTTATTTTTTTAATTATACTTTGCAAATGCCTGCAACAGCATTAATTCTTACAAACCCTTGATCCTTGCAATAGCCCAGTTGGTTACATGAGGATAATGATGTATCTCAGTTTTTCAGTTAAGAGCAAAGATACATAGCTAGAAAGTATCATAAGCCCAGTTTAGAACTCAAAATTTCAGGTTCCAGTACTCTTTTCTCAACCTGTAACTTGCACATTCTTTCTTTAAATCACTTGTTCATTAAACATGTGAGAAAACCAAAGTTGTAACTTCTTCCCTCCAGTATTTTCTAGAATACATATACGGCTCAAGCAATCCCAAGATGCTGTGGCCCAAAGTTACTTGCGATGCTTCCTGTACAATCTTCAAGTAAGGAAGAATTCTGGGATGTTGCATGAAAAGAGCAAGAGGCCTGGGTCAGAGTCTCTCCATGCTGCCCTACATAGTTCACTTCTGCCAGTACCTGCCTTTTTTCTCCTCCCAAGGGTGTTTCCTTCAGTCTGACATCCCATCCCAACAGAGACCTTTTTCAACCACAAACGACCCTAGTCTCCGAACAGACGCGTGCCCACGGCTAATTTTCCCCTGTCCGGCACCGCAGTCTGCTCTGAACGTTATGAGTGTCCCTCTTCTCTGTCTACACCTCTTATCTGAAAAACTTCATCTTCCAGAGCCTGCACCTTTCACGGCCTTCTCCCCTTCCACCACTCCACGCTCACCCTTGCACCTCCTCCTAAACCTCTCAGCCTCCCGGGTTAGCGGGCAATGCTGCCTATTTCTCCGGTCTCAGATCGCCCGGCCAGCAGCCCGCCGCCCGGATCTGGCCACCGCAGACCGCAGCCCCCTTCGGTACCCCCAGGCCCGAGGCCCATCAACCCGGTCCCTGCCCCGCCTCCCCGCCCAAGGCGCAAGTCCTCGGGTGTTCGTCTCCAGGCCTGGGCCAGGCTCTGAGGGCCCCGGACGCTGCGAGGAGGTAGGAAGGGGCTGCAGCAGCAGTCAGGA
>NW_006160123.1:2078640-2083502 GCF_000334495.1 Tupaia belangeri chinensis
GGGGGTTCCGGGGGGAGAGTTGCGGCGGCTGGCTGGGCGCCGGCCCCGGAAGCTTCGGTGTGCGGCCTCTTTGGGGCGCCAATGCTAAATAGGCTTCCTATCTGTCGGACGCTGGAGCAGCAGGTTCTGGGCCCACTCTGAGGAGACTCACGCATCACAGCTTTTCAATAGTCCGAGACTGATGGAGTGGGGAGGGCCTGCATGTCTGGAAGACAGTAATCGCCTGCACCAAGCCGAGGGCACTTGTTGGAGGACGGAGCCTACCAACCTACCTGGGCTGTGCAAATGACAGCTGAGCTGGGACCAGGAGAATGCATCTGACTTAAGTTAAAAGAACAGTGGAGGGAAGGGTGTTACAAGCAGAGAGCAGCTAGTGATCATAGGAAAAGTCGGGTTCAGAAAACCGAACTGAAAGTTCATTGTGGCCAGAACAGGAGGTGTAGTGCGTGGATACATGCCTAGAGAGATGAGGATGAGGTTGAATAGGCAGTGGCCACATCATTCAAGCCTGATGAGCTATTCAGGTAGTTTTTTTTTTTTTTTTTAAATAATTTTTTTTATTATTTTACTTTTCAATTTAACCAGAGTTAAAGAAAAAGGGAAAGTGAGAAAGCAAGCTGCCAGGTCTGGGACTCAAACTGGGTGGACCATGTAGGAGTCCGGCACCTTGACCACTGCCACCTGCCGCCCCTATTCAGGGAGTTTGAACTTTAGTGTTGATGGGTTTTAAATGGAAGAACTACATGATTAGATTTGTATTTGGAAAACTTATTCTGGCTACAGTGTGACTGATGGATTAGGAGTGAGATTGAGGGTAAGGAGGCCACCCACTTGGGTGGTCATCTTCTTGGTAAGAGATGAACTAAGGAAGAACTTCATGAGCTAAGGAAGAAACGGTGGGAATGGAGAGAAGTGAATGGATTCTGGGTAATTTGGAAGGTAGAATCCCCAGAATTGGGAGATTAGGTAGAAGTAGGAGTAAGGGAGTTCCCAGTTACTAGTGATGTTCAGATTCCGGTTTATAAAGCTGGTGGCAAATGGGCTCTTCAAGATAAAGAGTGCTGGGGCTGGCAGGTTGTGTGTGGTGGTTAAGGATACTGGATTTCCACTTGACCAACTACGGTTCGAGTCCTGGCTTGCTTTCCTACTCTCCTCCCCACTTCTTTCTCTCGCTCTTACTCTCTCCTTCTCTGGTGAAATTTAAATAAATTAATAAATAAATAAAGTTTGAAAAAATAATAGAGAATGCTAGCGCGAGTCCAGCAGGTGGCATGGTGGTTACGGCATTGGAATTTCCACATGGCTGATTGTGGTTGGAGTACCAAACCTGGTGGCTTGCTTTCTTGCTCTCCCTCTGTCTTTCTCTGGCAAAACTCATGTGGAATAATAATAAATAAATAAATAATAATTCTTTTTTTTTAAAAAAAAAAGAATGCTAATGCAGCTCTTAAATGTTGTATATAAAAGCCCAGTTTTCATATAGCCCTCATGGTTTTTTTTTTTTAGAGAGATTTTTACAAAGGGTATGTGTGCTTACCAGAGAGACACAAAACCAAGAAATCAACCCCCTACCCCGGGGTCGGGGAATAGCCATGCTGCAATCCCTTCTCCTCCATTGTTCTCGGGATCTTGGGCACACACTGCACACATGCCCAGCATGAGTTTATTTTTTAAGAGTTATTTATTTAATTTTATTCATTCATTTGTTTTAATTTTACCAGACACATACACATACACATAGAGAGAAAGAGCGAGAAAGAGAGAGGGAAAGTAAGAAAGCAAGTCACCAGGTCCAGGACTTGAACCATGGTCGGTCATGTGGGGATGTCCAGTGTCCTGCACCTTAAGCACCACACGACCTGCTGAGTGTCATTCTTGGCCCCGCTCCTCCCCCACCCCACCCTCACCCACACGTGAGTTTTAAACCACTAGGTTCAGGACTTGAACTACTGAGAGTACAGTGATGTAACCCTTACGCCATCTGCTGGTCCCAGCTCACAAAGTTTGAATCCCAGGGAGAGGGATGTTATGGAGGGGGAATGTACATGTGCGTGGGTGCCCCAAATACTGATAGATTGGAAAAATGGAGGAAAATGTCTTGAGAGCTTACATGCACTATTGGGAGTTGGGGGAGTGCTTTCTCTGGTGAATGCAGGAACCTGTTGGCAATTAACTGAATAAATATGAAATGCAGGAGGAGAGACAACTTAGGGGACAAATCTGCTTAAGCACATGCACCTTCTGTGTGTAGAAAACAAGTTCAGTTTTATACCTCTTGAGTTCAAAGTCAGCTGACAAAAACATCAGGTCTAGAAATGATTTTTTTCTAGGATTTGGGATATAGGATAGGTAGCATAAGCAATAATAAGTTGAAATTGTTCTCAAAACTCTTGGGAGTCCACTAATTTATTTATTCTGGTAGTGAAATTGGGAGTTAGACTCCTCTCTTCCCTTGGTAATGCTGCACAGGCAGACTGATGAGTTCTTGCTCTGTGGCTCCTGTTCCTCCCATTAAGTACATTTTAATATTAATAAAATAATGGGGCCAACAGGTGGCATGGACTTCCACTGGCCTACCTCAGTTCAAGCCCTGGACCTTGTGGCTTGCTTTCTCACTTTCTGATAAAACTGGAAAAAAAAAAACCTGGAAAATAATAGTACTAATCAATAAAGTTAAGGTGTTGTGGTGGTTAAAGGCACTGGATTCCCACATGGCCGACCACAGTTCAAGTCTCAGACATGGCGGCTTCCTTTCTCACTTTCCCTTTCTCTCTCTCTCTCTCTGGTCAAATTAAAAAAATAATGGGACCAGCAGGGGGCATGGTGGCTGAGGCACTGGACACTACCACATGGCTGACCACAGTTTGCATCCCAAACCTGGAAGCTTGCTTTCTCATTTTCCCTCTCTCTCTCTCTCTCTGTGTGTCTCTGGTCAAATTAAAATAAATGAATAAATAAAATTAAATAAAAAATAATTATTTAATAATAACAAATGGAATTAAATAAATAAATATGTAAAAATAATAATAATAAATAAAGTTAAATTAAAAATAATTCTGGGGGTGCTGGACTCCCACGTGGCTGACTGCAGTTCGAGTCCCAGACAGACCTGGCAGCTTCTTTCTCACCTTCTCTTTCTCTCTTTCTCTGTCTCTCTCTGGTCAAGTTAAAATAAATAAATAAATAAATAAATTCAATAGAAATTTAAAAAACAATTCTTTTAAAATATTAATAAAATAAAAAAATTAATAAAATAGCATGTAATTCATGTATTCTCTAGAACTAAACACAACCCTCTGTGTCCAGTTTGCTACCAATTAACTTAAAAAAGGTATTTGGGGTTAAGGTGAAGAAGAAAACCTAAATAAAGCTCAGCTACCACTTTAGAAGTTTTTGAAAGATGTGACCCTGGGACCAGCAGATGGTGTAGTGGTTATGTTGCTGGACTCCCACATGGCTGGCTGTCATTCAAATCCTGGACCTGATGGCTTGAAACTCATGTGGGCACATGTGTGTGGGTGCACAAGATCCTGGAAGGAGACTGGAGGAGAATGGACTGTGGTGTGGCCACTCCCCACCCCCAGGAGTGATTTCTCATTTTTTCCACTGTCTGTTTCTGTCTCTCTGGGGAGTGCACACGCCCTGGGGCAAAAACCTCTAAAAAAACAGAATTGCCAAAGGTGTGACCCTTAGACTTCATTCAATCCCCCAACATATTGTTGGAATCAAGCCCATGGCCATGATGATCCAAAATGACCAGACCGGCTCCCCCATTTCTAACCACCCAAAAGTCTAGCGTTCTTTTGTGAGAACCCTCTTTAAATGTGTTACTACAAAGAATTGCTAAAAAGAAAGCCATAATATAGTCAGGGTCCTTTGACTAGAATTAAGAAAGTTATGATGGGGCAGCATATGGTGTAATGGTTATGTCGCTGGACGCTGGATCCCCACATAGTCGACTGTGGTTCAAGTCCCAAACCCGACAACTTAAAACACACTGGGTGTGTGTGCGTGTATGCTCAAAATCCAGAGAAGAGAATAAAGAAGTGGGGATTGTGGTGTGGCCAGCCCCTCTGGTGGGTGATTTCTCGCTTTGTGTCTCTCTCTTAAAGAAAAGGTCTGATTGGGGCCAGCAGATGGTGAAACTATTATGTAGCTGGACTCCCACATGGCCAACTGCAGTTTGAGTCCCAGAATCAGTGGCTTGAAAGACACCGGGCATGTGTGTGTGCGTGCCCAAGATCTCAGGAGGAGAATGGAGGAGATGAGATAGCAGTGTGGCCATCCCCCTGGTGGGGGTGGTGATTTCCCACTTTCCTACTTACTGTCTCTGTCTCTCTCTCTCTCTCTCTCTGGCGAGTGCACATGCCCTGAGGCAAGAACCTCAAAAATAAATGCGTTAAATAAAGAAAAGTATGATCTTTGAGTTGAATGTGTGGGTTTTGATCTTTCTGCAAGGGATCCTCTAATGATTCATGGACTAGACTTAGTCCCCATTGACACTGAATGGTGGGGAATGTGGCATTCCCATCCCCCATGGGGGAGTGTTGTCTCACTTTCTGTCTCTCTCTGGCATAGCAAATTTTAGAAAGGAGAGACTGAACATTGTCTAAATTGAGTGAATAAACATTCTATCCTCTAAGTTCCCTCTTCAATTGGCTTCTCAGATTACTAAACTAGTGAAAGTTTCCAGTGAATAAAATGAGGAAAATGGTAGTATCTGTCTCTTTGCGTACTTATGCGATTTAAATGAGTTAATGTATGGCCAAAGTGTCCAGAATGTTTGCTGGCATACAGTAAGCACTTAATAAATGCTAACTATAATTGTTACTATATTCTGGGGAGAGTCTCTGGGAAGAGCG
>NW_006160123.1:2083533-2100395 GCF_000334495.1 Tupaia belangeri chinensis
TGGGACTTTCTATTTTACACACTTCAGTGCTGTTTGAATTTTTTGTGTTGAATTTAAATGGTCTTTACATTTTGGGGAAAGTAAGAAAAATTTTTTCTAGTTATAAAAATGATTCTGCCTTTTTATAAATTTAAGGACAGAAAAATATAAAGAAAAAAAATTCTATCATCCCATCTACTCTTTTTAAAATTTTTTCATTGCCAGTGGGTTTTCTGTGCTCTCTCTAAAGAGAGAGCATGAAAGAGAGAGAAAGCAAGCACTCCCCAAAGGAAGTGGTCACACCACAATCCTTTTTACTTCATTTCTCCATTCTATCAGGACTTTGGACATGCAAGTACCACATCTGACATATTCCTCAAGCTGCTGGCGTCAGGATTCAAACCATGGTCAACCATGTGGGATCTGGCTTTGTAGGCACAGTGCTTAACCACTACTCTATGGGAACCCCTCTTTGTTTATTTTTCAAGTTGTTGCTACAGGGTGTGTGCCTTCACCAGAGAGGGACAGAAAGACCAAGAGGGAAAGAGAAATCCTCCAGAGGGGAAGGCTATACTGCAATCCCTTCTCTTCTGTTCTCCTCTTGGGATTTTGGGCAAGCATGCACACATACCCGGTGTGTTTTTCAAGCTGCCAGGCCCAGGACTCAAACCGCAGAGTCAGCTATGTGGTATCCAGCACTTTAACCTTCAGGCCACCTCCTGTGCCTGTTTATTTGTTTAATTGCCAGAATGTACACTGACTGGCTTGAGGGAATGCGTAGAGCAGAGAGAGACAAAGCACCTTTCAGTAGGATATGGTGACACCACAATCCTTTCCCCCTCATGTTTCTTTCCATCAGGATTTTGGGCACAGGTGCACATGTGGCCAGCATTTTTTCAAGCCAACAGTGCTAGAACTCAGTCCACAGCCAGCCATGTGGGATCTGGCTCCCTATGCACAGCTGTTAGCTGCTGCACCATGGGGCCTGCCTACGACAGCTCAATCTTCTATCTCAGGGAGGTGCTCCCAAGTTCTGAATTCTCCCTTATCCAATCTTGCATTTTGGTCCCCTTGATCAAGCACTCTCAGAATCCAGATTTTTGCTAGTCTCCCAGCTCCTGCCAGTACCTACATAGCTACTTCTTGCAGCTCTTTTAGGGTAGAGCCCTTTTGCTCTCTATCAGGACCTGTAAGCTCTACACTGGATTATATAGCAACTCAGCCATAGTTGTTGTTTTTATTTTAAAGAATTATTTTATTTAACTTTATTTATTTATTTACTTAAATTTGACCAGAGAGGGAAAGAATGAGAGAGAGAGAGAGAGAGAGAGAGAGAGAAATTGAGAAAGCAAGCCACCAGATCTGGGATTTGAACTGTGGTCAGTCATGTGGGAGTTCAGCACCCTTAACCTGCTGGCCCCGTGCTACCTGCTGGTCCCCCATTTTTTAAATAATTATTAATTTAATTAATTTTGGTTTTGGAGAGGTTTTTGCTATAGGGCGTGTGCGCTCGCCAGAAAGACAGAGAAAGACAGAAAGACAGAAAGCGAGAAATAACCCCCCCCGGGCGGATGGCCATAGAGCAATTCCTTCTCCTCCATTCTCCTCTCAGGATCTTGGGCACGCACGCACATGCACCCGGTGTGAGTTTAAGCCACTGGGTTCGGGACTTGAACTGCAGTCGACTACTTGGGAGTCCAGTGATGTAGTCATTACGCCAACTGTTGATCCCTTAATTTGATTAATTATTATTAATAGTCTGGGACTCAAACTGCAGTCAACTATGTGGGAGAACAACACTTTAACCACCAGGCCACCTGCTGGCCCCATCAACACTAGTTTTAAACCTAATGACCAGGAGGGAGGTTTAGGCAGATTCTGAGGGGCCAGGCACAGGCAGTGTTACAGGAGCTAGACCTTTGCACTGTCTACAAGGAAAATGGGAGTGATGGACAGTGGGCTACTTCTGCAAGTCCAGAGGGTTCAAGAGAATCTGAGAATTCAAGACTGAGTTTTCAGGAAATTTCAAATCATTCATCTACTCATTTGACAAATATCTATTGAGTACCTACTTTGTCTCAGGTACTGGTCAGCATTCTCTTCCATTTAAAGCTTCTCCAGTGTCCTATATTTTATTACTTCCATTAAAAAAAAACTATTTTATTTAACTTTATTTATTTAAAAATTTTGACCAGAAAGGGACAGAATGTGAGAGAGAAAGAGAGGAGTGGGGAGGGGTGAGAAAGCATGTCACCAGCTCTGGGACTCAAACCAAGGTTGGTCAGGTGGGAGTCCACAACACCTGCTGGCACCTATTACTTCCATTTCTCAAAAGCATTACTCTGTTGATGATCGCTCTTTTCTCTTATGACTTTAGTTTCTTTTACCCTGCTAGCCCCTTCCTTTTAATACCCCTCTCTCTCTCTCTCTTTTAAGGCTTTTGCCATCCAGTGTGTGTGCTCCTCAGAGAGAGGCAGTGAGAAGGAAGGCAAGAAATCAGTACCCGGGGGAATGGCCGTGTCACTATCTCTTCTCCTCCATGCTCCTGGGGCTTTGGGCACACAGGCATATGCGCCCAGCGTGAGTTTCAAGCTGCTGGGCCCAGGACTCGAACCACAGTTGGCCATGCAGGAGTTTAGCACCTTAACCACTATGCCACCTGCTTGCCCCAGTAAAAATGTTTTTGACCTTGTGTCTCCTCTTGCTATAATCATGTTCTATACTCTTCCTTAACAATGTAGCAGGATGCTTTTGATTATAAGTTACAGAAAAAACACTCTGACTTAAACAAATAATCTACTGGTTCCTGACTGAAGGTCCAGAAGCAGGTCTAGCCGTGGGTAGGGCCTGATTCAGTCATTCAAACCCTGACTGCCCAACTCAAGACCTGGATCCATGACTTGAAAATCAAGCTGGGTGCACATGTGCTGGCCCAAAATCTTGAGAGAATGGAAGAGAAGGAATTGTGTGGTCATCTCCCCGAGGGGTGATTTTTCATTTTCTCTCTCTCTCTCTCTGTCTCTCTCTGGCCAAAGTATGCACCCTACAGCCACAGCAACAACACAAAGCAATTCAGGATGAGATTTGTAAAGATGCCACAGAGGCAACAGGTGTTTCTTAACTCCATGTCTGGAGGGATTGTGATAGAGCCTCTCTGGATTGTGATTGTAATTTTAAAGTAGGATAAATTTCCACATTCTGAAGTGATTTTTGTGCTGCTATATTGGTGGGGCATGGGATTTGGCTTGCATCAAGTCACCTGACAGGAATCATAAAGAACCTGTCTACGTCTTGATAATTATATTAAAGTACCATCACCAAATACCTAGCCTCAGCGCTGTAGTTAGAAAAAATATCTCAAAAGAGGGTCAGCAGGCACCATAGTGGTTAAAGCACTGGAGTCCCACATGGCTGAGTCCCGGACCCAGCCACTTGAAAATCATGCCAGGCATGTGTGTGTATATGCCTAAAACCTAGGAAAAGAATAGGGTAGAAGGAATTATAGCATGGCCATCCACCAGGAGGTCATTTCTCACTTTATCTCTCACTGTCTCTTTCTGGTGAACATGCACGCCTTATGACAAAAGTCTTAAAGAAAAAAAATAAGAGAGAGAGGGACAAATTGTTTTGCTCAATGGAAAATGCACTTAAACACTGTCAGATCTTCCTAATTATGTGGCCCTCTTCAGCTAGTCTGTGTCTGGCTTCCCCACTAGGAGGGGATAATAAGCCCTGGCTCTCAAGTCAACCCCACTTCTTATTGTAGATGAATAAATGAACACCTGTGATCAAATGGCTAGGAAGGGGAGGAGCAAGAATGTTGAGCAGAGAAATCATTAACTCAGTTATGAGGAGGAATGTGTGTATTTCAGGCAGATACTGCCTGGGAGGAGAAATTGAAAACAAGAATGAATAGTATAGAGCCAGTGAGAGGCATTGTGGTTGAGGTGGCTGTGTGGTTTGAGTCCCAGACCTGGTGGCTTGGAAAACATAGTGGGTGAATGTGCCTGCATACCCAAAATCACTAGAGGAGAATGGAGGAGGGGATTGTGGTGTGTTCATTTCCTGGGGGAGCGAAGGGGAGTGTTTTCTCACTTTCCTTCTCTGTTTCTCTCTAGTGAGTGCATATACCATATAACAAATTTTTTTTAAAAAAAAGAATAATATAGAGTAGGAAATTGTGGAGGGCTTCAGATTTATGCAGTGGCATAACTAGAGGCCAAAGGAATGTGGTGTTTAGCACTGGGTGCCACATTTGAAAAATGAAAACTTATGGGCCCACAGGTGGTGTGGTGGTTGAGGCTGGACTCCCACATGGTCAACTGTGGTTTGAGTTCTGGACCTAGCGGCTTGCTTCATCATTCTCTCTCTATCTGTCTCTCTCTGGCCAAAGTATGCACCCTACAGCCACAGCAACAACACAAAGCAATTCAGGATGAGATTTGTAAAGATGCCACAGAGGCAACAGGTGTTTCTTAACTCCATGTCTGGAGGGATTGTGATAGAGCCTCTCTGGATTGTGATTGTAATTTTAAAGTAGGATAAATTTCCACATTCTGAAGTGATTTTTGTGCTGCTATATTGGTGGGGCATGGGATTTGGCTTGCATCAAGTCACCTGACAGGAATCATAAAGAACCTGTCTACGTCTTGATAATTATATTAAAGTACCATCACCAAATACCTAGCCTCAGCGCTGTAGTTAGAAAAAATATCTCAAAAGAGGGTCAGCAGGCACCATAGTGGTTAAAGCACTGGAGTCCCACATGGCTGAGTCCCGGACCCAGCCACTTGAAAATCATGCCAGGCATGTGTGTGTATATGCCTAAAACCTAGGAAAAGAATAGGGTAGAAGGAATTATAGCATGGCCATCCACCAGGAGGTCATTTCTCACTTTATCTCTCACTGTCTCTTTCTGGTGAACATGCACGCCTTATGACAAAAGTCTTAAAGAAAAAAAATAAGAGAGAGAGGGACAAATTGTTTTGCTCAATGGAAAATGCACTTAAACACTGTCAGATCTTCCTAATTATGTGGCCCTCTTCAGCTAGTCTGTGTCTGGCTTCCCCACTAGGAGGGGATAATAAGCCCTGGCTCTCAAGTCAACCCCACTTCTTATTGTAGATGAATAAATGAACACCTGTGATCAAATGGCTAGGAAGGGGAGGAGCAAGAATGTTGAGCAGAGAAATCATTAACTCAGTTATGAGGAGGAATGTGTGTATTTCAGGCAGATACTGCCTGGGAGGAGAAATTGAAAACAAGAATGAATAGTATAGAGCCAGTGAGAGGCATTGTGGTTGAGGTGGCTGTGTGGTTTGAGTCCCAGACCTGGTGGCTTGGAAAACATAGTGGGTGAATGTGCCTGCATACCCAAAATCACTAGAGGAGAATGGAGGAGGGGATTGTGGTGTGTTCATTTCCTGGGGGAGCGAAGGGGAGTGTTTTCTCACTTTCCTTCTCTGTTTCTCTCTAGTGAGTGCATATACCATATAACAAATTTTTTTTAAAAAAAAGAATAATATAGAGTAGGAAATTGTGGAGGGCTTCAGATTTATGCAGTGGCATAACTAGAGGCCAAAGGAATGTGGTGTTTAGCACTGGGTGCCACATTTGAAAAATGAAAACTTATGGGCCCACAGGTGGTGTGGTGGTTGAGGCTGGACTCCCACATGGTCAACTGTGGTTTGAGTTCTGGACCTAGCGGCTTGCTTCATCATTCTCTCTCTAGTCAAATTTAAGAAGTAATAATAATAAAATCAATAAATACTTTTTTAAATGGAAATTTTTTTGTCCAGAATAGCGTGATCAGTAGACTGAATGTAAGTTGTATAAGGACAGTAACTATCAGGGTTTTATTGGGTTAGGAAAGAAGGAGTGGGACTAGCAGTTAGCGTAATGGCTATGTGGCTGGACTCCCACGTAGCCGACCGTGGTTCACGTCCTCGACCCAGTGGCTTAAAAAACTCACGCGGGGTGCACGTGCGTGCGTTCCCAAGATCCTGAGAGGAGAATGGAGGAGAAGGGATTGCTGCGTGGCCATCCCCCCTTGGGGGGTGATTTCTCGCTTTCTGTCTCTCTGTCTCTCTCTGTCTGTCTGGCAAGCACATGCACCCTATAGCAAAAACCTCTCCAAAAAAAAAAAAAAAAAGGAAAGGAAAGAAGGAGTAAAAGATCAAAGATTAAAGACAGCAAAAAAATTCAATAGGACTCAGGGTCGCTGAGAGGATATTTAAAGAAGAGAAGCCAAGGACAGCCAAGGATTTCCAGTTTCAAAGGATGTGGACACTCATAGCAATATGGAAAATATGAGGCGTTCATATGGGAACCATTTCAGATTTGAGATGCTAGCTCCACACCTGGAACTAGTATAAGAGGTTGAAATGTATGCTCAGGTTTAGAAAAAGAAATTAAATTGCCTGTAGATAACTCATATAGGAAATTTAGAAAAGAAGACGCAGGCTGGGCTGTAGAGAGGGCCCAAGCTTTAAAGTGTGGGAAGAGAAGAAGGAAGATGGGGAATGTTGGACGAGTTAAGTATAAAGTCTAGAGGGGACAAAGCAGAATTTCAAGAAGGAAGATGAGGTAATGTGAAATGAATGATGGAAGAAATATGGAAACGGCAACTGTAGAGTGCTCTTTGGGAACCTTGAGAATAAGTGTTAAGGGCTATAGGGTCTCAGATTCGTTTTAGCCTTATAATTTCTCCCAGTGCTACGCTAGGTTCTGGAGAAAGGAAGGATAGCATAGTTCTGAACCCCAAAAATTTGCAGCCTGGCGGAGGAAGTGAGAAGTAAATGAGTAAGACAAAATGTTGAGCGCTTTCACTAAGGAGTGACACTGAATACAATAGAAGCCCTGTGGAGTTAGCGACCCCGCGGGGCTGGACTGGAGAAGGACTGACTTGATGGGTTGTCCGCGTGCGTGGTGGGCCTCCAAAAGGGTCACTGGGGGCAATTTCCGCTGAACCGTTTTTCGGAAAACACGGACAGCTCCTGAGGGACTGCTGCGAGATGAGGAACGTGGTGATCGAGGCGCTGGCGCAGGGGCGTTAGCTGTCACTGGATCCTACTTGAAAGATACATGGATAGCGTCTGCAGCCAAGGATGCAGAAACGAAAGGCGAAAAACTTCTCTAGATTCCCCCCAACCCCCTTTCTCACATAGGGCAGAAAAGATCAGGAGATATAGAAGCTGGGCCTTCTGGAGACTGGGCGGACTAAAAGCTTCGCTTCGCACGGCAACGGGATTTAACGCTACACTTCCCAGACCTCCGTCCCCACCCGGAACTCTGGTTCCCTAACACCGAGTTTGACGCCGGAAGGGGAAAACAGATGGACCTACACGGGAAAAGTTGAGAACCCGGCCAGAAAGAGCAGGTGACACCGACGGAAGACACGCTCGGGCTGCGGGGAAGTAAGAGGTAGCCCCGGCGGAGGTTGGTATCCGGCGGTCTTGGAAGGCAACACAGCTTTGACAGGTGAGGGTTGAGGGGACCACCCCACTGCGGCAATGCTCACTGTAGCCCCTACTTTTATAAGTGAAGTGATAAAATCAGTTGACTCAGGTCCTAAAATGAATTCATCGAATATTTTATTAAACTATTGTTTCTTTAAAAATCCAGCAGAAAAATTTGCTTCAAAGTTGACACAGCCTTTTGAGAGAGATTTCAGCAGATATTTGAATTATTTTTGGGTTGATCATCAGTTCCATGAAGATGAGGCATGTGTTTTTATTCATGTTGGCAGTTTTCACAGTGCATAATACAGTGCCCTGCTTGTAATAGGCACTGGGTAAATGCTTATAAGTGAACGGGGAGCAGCAGATGGCGTAATGGTTATGTCGCTGGACTCCCACCTAGTTTGAGTCCCAGACCCCATGACTTAAAACTCATGCCAGGCACATGTGCGTGTCTGCCCAAAATCACAAGAGGAGCTGGGATTCCCGTTTGGTGTGTGATTTCTTGCTTTTTGTCTCTGTCTCTCCAGTGAGCGCATGTACCCTATAGCAAAACAAACAAACAAACAAAAAACCTCTAAAAAAATTTAAGAAAAAAAGTGAATGAATTTCATCATGATGTTGAGTTTAAAATTGTAATGCATTCATTTCCACAGTGGTGACTCTCCAGTGTTTCTTCTCTTATAGGTGGAATTGTGCTTTTCCTTGAAACTTTGTTCCCTTGTATCCCAGGGAACAATTTACATTTTGGCTGTTTCTTACCATGGCTTTTGTTTACAAACTGTTGAATGGCATTTACATTCTCAGAAGATGCCCGAAACCAGGTGCTGCCTTGCATCCATTTTTGGGTGTTCACTGTGCAGACTACTGTTCCAGTAGTCTTCACAAACCAGAGTCTACTCCTAACAAAGCCTCTTCTCAAGGGAAGACTGAAGGGGGGTTGCAAGGACATGACCGGAAAGAAGTTGCTTTGGATGTAACTTCTCCAGAGGAGAAGCTTGAAGTTAGTTTTGACAAAGCAATTCAGAATGAGATAAAGGACCATTTAAGGTATTTGAAAGATGAAATTGTGAATCGTTGGATTGGGCCAGTAGGCCGCTCTCTGAATGAGGTCTTGCTGGAACAAGCCAAGGTCGTCTGGCAGTTCCGTGGGAAAGAAGATTTGGATAAGTGGATAGTGACTTCTGATAAGAAGATTGGAGGCAGAAGCGAAGTGTTCTTGAAAATGGGCAAGAATAACCAAAGTGCTCTGCTCTATGGAACTCTGAGCTCAGAGACTCCACATGATGGGGATAGTACCCAGAGTGGGTACTGTGCAATGATATCCAGGATTCGAAGGGTAGGTGAGGCCCAGGACACATAATGTTCTAGTAAACAGGGGTGAAAGTCCCTGTAGTTCGAATTACAGCAGACAGCTTTTGTTTCTGTAAGTGAAAACACCTGGCATGTTACATATGGGCCACTCACCTGTGTAGGGGGATAAATGATTATTCTGCACAAGTGTAAAGTGGGAGCACGAGGGAGAAGCAGTCCTGAGGAGGAGTGATTTGGCACACTTTGGGCCAAGGAGCATTGTACATTTGAGGAATCCTGAGAGGTTAGACATTTGAAAGATATCTCGGGAGATTTGCATTTTTTATGACATAGATCACAACTCTTATAATAACCAAGGTTCTTTAAAGGAGACGAAGGGTCAACCTCTGTGTGTGTGTGTTTGTGTGTTTGTACTTTTAATTTTAGAATAGTGTAGATTTATAGAAAAATTGTAATGGCAAGTCTGGCTTCCTGGCCTAGTGGCTAAGGGAGCTGGCTCCCATGTGCCCAACTACATGGTTCAAATCCTGGCTCTGGTTGCTTGAAAAACCAGAGCACTGCTGAGCACTGGTGCACACATGCCAAAAATCTCAACAGGATAAAGAAATGGAGGAAAAGGGATTGTGGTATGACCATGCTCCATTGAGGCACTTTCTCCTCCCTGTCTCTCTCTTTCTGGCAGTGCACATGCCCTCCGGCAAATTAAACAAAACAAAAACTTGAGCTCTATTTTTCATAGTTATTTGGCTTCAGGGAAAGTAGTTGTTATAAAATGGGCCACTCTGAAGCCTTTGCACCTAGGACCAGGGAAAGAAAATTCATTGATTTCCATTCACTGAACTAAGTAAGTGTCGGTCCCACGGAAACACTGTCCTGGGCCAGTTGTGGCTTTAACATATCTTAGAAATGTATAACCATGTCAGTATTTTGTGTTAAAAATGATTATCAGGTTCATCTGCCTTTTTATGGTTGTGGAAAGTCAAAAAAGACAGAAAAGTGGGGTGGGCAGGTGGTGTGGTGGTTAAAGGCACTGGACTCCCACATGGCCAACCACTGTTCAAGTCCTGGACCTGGTGATTTGCCTTCTCATTTTTTCTCTCTCTCTTGCTTTCTCCCTCTCTGATCAAATTAAAATAAAAAAAAATAAATAAAGTTAAATAAAATAATTCTTTTTTTTTTTTAGTTTTTTTTTTTTTTTTTTAAGAATTATTTTATTAGGACCAGCAGTTAGCATAATGGCTATGTCACTAGACTCCCATGTAGTTGACCGCAATTCGAGTCCCGGCCCTGGTGGCTTAAACTCATGCCAGGCGCATGTGCATGTGTGCCCAAGATCCCGAGAGGAGAATGGAGGAGAAGGGATTATGGTGTGGCCATTCCCCCTGGGGGTGATTTCTCGCTTTCTGTTTCTCTGTCTCTCTCTGTCTTTCTGGCAAGCACATGTGCCCTATAGCAAAAAAAAAAAAAAAAAAAGACAGAAAAGCAGTTAGTAGGTCTTTCTTATGCTGCTCACTTCTTGCTGAATGTGGAGGAGAGTGAGGTAAAGTTAACTTTTCTTTCCATACCTCAGGGGCCATTTGAGAGGAAGAGGCCTCATGACTGGTCTCAGTTCAACACTTTGTATCTCCGCGTCCGTGGTGATGGCCGGCCCTGGATGGTGAATATCAGGGAGGACACGGATATAGTCCAGAGGAAGAATCAGATGTTCAGTTACTTCATGTTCACTCGTGGGGGCCCTTACTGGCAGGAAGTCAAGGTAACAAACTTCAATTTTCTATTTATAAAATTGAAGTTTTTTGAGATTATGATTATATGATACTTTCTTTTCTTTCTTTTTTTAACTAATCTTTAGCAGATGGGAATGGAGTAGGTAGAAGGAAGGGGACTGGGGACTTCAGGGAGAGAAATAAATTATTTTCCTTTTATTACTACAAATGTTAGTTTCTAACCAGTAAATTTGTTTTTTTTTTCTCCCTTTTTGGACGAGGGGGATGGTTTGAGAGCCTATGTGCTCACCAGAGAGAGACCTAGAAAGGCGGAAGAGGAGAAAGCAGTGTCCAAGGGGTGTGGTCATGTTGCAGTCACTTCTGCCATTTCTCCACCCTTTTGGGATTTGGGGCATGCATGAATATGCATCTGGCATGTTTTTCAAGACACAGTGGCTAGGACTTGAACCACAGTTGGCTATGTGGTATCTATCTCCCTTACCCGCGAGGCCATGGTCATGGCTCTAACCAGTAAATTTTTTTTAAAGAATTGTTTTATTTAACTTTATTCATTTATTTATTTGACCAGAGGGACAGAGTGAGAGAGTGAGAGGGAAAGTGAGAAAGGAAGCCACCAGATCCAGGACTCAAACCTCAGTTCGAAGAGGTTCACTCTACCTGGACTCAGCCATGTGGGAGTCCAGCGCCCAACCTCCACACCACCTGCTGGTCCTGCTGTATTCATTTTCTGTTGCTCCATAACAAACGATCACAAACATAGCAGCTTAAGGAATGCCTAAGCAATGTGTACCTTTTAGCTCACGGTTCTGTGTAAGTAGGAACACAGTGCGCTTGAGTTTCATGGTCAGGTTCTGAAGTCAAGGTGCATTGCTGGGCTGTATTCCTTTTCTGAATCTCTGGGGAGAGTCCACTTCCCAGGTCCTTCTGGTTGTGAGCCAGATTCAGTTCCTAGTGATTGTAGAATTGATGTCTGTGTCCTTGCTGGCAGTCAGCTGGGGCCACTCAGCATCTCCCTGCTGCCTGCGTTCCCTGGTATAGTTGCCTTCATCTTCAGAGCTAGCAATGGAGAATCTTTCTCCCATTGAATCCCTCTCATTCTTCTAATGTCTTTCACCCTATTATGGGCTCAAGTGATTGTCAAGCCTACAGAGGATAATCTCCCTCTACATCTTAAGATCAGTTGATTTGGAAGTTTAATTATATTAACAAAATAATCCCTCTATAGCATCACTGTGATTTGTGTTTGATTGAATACCTGGGAGGTGTGTGTATACAGGGGTTAGAAATCTCAGGGCCATCTTAGAATTCTGCTTACTACATGGGACCAGCAGATGGTGTAATGGCAATGTCACTGGACTATCATATAGTCGGACCATGGTTTGAGTCCAGGACCTGGTGGCTTAAAACTCATGCCAGGCACATGTGCATGTGTGCCCAAGATCCCAAGAGGAGAATGGAGGATAAGGGATTACAACATAGCCATCCTTCCGGGGGGTGTGTGTGTGTGTGTGATTTCTCACTTTCTGTCTCTCTGGCTAGCTCACATGCCCTATAGCAGACATTTCTCTTAAAAAAAAAACGTTGGGGCTAGCAAGTGGCATAGTGATTAAGGGGGCTGGACTTATACAAGGCTGTGGTTTGAGTCCCAGACCTAGAGGTTTGCTTTCTCACTTTCTCTCTCTCTGTTCCTCTCTGGTTAAAATACATACATACATACATACATAAAGATAAATAATTTTTTTTTAAAAAGAATTCTGTCTACTATAACTGCCAGCTGCCCTCTAAAGGAGTTGTGTTGTTTGTTTAATCTTTTTCTTAGCTGTTTATAAAAGCTGTGTTTCTACTAATCTCTTGTCCATAACTGTTATAGATATCTTTTTCATAATTTATCCTTTGTTGTTTGCTATCAGTTTTATTTATTTAATTTTTTTTTTTTGGGGAGAGATTTTTGCTATAGGACTTGTACACTTGTCGTAGAGACAGGGAGAGACAGAGAGACAGAAAGCAAGAAATCACCTCCTAGAGGGGATGGCCATGCCACAATCCTGTCTCCTCCATTCTCTTCTCAGGATTTGGGGCACGCACACATTAGATGTGAGTTTTAAGCCGCTAGGTCCCAGACTCCAACCACAGTCAACATGGGAGTCCAGCGACATGACCATTATGCCATCTGCTGATCTCTCAGTTTTATTTTTTGATCCTAATGGCTAGCCACTTGTTATAACTGACTCTATTAAATAACTAGCATTAAATTTAAACTACTATCTTTTTTTTTTTCTTAGAGGTTTTTGCTATAAGGTGCATGTGCTCACCAGAAAGAGACAGAGAGACAGAAAGTGAGAAATCACCCCCTAGAGGGGATGGCCACGCCACAATCCCTTCTCCTCCATTCTCCTCTCGGGATCCTGGGCACGCACACACATGTGCCCAGCATGAGTTTAAGCCACTGGGTCCGGGACTCGAACTGTGGTCGACTACATGGGAGTTCAGCGACATAGCCATTATGCCAACTGCTGGTTCCTAAACTTCTATCTTTTATCATTTCGGTTTCATACAAATGCCTCAATTGCATATGTTCCAGCTGTGAAATAAATGGTTTCTTCTTTCAGATTCCTTTTTCCAAATTTTTCTTCTCTAATCAAGGAAGAATCCGGGATGTTCAGTCCAAGCTTCTGCTTGACAAGGTAACATTTTCCTCTCCTTTTGACTCAGAACTGTGTCGTCTTTATGAAATAGAACTCCTGTGAGGATGAGTTCAGTTCATTTGGAAGGCTGGCAGATGAAAGGTGGGCATTCCTACTCAGAGCCACCCCGTTCCATGCACAAAGGTCTCCACTCAGACTTGTTCTGTGAACTGCATCCCCATCTTGGATGAATTCTAGCATGGGACCCTTGTCAGCATGCCTACATTTTACGTTAGCTTTAAAGTCAGAGTTAAGGAGAACTTCAAGGAACCTCTTAGGCTTCCATGCTGTCCTTACTAGTCTGAACATGGCGCTGCCTAGAGGGGAAGGGAGCGGAAGTAGAATGCGGACAGGAAAGTAGTCTTCTGCATCCTCTCATTGTTACTGTGTACTTGCTAAGTGCTGATCACTATAAAGACTCATAGGGGATTTTAAAACCTCAAGGCATCTTTAAACTTGAGAAAGAAAATCTATACTTCAAATGTTAATCAATTTTCTCTATTTTAAATTTAGATCTCTTCCATAGGCTTCACCCTGGCTGATAAAGTAGATGGTCCATTCTTCTTGGAAATAGACTTTATTGGAGTGTTTACTGATCCAGCCCACACAGAAGAATTTGCCTACGAAAATTCCCCAGAGCTTAGCCCAAGACTTTTTAAATAGAAAAGATCACGTCGTAGTGTATTATTAAATAACTTGTAGTAGCATTCATGATGACAAAGATAAAAATAAAGTATTTTTTTCATGGGACAGGGACTGGTGTGTATTTCCTAAGACAAGGCTAAATGCCGTTGCCGATCGGGACCAGACGAGGGGAGCACGGCACGAGAGCAGGCTCCGTGCTGTGCTGTGCTCACATTACGCAAGGGCTGAGGCGGAGGCACTCCGACAGGTTACTGTGCGTCATGCCAGTGGCTGCTGTGACGAGCATTTCCGACTGACAGGCAGTTTCCAAAGCAAGAAGTCTCTGAGGTAACTGTTGGTGGCCTTCTACTGCTCTATACCCCCAAGGTTCTTCAGCTTTCTAGTCCGTCTTGGAGGAAAGAATCCTTGCTAAGGAATATTAAGATAAAGATGCTGGGACCAGCCAGTGGTGTGGTGGTTAAGGCTGGATTCCACGTGGCTGATTGCAGTTCTGATCCGGTCACTTGAAAAACAGTTCGGGTGCGTGTGCTGTGTGCACATGCCAAAAATCCTGAGAGGAAACGGAGGATGAGAGATTATGGCATGGCCCCTCCCCTGAGGGGTGCTTTCTCACTTTCCCTCTCCCTGTCTTTTTCTACTGAAAGCACATACCCTATAGCAAATTAAAAAAAAAAAAAAAGCTGTATGAGTCACTGGAAAATGCAGTACCTACTTAGAGAGATTGACATCCTCCAAAGAGGCATGCTCCTTACTAGTTCCTACTTTATAGTGACTTGTGTAAGCACTGGAGAAATTAAAAATTTTAGACTACTGTCTCTTTTTTTTTTTTTTTTTTGAGAGGGTTTTTTTTGAGAGGTTTTTGCTACAGGACACGTGCACTTGCCAGAAAGACAGAGACAGACAGAGAAATAGAAAGCGAGAAATCACCCTTCAGCAGGGATGGCCACGCCACAATCTCTGCTCCTCCATTCTCTTCTCAGGATCTTGGATATGCATGCACACACGCCCGGCCTGAGTTTAAACCACCGGGTCCAGGACTCGAACCATGGTTGGCTATATGGGAGTCCAGTGACATAGCCATTACACCAACTGCTGTCTATAAACTGTCTATAAAGCTTCCCCAGGCTCAGCAGTTATATAGAAAATCCTGATTGACACAGGGTCCTGAGTGATGACAGTGGTGGCACCAGAGGAACAAATTGGAAGTCTGAGTTTAGGTGGCTGCCCTGGAGCCCCTCCCACAGTCATTCCCTGGGGATGGCCACACTGCAATCCCTTCTCCTCCATTATCCTCTATCTTGGGAACGCACGCACACGTGCCTAGCACGAGGCAGGTTCAGGACTTGCACCACGGCCGACTACATGGGAGTCCAGTGATATAACCATTACGCCAACTGCTGGTCTCCCCTTCAGGATTGTTTTGGCTACCTGTATTTCTATATGAATTTTGTCAATTTCAGCAAAAAAGCTAGTTGGGATTTTAATACAGTTTGCATAGAATCTAAAGGTATTTGGGGAGTTTGTTTTATTTTTTGCCATAGGGCTTGTGCACTCCTCAGACAGTGAGAAGGAAAGTGAGAAATCACCCCCAGCAGGGATGGCCATGCTACAATCCCTTCTCTTCCTGGAATTTTGGGCATGTATGCAAAGACACCTAGCATGATTGTTAAGCCACCAAGTTTGGGACTTGAACCATGGTCGGCCATGTGGCAGTCTAGTGCCTTAACCACCATGCTACATGCTGCCTTAGGAGCAGTTTTATCTTTAATTAATTAATTATTATTATTACTTTTGTTTGCTATAGGGCAAAACAGAAGTAATAATAATATTTATGCATTTACCAGAAAGAGACGGGGGTGGGAGGGGATAGCGAGAAAGCAAGCCACCAGGTCCAGAACTTGAACGGTGATTGGCAATGTGAGAGTCCACCGGCTCAACCACCATGCCACCTGCTGGCCCCACATTTTTATCTTAATGTAAATCTTTCAATCTGTAGATATATCTATTTTTTATTTCTTAAAAGAGATTTTTGCTATAGGACGCGTGTGCTCACCTGAGAAAGAGACAGAGAGTGAGAAATCTCCCCCTCCCAGGGAGTGAGTCACGCTGCAATCCCTTCCCCTTGGGATTTTGGGCATGCGTGCATGAGCACATGTGCACACACACATACACACACACACACACACAGAGTGAGTTTTAAGCTGCTAGGTCCAGGACTTGAACCACAGTAAACTATATGGGAGTCCAGCAACGTAACCACTATGCCATCTGCTGGTCTCAAGATATCTATTTGTTTAGATCTTTAATTTCCTTTAGCAATATTTTATAGTTTTCAGTATACATCTTATACATTTGTTAAATTTATTCCAAAGTACTTTTAATACTTACACTTTTTGGTACTATTGTGCATGAAATTTTCATTTCTTTTATTGTTCATCGCTAGTGTACAGAAATATAATGATTGGATATTGATTTTGCATCCTATGATCTTTTATTTTTTAAGAATTATTTATTTATTTATTTTTCTCATGCACCCCCCCAGAGAAAGTGAGTGAGCAGGAAAGAGAGAAAGCAAGCTGCTAGATCCGAGACTTGAACCACGGTCAGCCACATGGGGAATCCAGCACCTCAACCACCATGACACTTGCTGGCCTGCATCCTATGATCTTAACTGAATTAATTCCAGCAGTTTTTTGATGAATTCCTTACAATTTTCTTTATGTAGGATATTTTCAAAACTTTTTAAATGGCTTTACTAAGAAATAAGTAAATATTATATGTGTACATTAATATGGTTAGCTTTTTTTTTTTTGGAGAGGTTTTTGCTATAGGGCATGTGCGCTCGCCAGAAAGAGAATGAGATGCCGCAATCCCTTCTCCATTCTCCTCTTAGGATCGTAGGCATGCACACACATGCACCTGGTGTGAGTTTAGGCCACCGGATCAGGGACTTGAATCACGGATGACTACATGGGAGTCCAGCGACATAGCCATTATGCCATCTGCTGGTGCCAATATGGTCAGCTTTTTTTTTTTTTTTTTTTTTTTAGTGTTTT
>NW_006160123.1:2100470-2107107 GCF_000334495.1 Tupaia belangeri chinensis
CCATGCCGCAATCCCTTCTCCTCCATTCTCCTCTTGGGATCTTGGGCACGCATGCACACTCGCCCGGCATGTTTTAAGCCACAGGGTCCGGGACGCGAACCGCAGTATACTACATGGGAGTCCAGCGACATAGCCATTACGTCATCTGCTGGTCCCAATATGGTTAGCTTTGATATGCATGTCTGTGAAACCATCATGACAATTAAAATAATGGTAATCCAACCACCCCATTTCCACGCAATCTTTGATCTGCTTTCTATCACTATAGTTTTTTATTTCCAAGTACTATACACCACTGTATGTATATACCACAGTTTAATACTTTTACCTGATGATGGACATTTGAGTTGTTGACAATTTTTAGTTATTACAAACACAGCAACCGTGAACATTCAGATAAAAGCCTTTATAGGAACATAAACTTTCATTTCTCTTGGGTAACTACCTAGGAAATGGCACATGATACATATATATATATAACATTTTTTTTTGAGAGGTTTTTGCTATAGGACCCGTGCGCTCGCCAGACAGAGAAACAGACAGACAGAAAGCGTGAAATCACCCCCCAGGGGTGATGGCCACACCACAATCCCTTCTCTTCCATTCTCCTCTTGGGATCTCGGGCACACACACACACGCGAGTTTTAAGCCACCGGGTCGAGGATGTGAACCGCGGTCGACTGTGGGAGTCCAGTGACATAGCCATTATGCTAACTGCTGGTCCCTATATAACATTTTTTAAAATAATTATTTTATTTATTCATTCATTCATTTTAATTTGACCAGACACACACACACACACACACACACACACACACACAGAGGAGAGAGAGAGGGAAAATGAGAAAGCAAGCCACCAGGTCTAGGACTGGAATCATGGTTGGCCATGTGGGAGTGTCTGGAGCCTTAGTCACCACGCCAGCTGCTGGTCCCTACATATGTTTTAAAGAAACTAACAAACTGTTTTCCAAAGTAGTTGTATGATTTAATATTCCCAGGAGAAGGGCATGTGATTCAGAGCTTTGTTTATTTTTAATTGCTAGAGGGTATGTGTCCTTTCCAGAAAGAGTCAGCGAGTACCCCCTAAATGGGGTGTGGTCACACTGCAGTTCCTTCTCCTCCATTCCTCTGTCCTGTTGGGATGAGGGCATGGGCATGTGCCTGGCTCATTCAAGCTGCCAGGGCCAGATTTGTAACTGTGGTCAGTCACATGGGATTGGGCTCCCTTAGCCAACAGGCCATAGGCCCGGCCCAGTGACAGAGGTTTTTTGTTTGTTTCGTTTGTTTTAAATTATTTTATTTTTATTTATACATTTATTTATTTATTTTTATTTGACCATAGAGGGATAGAGTGAGAGAGAGAGAGAGAAAGTGAGAAAGCAAGCTGCCAGGTCTGGGACTCGAACCAAGGTCAGCCATGTGGGAGTCCAGTGCCTTTAACCACCACGCCACCTGCCAGCCCCCACAGAGGTCTTTTGATTCATCTGGATAGGAAATGCTAGGCATGTGTGTGTGTGTGCCCAAGATCCCAAGAGGGAACGGAGGAGAAGTGAATATGGTGTGGCCACCCCCTTGAGGGGTGATTTCTCACTCTCACTCCTCTGTCTCTCTCCAACAAGCACACATACCCTATGACAAAAATCTAAAAAGAAGAAAAGCAAACCTGAGGGGTGCAATAGAAACACAAAGAAGGTAATTTCTTTTTTTTTGGAGGTTTTTGCTATAGGGCACGTGTGCTCGCCAGACAGAGACAGAGACAGAGACAGAAAGCGAGAAATCACCCCCCAGGGGGGATGGCCACGCCACAATCCCTTCTCCTCCATTCTCCTCTCGGGATCTTGGGCATGCACGCACACGCGCCCGGCGTGAGTTTTAAGCCACCGGGTCCGGGACACGAACCACGGTCGACTACGTGGGAGTCCAGTGACATAGTCATTATGCTAACTGCTGGTCTCTAAAGAAGGTAATTTCTTCTTAAGGTGTACAAAGATACCTATAAATTCTTTTCTTTTTAAAATAATTATTTAACTTATTTATTTATTCATTCTATTTGGCCAGAGAGGGGCAAAGTGAGAGAGAGGGAAAGTGACAAAGCAAGCAACCAGGTCTGGGCCTCAAACTGAGTTGGCCACGTGGGATCCAGCACCCCTAACCACCACACCACCTGCCAGCACCCCAAATTCTTTTTTTGCCTTTTTAAAGAGAGTTTTTTTTTTTTTTTTGCTGTACGTTGCCTGCATTCACTGGAGAGACAGAGACACACAGAAAGAGAGAAATGACCCCTCAAGGAGGATGGCCATGCCGCAGTCTCTTCTCCTCCATTCTCCTCAGGAGTTTGGAAACACACCCACACGCGCTGGCATGAGTTTCAAGCCTCTGGGGCTGGGACTCAAACTGCGGTCGGCTGTGTGGGAGGCCAGCCATGTAACCACAATGCCATCTGCTGGTCCCAACTTCTTATTCATCTTAGCTGCTCAGCTAAATCTTGGTAGGCTGTCATGTTTACAAAGAATGAATTTACTACAGTAAGACAAAATTTTATTTATGAAACTCTTTAACAGTACATAGCTCAGAAGTTCTACTTAGGTACAACAGACTTACATACGATGCTAAGCAACTCCAGTTTTTAAAATAAATGAGTAAGATCTAAGTTTGACAGAACTTAGTAACCTTAAATCGGTAATCTTCAAATTTCAATAGGGCCTGTCGCTTTTAAATAAACAAGATTAGAATGAGCTATAGTTTTATTCCTAAGTATATGATGGCGATTATAGGAAGTGATCTGAACAAAGGTGCATCTACACTTTCAACAAAACAAAGCTTCTTCACAGCGGTAAAATACTGATGCCATAACCAAACCGTATGACCCAGCTGCATAAAGGTGACTAGGTTCTCTACAGAAGAGGGTGCAGGGGCCTTTCTATCCTGGCTCTCCCTATTCTCAACATGTCACTGCTCCAATTCTAGCGAAGCCTGTGCTATACCTGGCCGCCGTCAGGTAAATGCGGTTGCCTACAAGAGGGCTGCAGTTCATATCAGAATCAGCAGGCGTTAAAAACCTAGCTTAAGAATCTCTAAGATGAGTCTCATTAGAAAACTGAGGTGCAGGAACTTACACACACAGAAAACATTTCAATGAATTTGTGACCTCGAAGGTGGTAACGTCTTTTCAGAGATTCCGTACATGAAGAACCCAGGAAAAACAAAGATCATTTGAAGAGTTAACAATAAAAAAGGTTGTTTCATTAAAGTGAGGAAGACAGTATAAAATATTTACAAAAGGAACGACATTCAGAATAAAGAAATATTTACAGATGTTAGAAAATCATTAATTTTTAGCCATAATGAGCCCTCTTCGAGCTCCCAAAATCTTGGCTTTCTTCTCCTTCCGTTCTTGCTCGTGTTTCTTCCGTTGCTCTTCCCTGAGGGGGACAGGTACACATTAGGCTCCAGTGAAGCTCCACGACGGACACTTTTTAGCACCTCTCCTTGGGGCCAATACCCACGCTTACAGTGCCATCTAGTACCCTGGGTGTGAAGCAGCTCTGCCTAGTGCTTCTAACACCTTCCAGTCATTGCTGCATAAAGGCTAGAAATTAGTATTTTCCTTCTGAAATCATGCACGAGGGAATGGGGCAAGCAGGTGGTATAGGGGTTCTGCACTGGACTCACATGGCTGATCGTGGTTCGAGTCCCCAACTTGGGGGCTTGAAAATCACACCAGATGTATATGTGTGCACACCCAAAATCCCGGGAGGAGAATGGCGAAGAAGGGACTGCAGCATGGTCATCCCCCTGGGAGTAATTTCTCACTTTTCCTCTCAACTCGAATTCCAGTCCCCCACGTGCGAGTCCAGGGCTCTAACCACATCACCTGCTGGCCCCCAACTCCTGTACTTTTAAAATGTGTTTCAAATGTAAAATCTCTACTCCCAGAAGTCAAAGGTCAAACACAAAATTATATAGTCTAATGAAAGTGCTCGAATTTGAACCAGAGTATCCTGGTTTAAGCCATTAGGTATGGTCTTTTCTAGAGGGAGCCGGCAAAAGAAAGAAAACTCCGGGGTCGTGATAACTGTCTTAGTAACACAGACAGTTGGAAGAGGCTTTGGTGGCAGCTGGATATAGCCAAGAGTCAAATGCCAGGTAACCCTTAACAAGGAGGGTTCCAGGCAAGGAATCTAGACTCAGCCGCGACCAGCCACAGCCCAGGAGGAGCTCTGGCTTTAACTTGCTTTTCATGCCGAGGAAAGCCTCAAAGTACCATCCTGGCTTTACTCCCGCCGAGAGCCTTGATGTCTCATAAGCCTGGTTTCCTTGGGAAGGAGGAATGTACCCTCCCTGCGTCTATAGGTTCTCTGGGCCCTGGAGCTCTGGGGCGGGAGGGATATTTGGCCGCACTAGCTGGGCAGACAGATTATCCAAGAGCTGTGCTCTGAATCGGGGTCTTATTTCCTGTCAGCCACAGAGACTTGGGGACTGCAGGTGCTGGAGTCTCACTCCAACCCCACTCAGCACTGTGCTGGAGCCCAGGTGCATGTACTTGCAGAGGTTCTAGAGGTGAATTCCACTTCTCGTTTCTTTTTCTGTTTAATGACAGAGTCTTGCTGTCTTGCTCAGGCCAGCCTCGGTCCTGCCTCAGACTCCCGAGTTACTGGGACTATCGGCACACACCACACCAGCTTTCATGTTGGACAAGTGATCAAACCTGGGCCTCCTATGTGGTGCCCACAGCATCTTATTCATTCACTCATCTTAATTTGACCAGAGAGAGATAGAGAGAGAGAGGGAAAGTGAGAAAGCAAACCACCAGGTCCAGAACTCGAACTGTGGTCGGCCATGTGGGAGCGTCCAGTACCTTAACCACCACACCACCTGCTGGCCCGACAACCTCTTCTTTTTTTTTTTTTTCCCTGGAGAGGTTTTTGCTATAGGGCGCGTGCGCTCGCCAGACAGACAGAGAGAGAGACAGAGACAGACAGAAAGCGAGAAATCACCCCCTGGGGGGATGGCCACGCTGCAATCCCTTCTCCTCTGTTCTCCTCTTAACCACCACACCACCTGCCAGCACCCCAAATTCTTTTTTTGCCTTTTTAAAGAGAGTTTTTTTTTTTTTTTTGCTGTACGTTGCCTGCATTCACTGGAGAGACAGAGACACACAGAAAGAGAGAAATGACCCCTCAAGGAGGATGGCCATGCCGCAGTCTCTTCTCCTCCATTCTCCTCAGGAGTTTGGAAACACACCCACACGCGCTGGCATGAGTTTCAAGCCTCTGGGGCTGGGACTCAAACTGCGGTCGGCTGTGTGGGAGGCCAGCCATGTAACCACAATGCCATCTGCTGGTCCCAACTTCTTATTCATCTTAGCTGCTCAGCTAAATCTTGGTAGGCTGTCATGTTTACAAAGAATGAATTTACTACAGTAAGACAAAATTTTATTTATGAAACTCTTTAACAGTACATAGCTCAGAAGTTCTACTTAGGTACAACAGACTTACATACGATGCTAAGCAACTCCAGTTTTTAAAATAAATGAGTAAGATCTAAGTTTGACAGAACTTAGTAACCTTAAATCGGTAATCTTCAAATTTCAATAGGGCCTGTCGCTTTTAAATAAACAAGATTAGAATGAGCTATAGTTTTATTCCTAAGTATATGATGGCGATTATAGGAAGTGATCTGAACAAAGGTGCATCTACACTTTCAACAAAACAAAGCTTCTTCACAGCGGTAAAATACTGATGCCATAACCAAACCGTATGACCCAGCTGCATAAAGGTGACTAGGTTCTCTACAGAAGAGGGTGCAGGGGCCTTTCTATCCTGGCTCTCCCTATTCTCAACATGTCACTGCTCCAATTCTAGCGAAGCCTGTGCTATACCTGGCCGCCGTCAGGTAAATGCGGTTGCCTACAAGAGGGCTGCAGTTCATATCAGAATCAGCAGGCGTTAAAAACCTAGCTTAAGAATCTCTAAGATGAGTCTCATTAGAAAACTGAGGTGCAGGAACTTACACACACAGAAAACATTTCAATGAATTTGTGACCTCGAAGGTGGTAACGTCTTTTCAGAGATTCCGTACATGAAGAACCCAGGAAAAACAAAGATCATTTGAAGAGTTAACAATAAAAAAGGTTGTTTCATTAAAGTGAGGAAGACAGTATAAAATATTTACAAAAGGAAAGACATTCAGAATAAAGAAATATTTACAGATGTTAGAAAATCATTAATTTTTAGCCATAATGAGCCCTCTTCGAGCTCCCAAAATCTTGGCTTTCTTCTCCTTCCGTTCTTGCTCGTGTTTCTTCCGTTGCTCTTCCCTGAGGGGGACAGGTACACATTAGGCTCCAGTGAAGCTCCACGACGGACACTTTTTAGCACCTCTCCTTGGGGCCAATACCCACGCTTACAGTGCCATCTAGTACCCTGGGTGTGAAGCAGCTCTGCCTAGTGCTTCTAACACCTTCCAGTCATTGCTGCATAAAGGCTAGAAATTAGTATTTTCCTTCTGAAATCATGCACGAGGGAATGGGGCAAGCAGGTGGTATAGGGGTTCTGCACTGGACTCACATGGCTGATCGTGGTTCGAGTCCCCAACTTGGGGGCCTCGAAATACTCCCAGATGTATCTGTGTGGCA
>NW_006160123.1:2107126-2122757 GCF_000334495.1 Tupaia belangeri chinensis
GCGAAGAAGGGACTGCAGCATGGTCATCCCCCTGGGAGTAATTTCTCACTTTTCCTCTCACTTTCTCTGTCTGTCTCTCTTGGGCAAGTCCATGTGCCCTATGGCAAAAACCCTAAAAAAGTTTAAAAACAAACACATCGTGCATGAAAAAACTGGAACCAGGAAGCACTTTGTGACTGAATTCAACACTGTACTTTTTTTTTTTTTTTAATGGTTTTTGCTATAAGGCACATGCCAGAGAGAGACAGAGACAGTGGGAGGGAAAGTAAGAAATCACCCCTCAGAGGGTATGACCACAGCACAGTCCTTTCTCTTCCATTCTCCTCCTGGATTTTGGGCATGCACACACATGGGTCTGGTATGAATTTCAAGCTGCGACTTGAAAAGGTCTGCCACTTTCTAGGTCTGAAACTCGAATTACAGTCCACCACGTGCGAGTCCAGGGCTCTAACCACATCACCTGCTGGCCCCCAACTCCTGTACTTTTAAAATGTGTTTCAAATGTAAAATCTCTACTCCCAGAAGTCAAAGGTCAAACACAAAATTATATAGTCTAATGAAAGTGCTCGAATTTGAACCAGAGTATCCTGGTTTAAGCCATTAGGTATGGTCTTTTCTAGAGGGAGCCGGCAAAAGAAAGAAAACTCCGGGGTCGTGATAACTGTCTTAGTAACACAGACAGTTGGAAGAGGCTTTGGTGGCAGCTGGATATAGCCAAGAGTCAAATGCCAGGTAACCCTTAACAAGGAGGGTTCCAGGCAAGGAATCTAGACTCAGCCGCGACCAGCCACAGCCCAGGAGGAGCTCTGGCTTTAACTTGCTTTTCATGCCGAGGAAAGCCTCAAAGTACCATCCTGGCTTTACTCCCGCCGAGAGCCTTGATGTCTCATAAGCCTGGTTTCCTTGGGAAGGAGGAATGTACCCTCCCTGCGTCTATAGGTTCTCTGGGCCCTGGAGCTCTGGGGCGGGAGGGATATTTGGCCGCACTAGCTGGGCAGACAGATTATCCAAGAGCTGTGCTCTGAATCGGGGTCTTATTTCCTGTCAGCCACAGAGACTTGGGGACTGCAGGTGCTGGAGTCTCACTCCAACCCCACTCAGCACTGTGCTGGAGCCCAGGTGCATGTACTTGCAGAGGTTCTAGAGGTGAATTCCACTTCTCGTTTCTTTTTCTGTTTAATGACAGAGTCTTGCTGTCTTGCTCAGGCCAGCCTCGGTCCTGCCTCAGACTCCCGAGTTACTGGGACTATCGGCACACACCACACCAGCTTTCATGTTGGACAAGTGATCAAACCTGGGCCTCCTATGTGGTGCCCACAGCATCTTATTCATTCACTCATCTTAATTTGACCAGAGAGAGATAGAGAGAGAGAGGGAAAGTGAGAAAGCAAACCACCAGGTCCAGAACTCGAACTGTGGTCGGCCATGTGGGAGCGTCCAGTACCTTAACCACCACACCACCTGCTGGCCCGACAACCTCTTCTTTTTTTTTTTTTTCCCTGGAGAGGTTTTTGCTATAGGGCGCGTGCGCTCGCCAGACAGACAGAGAGAGAGACAGAGACAGACAGAAAGCGAGAAATCACCCCCTGGGGGGATGGCCACGCTGCAATCCCTTCTCCTCTGTTCTCCTCTCGGGATCTTGGGCACGCACGCACATGCGCCCGGCGTGAGTTTTAAGCCACCAGGTCCGGGACTCGAACCGCGGTCGACTACGTGGGAGTCCAGCGACATAGCCATTACGCCAACTGCTGGTCCCGACAACCTCTTCTTAAACACCATTATTACTGAGACTATTGGCCTGAGGGACTTCTTTTATATACAATTTTTGTTTTTAATGAAAAGAATTACATAAATGGATAACTACTACTTACCTGGTCTGGAGATGAGGCTGTTTGTAAGTTTTCTTGTGGAAGGTCACTCTGTTTCCATGTTCACTCAGAGAATTTTCTTTAGATTGCCCCCATGGTTTCAGCTTTCCTAGTTGATAACAGAGACAAAGAGAATTAGAAGAAGATTCTTTTGTTTGTATTCCTAACTTTATTCTTTTCATCAATGACTACCTGCTTGCTATCAACATTATCCTCCATATATATACATACATACACACACACACACACACACATATATATATAATATACTAAATGTTTATATCCCTCCTCATAACTCATATTTTGAAATACATATATATGTGTATATATATATGTCTATATATATGTGTGTATATATATATGTGTGTGTATATATATATATAGACATATATATGTGTATATATATGTCTATATATATGTCTATATATATATATATATACTGGTCCCAATAAAACAATTCTTTTTAAAAAAAGAAGTTGCATCGTTGACTAATAAAAATTTAAACAAGTCAAATATTTATTTTTGTATTTATTTATTATTTATTTACTTTTTGGGGAGGTTTTCCTTTAGGGCATGTGCACTTGCCAGAAAGAGACAGAGACAGAAAGTGAGAAATTGCCCTCCAGGGGGATGGCCCCACTGTAATCTGTTCTCCTCCATTCTCCTTTCAGGATCTTGGGCACGCACCACGGGACTCAAACCGCGGTGGACTATATGGGAGTCCAGTGACGTAGCCACTGCGCCATCTGCTGGTCTCCAAGTCAAATGTTTGATATTTGTTTAATAGTCTTCTAAATCCTGATTCCATGTGAAAGTACAGGTGGGAAAGGAATTCCAGGGAGTGGACTATGGCCTCCACTGGATCACTAGAACTTCTCACATCCTTCGATGCACAACTGTTTAGTTTTAAACCTTTTATAGGCTCTACATGTGCCTCACAACACCCCCGCATACCTTTGTGTGGCTCATAGTTGAGAGGACGAGACAAACTTGCTTTCAGATCAAACACTGGTTTCTTATTGGAGACTGGAGTCTGCAATGCCTCAGCTGTCAACTTGAATGGTGTAAGAGCTAAATAAAACAAATAAAAAAACACACATTGAAAAACACTAAGGGCTTATTTAGGAAAAAATAATATCTGATAATGATCAAAAATATAGTTAGATGAAACAGTCAAAGATTTATCTTAGGAAAAATGTCCTTTTTTTTTTTTTCTTTTTTTAAGAATTATTTTATTGGCCACATGGGAGTCCAGTGCCCTTAACCACCATGCCACCTGCTGGCCCTGGCTGGTTATGATTTTTATAAAAATACAATCTATATTATATACTAAATGTTTGTATCCCTCCTAACTCATATTTTGAAATCCTAATCCCAAATGTGATTAATATTAGAAGGTAGGGCCACTGGGAGGCAAATACCTAAGTCTAATGGGATTAATGCTTTATAAAGGGATCCTATAGAATTCTCTTTCCATTTTTTTTTTTAAGAGTTCTTTTATATTTTGCTATAGGGTGTGAGTGCTTGCCAAAGAGACAGAAAGAGACAGAGACAGAAAGCAAGAAAGCAACCCCGAGGGGGATGGCCATGCTGCAATCCCTTCTTCTTCATTCTCCTCTTGGGATCCCAGGGAGGCAGGCACATGTGCTGGTGTGAGTTTCAAATCACTGGGTCCAGGACTCGAACCATGGTCGACTATGCAAGTTAAATGACATAAGCATTATACAATCTTTTGGCTCCACCTCACACTTTTTTTTTTAAATTATTTATTTAGTTTTATTAATCCATTCATTTTATTTATTTTTTAAATCTGACCAGAGAGATAACACAAAGAAAGAGGGAAAGTGAGAAAGCAAGCTACCAGGTCCAGGACTCGAACCATGGTCAGCCATGTGGGAGTGTCCAGCACCTTAACCACCACGCCACCTGCTGGTCCCCCCACATGTTTTTCAAGCCATTGGGTCCAGGTCATGAACTGTATAGTTGGCCATGTGGGAGCCAGCACCTTAACCTCCCTGCCACCTGTTAGTCCTCGTTTTTATTTTATTATTAATCATTATTTTACCCAACTTTATTCATTATTATTATTATTATTATTTTGATCAGACAGTGAAAGAGGCAGAGAGAGAGAGGGAAAGTAAGAAAACAAGTCACCAAGTGCAGGACTTGAACCATAGTCAGCCATGTGGGAGTCCATCAACTTTAACCACCGTACCATCTGCGAGCTCCACTGGCCCTCTTTTACTATTATTGTTATTTAAGTTTATTTCATAAGAGCTTGACAGAGAGAAGGCAAGTGCTCTCAACAGGGCTTTATCCCACAATGTCCCCACAAGCCTTTCCCAGCCAGCCAGATCACGGGTCACACCTGGAATACATGCATACAGCGACCCATGTATTCTGATCTTCTGTATGGCTTCCTGCATTCCAGAGTATGCTGGGCCAGCTTTCTCTGCCATGTCTGGATCCATCTAGAAGCCCGTAGTTACTCAGAGGAATCCCACCAGGCTAGCAGCCTGATCTGCCCTAATCTAGCCTCCAGAACTGTGAAAACAAAATTTCTGTTGTTTCTCAGCCACTCAGTCTATGGTATTTTGTGATAACAATGATATGAACAGTCTGAAACAGAGATGGCATTAAAAAAGGGCAGAAAAGAGGGAAAAAACTGATAACTGTGGAAAATTTACCACTAAAACTTGTCAGCAGATCCTCAATTTTTTTTTTTTAGAGGTTTTTGCTATAGGGCACATGCACTCGCCTGAAAGACAGAGAGAGACAGAGAGACAGAAAGCGAGAAATCACCCCCCAGGGGGGATGGCCACGCCGCAATCCCTTCTCAGTTCTCCCCTCAGGATCTTGGGCACACACGCACACGCGCCCGGCGTGAGTTTTAAGCCACCGGGTCTGGGACTCAAACCGCAGTCGACTACATGGGAAACCAGCGACATAGCCATTACGTTAACTGCTGGTCCCAGCAGATCCTCAAATATTCTGAACGTTATGACATTTCCTAGGATCAGCTGGGAGTTTGGAATCCTCTTTGAAGGAGACCAGCAGATAATGTAATGTTTACATTGCTGGACTCCTATGTAGTCAACTGCGGTTTGAGTCCCAGACCCAGTGGTTTAAAACTCATGCTGGGTGTGTGTGCATGCATTCCCAAAATCCCAAGAGGAGAATGGAGGAGAAAGGATTGTGGCACAACCATCCGCACGTGGGGTGATTTCTCGCTTTCTGTCTCTTGGGTGAGCACACGTGCCCTATAGCAAAAATCTCTGGGAAAAAAAAATCCTCTTTGAAGAAATAACTCCATAATTTTCCTGCCTATTCTCTTGATCCTCTTTTTAAAAATGACATATTACTAAAATTACCATTAACACAAATAAACATAACCTAACCTCATAGAGATGAAAAGATTCATGGTTCTCGCTGTTACTAACAAGTCCCGTTGAGACCAGCAGAAGGCATAATGGTTACATCACTGGAATCCCATGTAGTCAACTGTGGTTCAAGTCCCAGACCCGGTGGCTTTACCCTCACACTGGATGTGTGTGTGTATGTGCCCAAAATCCTGAGAGGAGAATGGAATAGAAGGGACTGTGGTGTGGCCATTCCACCTGGGTGGGGGGTGATTTCTTGCTTTCTGTCTCTCTCTGTCTTTCCAGCAAGTGCACACATCCTATAGCAAAAATCTCTTATAAAAAAAAAAAAAAAGAAAAAGAAAAACAAGGACTTAGCATTTAGGAATGTAAACTTTTATATTATGAAGTTAAAAATACACCCAGATGGTGTAATTTACTAAGCCTTTCTTGCTACAGTTGGGCATCAAACATCCCGTAAGCCTTTCTTGCTACAGTTGGGCATCGAGTATTTTAAAATCTTTCCACTCACAGGAGAAACTGTATCCAGAGAATTGCCAAATGGCAACACTTGACTGTATTTGTGAAGGAATGACCAGGATCTAGGCCCTAGGACTGCCTAGTTACACAAAGCAGAAGAGCACAAAAGCCCTGGGCTTACACTGTCCTGCCAGGTGAGTATGGAGAGCTGGCAGGGAGAGGCACCATAGGGCCTCACATGGTGCTGAGGGAAGCACGTGTCGGCACAGCTCAGCCAGGACAGGAAGTATCTGCATCCCCTCCAACCCAGCAGTGCTGCTCCTAGGTCTAGAGAAACGCCTGCACGGGGAAAGCGGACGTTCAAGAGTGCGTGCAGCAACTCTGAACAGATGAGGGCAACGGGAAACACCCCCCCTTCCAAGAGCAGCAAGAGCAATATACAACTGAAATGTACACAGCCACACAGGGCAAGTGATTCAACAGGGCTGAATCTTGAAACCTCACGCTGAGTGAATGATGCAAATCACAGGAAAAAGAAATCAGCTCTGGTGGAAAAAAAGAAAACAAAGACAAAAATAAAACAATTCCATCCAGCTGCTGCCCCCGAGTTAGTTACCCACAGAAGGCTCGGCGCATGGAAACACTGTCTGGGCCGTGTGCCTTTCTCGGAGGGCGTCTGGTGGCTCAGTGACTCCCTGCTCTTTGTAAAAGGACACAGTAGTCACTGAGGTAAGGCTGCTGTTTTCCGAGCCCAAGCCCCCTTCATGATTTGGAATGCTACAGGGAATGTTTCCGACTGGCACAGGTAAGGTTAGGGGACAGGGCAGGAAGGAGTGTCATTTACAGGAAGAACCATATACACATACCACTTCTACCGCTGGACTGTTTTTTTTTTTTTTTTTGAGAGAGTTTCACTATAGGGCGTGTGCACTTGCCAGACAGACAGAGAGAGACATAGAGACAGAAAGCGAGAAATCACCTCCCAGAGGGGATGGTCACGCCGCAATCCCTTCTCCTCCATTCTCCTCTCGGGATCTTGGGCACGCACGCACACGCGCCCGGCGTGAGTTTTAAGCCACCGGGTCCGGGACGCAAACCGCGGTCAACTACGTGGGAGTCCAGCGACATAGCCATTATGCTAACTGCTGGTTCCCGTGCTGGACTCTTGAAAATTACTTGTCAGTCTCACTGTAGAGTATCTAATTCAGGTCATTAAAGCATGTGGGAACCCTCAAGTGGGGTGCAGACCCCCTGGTTATTATCAATTACTACTGTTACTAGCTCCGCTCGTCTGAAGCTGGTGGATTTCCCTAGTCTCAGGGAATCAGGAAATCCTCCCCATGTCGAGGTCTTGGACCAACACAGCCAATGGGACTCTCAGGAATCTCGTCATATCTAGTTCTAAGAGAGGCCTCAACGCACTGGATATAGTGTCTTAAACCTTCACAACACCATCACTATACTCCTTAGATGCCATCTGGGCATCGCGGGTGCTGACAAGCGGACAGTGTGTAGAAGGTATCTGTACGGCTTGTTCTGGCCGCGCAATCTATTCATCATTAGTGTGGCATTTATTCCATTAGCTCTGTGGTCTGGGATCCTGTGAGTTTCAGAGTCCTGCAAGATCACTCAGAAGCTGGATAAAGAACATGAGCCTCCTCTGAGTCCCCGAGTCCTGCAAGGGGTTGAGGGCCTTCAGGAAGGGTCCCCATCTTAAGATACCTTTGGACAGGATGAATCCGTTTCCTGATTTCGGTTTTCTGCTTGTGTGCCTGGTGTTTACCTCACCCATACAAGAAGAAAAATAAGCTATGCAAATTTTTTTCTTTCTAGTTATTTGCTATAGAGCATACGCATTTGCTAGGGAGAGACAGAGAGAGATGGAAAGTGAGACGGCACCCCCACGGGAGATGGTCACACCTCAATGCCTTCATTTTTCTCTTAGGATTCTGGGCGTGCCTACACATGTGTGCCACGTGATATTCAAGTCATCAGGCCTGGGACTCATGCCGCACTGTTGGCCATTGGGGATCCAGTGCCTTAACCACATGTCACCTGCTGGCCCCACCGTGTGAAATTTTGCTTTCGATTTAACAGAGAGGGAGAGTCTTTAAGGAAACAGATACTTCTAATAATTTTGAGAGGTTACAAATTATTTTGGCTTAATGCTGAATTGGAAATGTTTTTCTGTTCTTACCAGCAGCAGAATTCCTCCCGGTTGCCTTGAACTTGTGTGACTCAAGCACAGCCTGACCTTTTGGGGTACTCCCAGATACAATCACGTGTGGAGACTTCCTGGCTGGAGTCTTGGTCAGGGAACGTTTGTGCTCGTTATCCTTAGTAGCAGCCGAGAACCTGTACAGGACAGGACATGAATAAGAGTGGAGAACAAGACAGGAGTACTCCTGGCAAGAGCGACTCGTGTCGGGCTTTGAAATTAAGCCATCATCACAGAGAAAGGGACTAAGCAAACACTTGTTACAGGAATGAGAATCTTTTGTAGAACAAACACGTTTTCAAAGGCTGATGCTGGGCCAGCAGGCCACGTGTAGCGGTTAAGGTGTTGGACTCCCACAGGGCTGACTACAGTTCGGGTCCTGGACCTGATGGCAGAAAATTACGCCCAGTACACGTGCTTGTCTAAAATACCAGAAGGGGAATGGAGATGGGATTGCGGTGTGACCATCCCCCTGGGGGTTAATTTCTCACTTTTCTCACTTTCCCTCTCTCTGTGTCTCTCCAGTGAGTACACATACTCTGTCGCAAAAAAAAAAAAAAAAAAAAAAAAAAGAAGGCTGAAGCTAGAGGAAATCATTTCTCACTGCCTGTGTTTTTTTTCTTTTTTTTCGGAGAGGTTTTTGCTATAGGGTGCATGTGCTTGCCAGACAGACAGAGAGAGACAGAGAGACAGAAAGCAAGAAATCACCCCCCAGGGGGAATGGCCACGCCACAATCCCTTCTCCTCCATTCTCCTCTCAGGATCCTGGGCACACATGCACATGTGCCTGGCGTGAGTCTAAGCCACGGGGTCCAGGACTCGAAGAGTGGTTGACTACATGGGAGTCCAGAGACATAGCCATTATGCTAACTGCTGGTCCCCTCACTGCCCGTTATTTATATGGTATGTTTGTGCACTGGCCAGTGACAGGATAAGGCAGAGCCTAAGGATACGCTCAAGTTATAGCTCAGGAGGCAACTCAAGTTATAGCTCAGGAGGCTCCCCTTCCAAACGTAGGGGCATTTAAAATTTTGGAAACTGTGTTCAATAGCTGCATATGTTGGGAAAGGACTTCTATGCTCCACTCTGTGAGATGCCACAAAACACACTAGGAGCCTGCAGATCTTCATCAGTGGGGACGATCACAGTTGAAGGTGACACTGAGTCAGGAGAAGCCCAAGAGGACACAGGGATCAGTGGGGCATGAGTGAGCCACGATACCGCAGTGCCACGGAACCGCACAGGTACCTGGAGAAGTCCATTTTTCAGTTCTCTGCACTGAGACTTTCTGTAGAAATGTAGCTTCACTTTTAAATGTATGTGAATGGGCAAATTTCCCTTTAGACATCTTTGCAAGCATACATTAAATGAGTAAAATTTAAAATAACCAAAGTATTTTCTCTCTTTTTTTTTTTTTTGAGAGGTTTTTGCTATAGGGTGCATGCATTTGCCAGAAAGACCAAGAGACAGAGAGACAGAAAGGAAGAAATCACCCCCCACAACGGGGATGGCCACACTGCAATTTCTTCTCCACTCTCCTTTTTAGATCTTGGGCACGCACGCACACGTGCCTGGCATGAATTTAAGCCACCAGGTCCGGAACTCGAACCACAGTCAACTACATGGGAGTCCAGCAACATAGACATTACGCCAACTGCTGGTCCCTCAAGTACTTTCTATTTTAATCAACTGTGTGCATACAGAAGCTGGATAAAACAAGAAAAATGAACACACATTCTGTAGAAAAGAGGAGAGCTTATAAAAATTGCTGGGTGATTTTTACTGCTCCTGACTCTCTCTTCTCCTTTTTAAAAAAAGACTTTAGAGGGACCAGCAGTTAGCATAATGGCTATGTAGTTGGACTCCCATATAGTCAGCTGTGGTTCGAGTCCAGGATCCGGTGCCTTAAACTCATGCCGGGAGCTTATGCATACGTGCCCAAGATCCCGAGAGGAGAATGGAGGAGAAGGGATTGTGGGATGGTCATCCCCCCTGGGGGGTGATTTCTCGCTTTCTGTCTCTGTCTGTCTGGTGAGAGCACGTGCCCTATAGCAAAAACCTCTCAAAAAAAAAAAAAAAAAAATTAGAGATGGCAGGTGGCATGGTGGTTAAGGGTGTTGGACTCCTATATGGCCAACCGAGGTTTGAGTCCTGGATCTGAGAGTATGCTTTCTCACTTTGTCTCTTGGTCTGTCCCTCTCTGGTCAAATTAAAATAAATAAATAATTAATTAATTAAAAATAAAATCATTCTTTAAAAATATATAAAAACTAAAAACATTAAACCATATATGAGGGGCCACCAGGTGGTGTGGTAGTTAGGGTTCTGGACTCCCAGGTGGACAATCCCAGAAGTGGTAGCTTGCTTTCTCTCTTTCTCTCTGTCTTTTTCTCTCTGGTGAGCACATGTGCCCTATAGAAAAATTTAAAAAATAATAACAATAAAATAAAATAATATGAAAATACTTTGGGGCTATCAGGTGGCATGGTTGTTAAGGGCACTGGGTTCCCACATGGCTAAACCACGGTTCGAGTCTCGGACCTGGTGGCTTGCTTTCTCACTTTCTCTTTCTTTCTCTGTCTCTCTCTCTGGTCAAATGAAAAAATAACAATAACAAATGGAATTAAATTAATAAATATTTCTAAAAATTATAAAAATGATCTAATTTTATTTGTTATTATTATTTAATTTGACTAGAAAGAGATGGGTGAAGGGGGAGTGAAAAGGCAAGCTGCCAGGTCTGGGACTTGAACTGCGGTCACTGCTATGGGAGTCCAGCATCTTCACCATGCCACCTGCTGGCCTCAAATAAATATTTCTTTAAGAAAAACAAAACAAAACACTAATATAGTCTAGTTGACATCTTGCCCCGAATTTATTTTGGTGTGACTTTTTACCTGACGTTCATTTTAGTTGTTGAGAGGGCTGAGCGTCTGATCGACCCCTTCAGACACAAGGTGCTCTGACTTGTGAGGCCCTGAGACCGGCCTTGTGAGCGCCGCTGGCTGACGGGCGTGCAAGCCACGGAGGGTCTTCTTGGATGAACAGGAGTCACTACCCCTCCCTTACTCATGGGCTGCTTCTGAAGAAAAGAAAACACACCATTTCAAGAGCTTGGCCTCTTACCATCTCTTATACAAAGTGGAAAAGAAAGGAGCACTCCCACCTGTCCCATTTCACCCCTGCGTGTCACTACACCTGGAGTGACTGCCCCTTCTCCATCGCTTCTGATCCTGCCCTGCTTGGTGAGTTACCAGGCACTCTGCTGCTAAGATGACCCTGAGGTAAAGAGCAGCCTCTGCTGCGCTGAGTTATGGGTTATAACCAAGTCCTTGCCAGCCACCGAGTACAAGGCATTTTCCAACCACAGAAAGAATCAAGAAACAACCCCTCGTAGCCCGAAAGGAAGAACAGATTGATTCTCTTGGAAATCTGGTACTTTGGAGAGTGTGGTATACAGTTCATTAAATACAAACTTAAAGAACAGCCTGTCATATTATTAGCATGTAGAATCTAAGAAAGATCCATCCCCATTCGTCCCTCAAGCAAAAGCTTCTTCAAGCTATTTAAAGCAAAACAAGCGGCCAACAGGTGGTGAGGTGGTTAAGGCACTAGATTCCCACATGGCTGACCACAGTTTGTGTCCCGGACCTGGTGGCCTGCCTTCTCATTTTCTCTTTCTCTCTCTCTCCTTCTCCCTCTCCCTCTCATGGGTATATGTGTCCTATAGCAAACTTAAAAAAAAAGAAGGCAGCAAAAACGAGGGACAGCAGGTAGCATAGTGATTAAAGTGCTGGACTCTCACATGGCCGACGGCGGCTGGTGTCCCAGACCTGGCAGCTCGAGAATCACACCGGGCACATGTGCGAGCATGCCCAAAGTCCCAGGAGAATGGAGGAGGAGAGGTTTGGTGTGGACCTTCCCCCTGGGGGTGATTTTTCACTTTCCCTCTCATGGTCTCTGTCTGTCTCTTTTTAGTGAGCACATGTGCCCTATGGCAAAAACCTTAAAAAAAGGGGAGGGAGGGAAAGAAATGTTCACTTTCAAACTGGCATGGGGACCAGTAGATGGCATCATGGTTAAGTTCCTGGATTCCTATGTAGTCGACTAAGGTTCGAGTCCCAAAGCTAGTGGCTTACGGGCGTTACATGCCCGCATGATCAAAATCCCAAGAGAAGAATGGAGAAGAAGGGATTGTAGTGTGGCCATCCCTCCTCAGGGGTGATGTCTCGCTTTCTTTCTCTCTGGCGAGTGCACACACCCTATAGCAAAAATATCTCAAACAAACAAACAAACAAACAAACAAAAAACCTGGCACGAAGGCTCCCACTTAGGTTATCTTTTGTAGATTCTATCAAGCCCCAAGAGAGCAACTGAATGTTCTACTAGCACTAGTCTAAGATCTGTTGCAAGCAGAACAAATGTATCAGGTTGTGATGAAAGTCATGACGTGTTTTTCTATGCAAAAATGCATAGAAAATAACTTCATTACCTGACGATAGAGACTAGACAATTTAAATGGACACACACGGGAAAAAATGCTGGGTCAAGGATTAAACACAGAGAGTAATAGAAGCAATAGAAATAAATATAAGAGCAGATTTTTATGATCTCATAATAGACAAGGCATTTCTTTCCTTTTTTTTTTTTTTTAAAGGCTTTTGCTATAGGGCATGTGTGCTCACTGGAGAGAGAGAGAGAGAGAGAGAGAGAGAGAAAGAGAATGAGAATCACCCCCTGGGGAGAATGGGCACGCCTCAATCCCTTCTCATTCATTTTCCTCTTGAGATCTTGGGTAAGCAAACTGGTCCCTCTCCAGGGTCTCTTCTACTGCCAACAAATGGAAAAACCAACTCTCCGCATGTGAACTACATGGGAGTCCGGTGCCATAGCTCTTAAGCCAACTGCTGGTCCTAAAGAATTATTTTATTTATTATTACTTAATTTGGCCAGAGAAAGAGACAGAGAGAAAGTGAGAAAGCAAGTCACCAGGTCCAGGACTCAAATCACAGCTGGCCATGTAGGAGTTCAGCAAGGGAGAGGGAGAGAGAGACAGAAAGTGAGAAACCAAGCAGCCAGGTCCAGGATAGAAGTCGTGGTCGGCCATGTGGGAGTCCAGTGATGAAACCATTATGCCATCTAGAATGAAAAAATAATAACAATAAAATAAAATAAATAATTATTTAAAAAAATATTGAGGGCCAGCAGGTGGCACAGTGAATAAAGGCGGTGGATTCCCACATGGCAGACTGTGGTTCAAGTCCCAGACATGGTGGCTTGGTTTCTCGCTTTTCCTTTCTCTCTCTGGTCAAATTAAAAAATAATAATAACGAATTAAATTAAATTAATGAATAATCCTTTAAAAACAAAACAAACCATTGTGCCATCTACTGATCCCCCAAAAATATAGTTTTAGGACTAGTAGGTGAACTGGTCATTCAAGGCACCAGATCCCACGTGGTGGACTCCAGACTGAGTCTCAGATCCCAGAACTTGAAAGACACACTGGGCGTGTGTGCGCGTATGCCCAAAACCCTGGGAGAAAGATGGGGAAGGGACTGCAGCACGGCCACCCCATGCGGAGTGATTTCTCACTTCCTCTCTCACTTTCCTTCTCTGTCTCTTCAGTGAGTGCATGTGCCCTACGGCAAAAATCTTCAAAAAAAATTATAAAGGAACGTAATTTTATTTGCATACCTTCAGTTCATTGAATGAATTGTGTTCTTCAAAATGTTTCTTTTTTCTCTCAATATATTGATCAATGGATTCCATTTCCTTGAAACGAGCCTCATGAAGCTTCTTAAAGTCTAGAATATTCCCCCAAAATATGAAAATTAACCAGGCAAAATTATTTTATTAACCTTCATGTTTTTCTATAAACATTCACTCTCTTCATTGTATTCTTGCCTTTTAACTATTAATATCTTCTTTCCTAAAACTTTCATTTCAAAACATTTAGCTTTTGGAAACTCAGTGTAAAAGCACATTTATCTTATAAAATATCAAAATTCAACATGGTCCTGTTGTCCATTTTATGAAATGACATCCTGGGTTAGTCCAGAGCATAAAAAGATTTGTCTTCTGCCCTGGCCTTCACTTACTCATCGTAATTTGATATTTTAGAATGTTTAGAAAGCTCTATACGAAGAATCGACAAACTTTCTCTATAAAAGACCAGACAGTATTTTAGGCTTTGTGACCACGTACGGTGTGGTCTCCCGTTACAGCAGTTGTCCTCCTTTCTTAACTCTTTAAAAAAATGTAAAAAACATTGTTAGTTTAAATGATGTAAGATAGGCCAAGGTAGGTGTTAGTTTGCTGATCCCCATTCTATACAATTCTTTTTTTCTTGAGAGGTCTTTGCCATAGGGCATGTGTGCTCGCCAGAAAGAGAGAGAGAGACAGAAAGTGAGAAATCACCCCTCAGGGGGACGGTCACGCCTCAATCCATTCTCCTCTCAGGATCTTGGGCACGCACGCACATGCGCCCGGCATGAGTTGAAGCCACCAGGTCCGGGACTCAAACCGCGGTTGACTACGTGGGAGTCCAGCAACATAGCCATTACGCTAACTGCTGGTCCCCCCATTCTATACTATTCTAATGAAGTACATAAATATTTACTGACTCAGTCAACATTCCACGTGCCAAGCATTGTTGCAGCAATATAAGATAAAGATGACACACCAGGGCCAGCCAGGTGGTGTGGTGGTTAAGGCAGCTGGACTCTACATGGCTGACTGCATGGTTCAAGTCCCAGACCCAGGAACATGAAGAATACTCCGGGTGCATGTGCCTACATGCCCAAAATCTGGAGAGGAGAATGAAGGGACTGTAGAATGACCCTCCCTTGGAGGGGCGCCTTCTCATTTTCCCTCCCGACTCCTCTCTCTCCAGAGAGTACATGTGCCCTATAACAAATTAAAAACGAAAAAAATGACATGTCCAAAACTGGAGTCCCCTAGATTGCCTATTAGGTTGTCGGGAAAGTCAGGACGTATTTTTCTATGCAAAAACGTGTCATGACATTCCTCACAACCCAACAGAAACTCAAAACCAGGTGGGAATTGCACCAAGTGCTTCACAGACCCTTGTGCATGAGATATTTACTGAATTCCTGCACAGACTACTTGGTGTAAAAGGCAATGAGCAGCGAAGGAGACATTCTCAGCTAATCTACACATCAGCCTATCCATCAGTCTACGCGTCACTTTTCCATTTACACTGAGGAGGCGCGCTCACTGAGGATAACTAAGGAGCCCAGGTCTCAAAGCTAGAAAGCGAGAGGAGAATGAAAGCCCTGGTCCCAGACTCTGAGCTTTCAGCTGTTTCCGTCCACTGCCTCTCTAACACCGGTCTGAAGTGGTCCAAGCACTCCTTTATGTTTCTTTGTGCACAAACTTACTTGGAGTAGTGTTTGCGGTTCTTTTATTTTTTCCAGGCTTGGAAAGCCCATCTGGGTAGACAGACTTTTTCTTTCCTGAAGGTACTTTTGAATCTTTTTCACCTAAATCCAAAGAGAAAGAACTAATGAAGAATTTATAAAGACTTCTTGGGGCCGGCAGGTAGCATAGTGGCTAAGGGCGCTGGACTTCCGCATGGCTGACTGCGGTTTGAGTCCTGGACCTGGTGGCTTGCATTCTTTCTTTCTTTCTCTCTCTGGTCAAATTAAAATAAATAAATAAATAAATTTAAAAAAAAAGACTTT
>NW_006160123.1:2123734-2142511 GCF_000334495.1 Tupaia belangeri chinensis
AATAAAATAAATAATTATTTAAAAAAATATTGAGGGCCAGCAGGTGGCACAGTGAATAAAGGCGGTGGATTCCCACATGGCAGACTGTGGTTCAAGTCCCAGACATGGTGGCTTGGTTTCTCGCTTTTCCTTTCTCTCTCTGGTCAAATTAAAAAATAATAATAACGAATTAAATTAAATTAATGAATAATCCTTTAAAAACAAAACAAACCATTGTGCCATCTACTGATCCCCCAAAAATATAGTTTTAGGACTAGTAGGTGAACTGGTCATTCAAGGCACCAGATCCCACGTGGTGGACTCCAGACTGAGTCTCAGATCCCAGAACTTGAAAGACACACTGGGCGTGTGTGCGCGTATGCCCAAAACCCTGGGAGAAAGATGGGGAAGGGACTGCAGCACGGCCACCCCATGCGGAGTGATTTCTCACTTCCTCTCTCACTTTCCTTCTCTGTCTCTTCAGTGAGTGCATGTGCCCTACGGCAAAAATCTTCAAAAAAAATTATAAAGGAACGTAATTTTATTTGCATACCTTCAGTTCATTGAATGAATTGTGTTCTTCAAAATGTTTCTTTTTTCTCTCAATATATTGATCAATGGATTCCATTTCCTTGAAACGAGCCTCATGAAGCTTCTTAAAGTCTAGAATATTCCCCCAAAATATGAAAATTAACCAGGCAAAATTATTTTATTAACCTTCATGTTTTTCTATAAACATTCACTCTCTTCATTGTATTCTTGCCTTTTAACTATTAATATCTTCTTTCCTAAAACTTTCATTTCAAAACATTTAGCTTTTGGAAACTCAGTGTAAAAGCACATTTATCTTATAAAATATCAAAATTCAACATGGTCCTGTTGTCCATTTTATGAAATGACATCCTGGGTTAGTCCAGAGCATAAAAAGATTTGTCTTCTGCCCTGGCCTTCACTTACTCATCGTAATTTGATATTTTAGAATGTTTAGAAAGCTCTATACGAAGAATCGACAAACTTTCTCTATAAAAGACCAGACAGTATTTTAGGCTTTGTGACCACGTACGGTGTGGTCTCCCGTTACAGCAGTTGTCCTCCTTTCTTAACTCTTTAAAAAAATGTAAAAAACATTGTTAGTTTAAATGATGTAAGATAGGCCAAGGTAGGTGTTAGTTTGCTGATCCCCATTCTATACAATTCTTTTTTTCTTGAGAGGTCTTTGCCATAGGGCATGTGTGCTCGCCAGAAAGAGAGAGAGAGAGACAGAAAATGAGAAATCACCCCTCAGGGGGACGGTCACGCCTCAATCCATTCTCCTCTCAGGATCTTGGGCACGCACGCACATGCGCCCGGCATGAGTTGAAGCCACCAGGTCCGGGACTCAAACCGCGGTTGACTACGTGGGAGTCCAGCAACATAGCCATTACGCTAACTGCTGGTCCCCCCATTCTATACTATTCTAATGAAGTACATAAATATTTACTGACTCAGTCAACATTCCACGTGCCAAGCATTGTTGCAGCAATATAAGATAAAGATGACACACCAGGGCCAGCCAGGTGGTGTGGTGGTTAAGGCAGCTGGACTCTACATGGCTGACTGCATGGTTCAAGTCCCAGACCCAGGAACATGAAGAATACTCCGGGTGCATGTGCCTACATGCCCAAAATCTGGAGAGGAGAATGAAGGGACTGTAGAATGACCCTCCCTTGGAGGGGCGCCTTCTCATTTTCCCTCCCGACTCCTCTCTCTCCAGAGAGTACATGTGCCCTATAACAAATTAAAAACGAAAAAAATGACATGTCCAAAACTGGAGTCCCCTAGATTGCCTATTAGGTTGTCGGGAAAGTCAGGACGTATTTTTCTATGCAAAAACGTGTCATGACATTCCTCACAACCCAACAGAAACTCAAAACCAGGTGGGAATTGCACCAAGTGCTTCACAGACCCTTGTGCATGAGATATTTACTGAATTCCTGCACAGACTACTTGGTGTAAAAGGCAATGAGCAGCGAAGGAGACATTCTCAGCTAATCTACACATCAGCCTATCCATCAGTCTACGCGTCACTTTTCCATTTACACTGAGGAGGCGCGCTCACTGAGGATAACTAAGGAGCCCAGGTCTCAAAGCTAGAAAGCGAGAGGAGAATGAAAGCCCTGGTCCCAGACTCTGAGCTTTCAGCTGTTTCCGTCCACTGCCTCTCTAACACCGGTCTGAAGTGGTCCAAGCACTCCTTTATGTTTCTTTGTGCACAAACTTACTTGGAGTAGTGTTTGCGGTTCTTTTATTTTTTCCAGGCTTGGAAAGCCCATCTGGGTAGACAGACTTTTTCTTTCCTGAAGGTACTTTTGAATCTTTTTCACCTAAATCCAAAGAGAAAGAACTAATGAAGAATTTATAAAGACTTCTTGGGGCCGGCAGGTAGCATAGTGGCTAAGGGCGCTGGACTTCCGCATGGCTGACTGCGGTTTGAGTCCTGGACCTGGTGGCTTGCATTCTTTCTTTCTTTCTCTCTCTGGTCAAATTAAAATAAATAAATAAATAAATTTTAAAAAAAAGCCTGTGGGAGCAGCAGTTGGCGTAATGGCTATGTCGCTAGACTCCCATGTAGTTGACCATGGTTCAAGTCCCACACTTGATGGCTTAAACTCATGCCAGGTGCATGTGTGTGCGTGTCCAAGATCCCAAGAGGAGAATGAAGGAGAAAAGATTGCGGCGTGGCCATTCCCCTGGGATGTGATTTCTTCCTTTCTGTCTCTCTGTCTTTCTCTGTGAGTGCACGCGCCCTATAGCAAAAATCTCTCCAAAGAAAAGGTTTCTCATTAAGAAATACTGTAAGCAGGGCCAGCAGGTGGCATGGTGGTTACGGATACTGGACTCCCACATGGCTGACCACGGTTCAAGTCCTAGACCTGGAGGCTTGCTTTTTCACTCCCCCATCTTCCTTTCTGTGTTTCTTTCTGGAAATATTTAAAATAATAATAATAAAAAATAAAGTGAAATAAAATAATTCTTTAAAAAAAAAAGAAATACTGTAAGTTAATGCAGAGCTATGCCAAAGGTAATGGGGAAACTGACACTGGGACACCCTGTTACAACTGGCAGCTTCCTAAAGAATGACATCAGAAAACACCCGGTCCTAGGGAGTCCAGCGTAATGATTACGTTGCCGGACTCCCGTGCAGTCGAATGTGGTTTGAGTCCCGGACCCGGTGGCTGAAAACTCACTCTGTGCATATATGCGTGCATGCCCAAGATCCCTAGAGGAGAATGGAGAAGGGACTATGGTATGGCCATACCCCCTCGGGGGGCGGTGATTTCTCACTTTCTGTCTCTATATCTCTCCAGCAAGCGCACATGCCCTGTGGCAAAAATCTCTCTCTTAAAAAAAAAAAAAAAAAAAAGAAAATCCTCAGAAAAGAAAACACCAAGTCCCATTAGGTATGCAGGAACTGCGGCTTCTGGTCTGAGTGAAATCAACTTAGTTGAGAAAATTTAGGGAAGAGGTTTTGAAGGACTTAGAGACGAAGAAGGACACACATTTATCTTAATACAGATGGACAAGGCCGGGCCAGCAGGTGGTGCTGTGGCTGTGGCGCTGTCCAACCAATAGTTCAGACCCAGGCCCGGCAGCTTGAGAGCCACACTGGGCACGCGTGCATTGTGTGTGCGTCCAAAATCCTGAGAGTAGAATCGAGGCGAAGATACCGGCTTAGCCGTCCCTCTTGGGGGTGATTCCTCACTTTCCCTTTGTCTCTCTCTGGTGAGGGCATTGCCCTATGACAAAAACCTTAAAAAATAGAATAAGCTCAAAGCCTGGAAAGGTAGACTTTGCAAGCTTCCTATGCGAATCCTGACTGAAGAGGCACGTAGGCCTTTGGACGTGTCTCTGGAGTGGGCCAGAGGGGCTAAAAAGATAAAACGAGGGCTCTCTCGCTACCTCTCTAAGCGTCCAGCTGCCACTCTCATTCTGGCTTCTACATAAAGCTACCACAATGACACACACCATCTGTGTTTTGCTCTAAATTTTGCTATAACTGCAGAATACTTAGAAGTTCTAGAACACCAGGGCTGCCAGGTGGCATGGTGGTTAAGACTCTCACATTTCTGACTGCAGTTCAAGTTCTAGACCTGGTGTTTTGCTTTCTTACTTTCCCTCTCTCTCTTTCTCTCTCTCTCTCTGATCAAACTGGAGAATAATAATAAGAAATACAGTGAAATGATTATTTAAAGAAAGAAGATCTAGAACATGACATAATGATTATGTCACAGGACTCCCATGTAGTTGACCATGATTCAAGTCCCGGACCCAGCAGCTTAAAACTCACACTGTATGCGTGTGCATGGCAAAATCCTGAGAGGAGAATAGAAGAGAAAGGATTGCGGTGTGGCTATCCCCCCAGGGGGTGATTTCTCACTTTCAGTCTGACTCTCTTGGTCTCTCCAGCAAGTACATGCATCCTATGGCAAAAATCTTTCTTGAAAAAACAACAATAAAATTTTTTGGGCTGGGACCAGCAGTTAGCGTCATGGCTATGTCGCTGGACTCCCACGTAGTCGACCATGGTTCGAATCCCGGACCTGGTGGCTTAAACTCACGCCGGGCGCATGTGCGTGTGAGCCCAAGATCCCGAGAGGAGAATGGAGGAGAAGGGATTGTGGTGTGGCCATCCCCCCGGGGGGTGATTTCTCGCTTTCTATCTCTCTGTCTCTCTCTGTCTGGCGAGCACACACGCCCTATAGCAAAAAAACCTCTTCAAAAAAAGAAAGAAGAAAAAAAAAAGTTTTTGGGCCAGCAGGTGGTGCCACCGGTGGTTAAGGGCGCTGGACTCCCACATGGTTTGAGTCCTAGACCTGGCGGCTTGCTTTCTCACTCTCTCTCTCTCGCTATGTCTCTCTGGTCAAATTGTGATAAGCAAATAAATAAATAAAGTTAAAAAAGAAAAAAAAAAAAAAGAAAAGTTCTCGAATATGATGCTATGAACTGAAATGGAGTCCCAAAAGATACATAGAAATCCTAACCTCTAGTACCTATTGTATGACCTTATTTAGAAATAGGGTCAGGCGAGTCCGGTGGCTTAGTGGTTAAGTGAGCAGGATCCAACATGGCCAACAACATAAAGTTAATGGCCTAAAAAACATACCTGGAGGCTAGCAGGTGGTGTGGTGGTTAAAGGGTGCTGGACTCCCACATGGTTCGAGTCCCAGACCTGGCAGCTTGCCTTCTCACTTTCCCTCTCTCTCACTCTGTTCCTCTCTGGTCAAATTAAAATAAATAAATGAATAAAGTTAAAGAAAATAATACTATTTTTTTTTTTTTTTGGAGAGGTTTTTGCTATTGGGCACGTGAGCTTGCCAGAAAGCCAGAGAGACAGAAAGCTAGAAATCACCCCCTGGGGGGGATGGCCATGCCACAATCTCCTCTCCTCTATTCTCCTCTCAGGATCTTGGGCATGCACGCACACGCGCCTGGCATGAGTTTAAGCCACCAGGTCTGGTACTCGAACTGTGGTCGGCTACATGGGAGTCCAGTGACATAGCCATCATGCCAACTGCTGGTCCCCCAAATAAAATAATTCTTAAAAAGGAAAAATGACACACCTGATGCATGTGCATGTGTGCCCCAAATTCCTACAGAATGGAGAAGTGGTGGAGAAGGGATTGGGGTGTGGCCATGCCCTATTGGGACGCTTTCTCTCCCTCACTTTGCCAAGTACACATACCCTCTAGCAAATAAAAAAGAAGTTCTTTGCAGGGTGATCAAGTTAAAATGAGGTCATCGGAGTGGATCCTAATTTGGTATGATTGGTTTCCTGTTAAGAAGATAGAAATACACACAGAAACGCCATGTAATGACAGACACACAGACTGGTTGGTTGAGCATGCAAGCCAAAGAATCCCAGGCATTGACAACCACAAGCCAGGAAGTGGCAAGAAAGGAACTGACCCTGAGGCTCGGAGGAACATAGGCCTATTGACACTCAATGAAATGAACGTACAGGGCTACTCCCAGCAATTTTGGTTAACAGTTAGTTGGCATACCATGAATTCCACTCTTCCCTGAGGATTCTGTATTCTCCTGTGCTTGGCTCTCATCTGACAGAGAAGCAACTTCAGTTGTAGTTCTGAGATCCTGGTTTTCCTTTCTTTGATTCTGGAATTCAGTGGGATCACTTATTTTTATCTCTAAATGATCCTGCTAGAAATTTTAGAAGAAAATAAATTATTTAAATGATAAGAAGTAAACACTGCTTCCCAAACACAGGTACCAAAATGAGGGAGGAAAGGAATTAAAGGAAGAAAAGAAGACTTCTGAGTGGAGAATTTGGTTCTCTGCCTTGTCAGCTTCATGATATGGGCCTCTAGGAATAGGAGCAACTGGGGAACATCGGAAGGCATGAAAGACTAGCAAGACTAGCTCTTTTGGGCCTGCCGTGGCGTGGTGGTTAAAGGCGCTAGACTCCCACATGGCTGACCATGGTTCAAGTCCCAGACATGGCAGCTTCTTTTTTTTGGAGAGGTTTTTGTTACAGGGTGTGTGCGCTCGCCAGAGAGACAGAGAGAGGCAGAGAGATAGAAAGCAAGAAATCACCCCCCAGGGGGGATGGCCACGCCACAATCCCTTCTCCTCCATTCTCCTCTCGGGATCTTGGGCATGCATACACATACACCCGGCGTGAGTTTAAGCCACCGGTTCTGGGACTCGAACAGTGGTCGACTACATGGGAGTCCAGCAACATAGCCGTTATGCTAACTGCTGGTCCCATGGCAGCTTCTTTTCTCACTTTCTCTCTGTGTCTCTCTGGTCAAATTGAAAAATAATAATAAAGTTAAAAAAATAATTCCTTTCAAAAAAAAAAAAAAAAAGATTAGCTCTCTTAAAGCTACAACTCTGTTTAAGCTCTCTTAAAGATACACTAGCACTGAGAGACCTAGTGGTCTCTTGACCAAGGGACCTTATGAAACCAGAAGATAAAAACAGGCCTGTGTCTGTTAAAAGTTACACTTTAGGGACCAGCAGTTAGCGTAATGGCTATGTCGCTATATTTTAGGGGCTGGCAGGTGCTGTCGTGGTTAACAGCACTGGACTCCCATGTGGCCGACTGCAGTTTGAGTCCTGGACCTGGTGGCTTGCTTTCTCATTTCTCTTTCTCTCTCTTGCTTGCTCTGTCCTTGTCTAGTCAAATTAAAATAAATAAATAAAGTTAAATAATTCTTAAAAAAAAAAAAAGTTACATTTTAATGAAAGGGTAAAACAGATCTTTCTCTCTCTTGCTTGCTCTGTCCTTGTCTAGTCAAATTAAAATAAATAAATAAAGTTAAATAATTCTTAAAAAAAAAAAAAGTTACATTTTAATGAAAGGGTAAGACAGAAGTATATGGGGCCAGCAGATGGCTTATTGGTTAAAGCGCTGGATTCCCATATGACCAATTGTGGTTCAATTCCCAGACCTGGCAGTTTGAAGCTCACGCCAGGCACACGTGTGTGAGTGCCCAAGACCTTGGGAAGAGAATGAAGGAGACGGGATTATGGCATGGCCAGCCCCCTGAGGGTGATTTCTCACTCTCTTTGTGTCTCTGGTGAGTGCACACATCCTAAAGCAAAAATTTCTCTCAAAGAGTCAGAGTCTACTCAAAGCAAATGAAAGAAGCCCTGGCTATTCACATGACCACGCTGCTCAAACACAACGTGCAGAGTGATCACTAGGCCTGGGGCAAGTTAGGAAAGAGAAACGAAAAAAATAAAAAATAAAAAATGAGATGTTGGTTTCTTCTTATTTACTACGCCTTGTTTAAGTGAACGCTTAATGAGCAGTCCTATTTATTCACAAAGTATTGCATTTACTGTGTTTTTTTAGAAAGGTTTATTTAGTTTTATTAATTCATTTATTTAATTTGACCAGACACACACACATACATACACACACACACACACACACACACACACACACACACACAGAAAGAGAGGGAGAGGGAGAAAGCAAGCCACCAGGTTGGGGACTCAAACCATGGTAGGTCACGTAGGAGAGTCCAGCACCTTAACCACCACGCCACCTGCTGGCCCCTCTTTTTTATTATTATTATTATTTTGTGTGTGTGTGTGTGTGAGGTTGTTGCTATAGGGCATGTGTGCTTGCCAGAAAGACAGAGAGAGACAGAGGGACAGAAAGCAAGAAATCACTCCCCCCGCCCCAGCCCCCGGGGTGATAACCATGCCGTAATCCCTTCTCCTCCATTCTCCTCTTGGGATATTGGGCACACACGCACATGAGCCCGGCGTGAGTTTAAGCCACTGGGTCTGGGACTCAAACTACAGTCGACTACATAGGAGTACAGCAACATAGCCATTATCCCATCCACTGGTCCCTGGCCCCTTTTTACTTTTCAAAAGAATTATTTATTTAATTAGAATCAGCCTTTTTTTTTTTTTTTTTTTTTTTTTTTTTTTTTGGTGTTTTTTGTATATGGCTTGTCCACGTTGCCAGAAAGACAGAGAAAGGGAGACAGAAAATGAGAAATCACCCCCCATAGGGTATGGTCATACCACAATCCCTTTTTTCTCCATTCTCCTCTCAGGATCTTGGGCACCACACACACTCACTCAGCATGAGTTTAAGCCACCAGTTCTGGGACTTGAACCATGGTTGACTACATGGGAGTCCAGCAATATAGCCATTATGCCATCTGCTTGTCCCTGGTTTGTTATTATCTTTAATTTGACCAGAGAGAGACAGAGAAAGGGAAAATGAGAAAGCAAGCTGGCAGGTCTGGGACTCGGCCATGTGGGAATCCAGTGCCTTTAGCCACCACTCCACCCATCGGCCCTAGTACTTACTAGTATTTACTGTGTTCTTTGTGTGTGTATGTGTTTTTAATTAATTATTTATTCAATTATATTTATTCACTCATTTATTTAAATTTGACCAGAGAGAGACAGAGAGAGAGGAGGAAAGTGGGAAAGCAAACTGCCAGATCCAGGACTCGAATCGTGGTTAGCCAGGTGGGAATGCCCAGCGCCTTAACCTCCATGCCACCTGCTGGCCCCTTATGTGTTCTTAATATAAAGCACTTCCCAAGTGCCAGGCTGTGGGACACTGAGGACACTGAGGAGTAGCCTTGTGCTTTCAAGAAGCTTATAGCTCATGTTACTTAGTCACCTGACATCACAGAAATTAACACGAACGATCCCGAAGAGTATGTGAATATGGGCACACGTGGGAGCTTATCTGCAGTCTGCCACTGCCATTCACCTGGGGGTGAGAATCCCCACACAACTCCTTGCGCCTCCTCCTCGTCTTGGTGACGTGACCAGCAGGCTCATTCTCTGCTTGTTGCTGACTGCCAATTTGTATCTCAATTTCATCACAAGAAGATGCAGAAGTCTGATTTTCATCCTGAAGAGAGAGATACTGTCATGTCCTATGTGTAGAGTTATAACGCTCAGGAAGAATCAGAATTTAAACCAAATTAAAAACATATTACAGGGGGTTAGCAGATGGCATAGTGGTTACATCGCTGGACTCCCACATGGCTGAATGCTGTGGTGTCCCAGAGCCAGCGACTTGAAAACTCATGCCCGGCAAGTGTGAGTGCACACCCAAGATCGCAGAAGGGACTGTGGCATGGCCATCCCCCTGGGAGGTGATTTCTCACTTTCCCTCTTACTATCTCTGTCTCTCTCTATGGCGAGCGTACATGCCCAAGGCAAAAACCTCTGTTGGGGAGAAAAAGAAAATTGCTATTTTTAGTGCCTGTCATGTACTGAAATGGAGCTTATTTGTACTCTCATCTCATTCTCTTCCTCCTAATAGAAAATACTATTAATACTGTAGTCACTCTTTTAGTTACCTTTGCACCTTTAAATATACCTTTAAATCTTGCTCCACAGGGCAGCAGGTGGCATGGTGGTTAAGGCGCTGGACTACCACATGGCTGACAGCGGTTTGAGTCCAGACCTGGCGTTTGCTTTCTCTCTCTCTCTCACTCTGTCCCTCTCTGGTCAAATTTAAATAAATAAATAAAGTTCAATAATTCTTTTTTTAAAAAAAGAATCTTACGGGACCAGCAGTTGGCGTAATGGCTATGTCACTGGAGTCCCATGTAGTCAACTGCTGTTCGAGTCCTGAACCCGGTGGCTTAAACTCATGCCAAGTCCGTGTGCGTGCGTGCCCAAGATCCCGAGAGGAGAATGGAGGAGGAGGGATTGCGATGTGGCCGTCCCCCCTGGGGGGTGATTTCTCACTTTCTGTCTCCCTGTTTCTCTCTGTCTTTCTGGCAAGTGCACGAGCCCTACAGCAAAAACCAATCAAAAAAGAAAAAAAACAATCTTGCTCGGCAGCCACAGGCTACACACTGTAATGCACAGATACTAGCACCTTCTTGTCCCTTCTACTTACCCACTTCTGTCTCCAGGAATTGAGGTCGATAAAGTTAGTCCATTAATAATCTTAATGAAATCATCTGTTCCTTATCTACCCAGCTGATAAAGAGCTGATGAATCAAGGTGGGCTCGCCAGGTGGTGTGGTCATTGAGGCATGGGACTCCTACATGGCTGACCTGGCGGCTTGAAAATCACACCAGGTCTGTGTGCACGTGTTCCCCAAATTCCAGGAGAACAGAGAAGGGACTGTGGTATGGCCACCCCTCTGGGGGGTGATTTCTCACTTTCCCTCTCACTACCACTCTCCTATGAGTGCATATGCCTTATGGTGAAAATCTTAAAAAAATAAAAAGTCCTGGCCATAATGAAGCATTCATTGATGCATCTAGGGTCAAGCCTTATCAAAGGCTTTAAGGTGAACCTGAAGCCGCCATGACATCTCTCGTCAGCAGTGGTTTACAGCTGACAAGTCACTTGCACAATCCATTTCATTTGATTCTCACAACACTCAACTGAGCGGAGCAGACATTACTTCCATTTTAAGGAAGAGGAGTTTGAGTATTCTGAAAATACAAAGAAAGAAATGACAGTTGCTACTTATCCTTAGGTCTTTCAAATTCCGTTCCCTCCCTACATATCGCACTCTTTCTTATCATATTTAGCTACTAGTACTTAACCTTGCATTTGTATAAGGACATCTCATTTAGGGCCGGCAGGTGGCGTGGTGGTTAAGGGCACTGGACTCCCACGTGGCCGACCATAGTTTCAGACCCAGACCTGGTGGCTTGCTTTCTCACTTTCTCTCTCTCTTCCTCTCCCTCTCTGGGAAAATGAAAACAAATAAATAAAGTTAAATAAAATTCTTTTTTTTTTTTTTTTTGGAGAGGTTTTCGCTATAGGGCGCATGTGCTCGCCAGACAGATAGAGAGTCATAGAGGCGGAAAGAGAGAAATCACCCCCCAGGGGGATGGTCACACCGCAATCCCTTCTCCATTCTCCTCTTGGGATCTTGGGCGGGCATGCATGCACACGTGCCCGGTGTGAGTTTTAAGTCACCAGGTCCGGGACTCGAACTGCGGTCGACTACGTGGGAGTCCAGTGACATAGCCATTACGCCAACTGCTGGTTCCCTAAAATACTCTTTAAAAAGATTTAAAAAAATCTCATTTAAAAGATTACTTGCCACAAATGAGAGTTGCCATTCATAATAAATACTTCCTGTGAAAGGATTCAGTCCCTGGCACATAATTATTTTAAAGAATTCTTTTATTTAATTTTATTGTTTTATTAAAATTTTATTTTTAATTAATTAATTTTACATTCATTCTCTGAGCAGTGTCACAGCATACAAAATGTGATTTTCCATTAAGAATATACTGCATAGTGGCTTAATCAAACACATTATTGTAGAAACTTTTCCATTTCTAGTTTAATATATATACATGTGTATATATATATTTCCCCCTATTTCTCACCCTCTTCCATTTCCCACCCTCCTTCCACACTACCTCTGGTGTCTACAGTTGTTTTCCATTCCTCCCCCCTCCCACATTTTATTGATTCACAAAATTTCTTAAATAATCTAATTACTTTCAATAGCAAGTTCAGCTGGTATATACACATCTGTGAATACACGTCTGACTTTAGGTGTGAAACTGAGTAGAATGAATATACTATAAAGTAGCACCTGATGCTATATAACTTACTATGGTCATTAAATAGGTACTTTATAATATATATTTTTTAATTTCAAGAAGAGTAGTTTTGGGAACCAGCAGTTAGCGTAATGGCTATGTCGCTGGACTCCCACATAGTCGACCGCGGTTCGCGTCCTGGACCCGGTGGTTTAAAACTCACGCCGGGCGCGCGTGCGTGCGTGCCCAAGATCCCGAGAGGAGAGTGGAGGAGAAGGGATTGCGGCGTGACCATCCCCCCTGGGGGGAAAAAAAAGAAGAGTAGTTTTAGCTTTAATAAATCAAAATCAAAGAAATGCTAAGAGACCTTTGCTTAAAACTCAAAGCCAGGAAACGGGTTAGGAATCTGTTAAAACAGTAGGTACATGAACCTATCAGCAGTTCAAGACAAAAAAAAATCCTTAAAACCGGAAAACAAAGCCAACAAGAAAATCAGCAATGTTTTAGTCAAAAGTCATAAGATTCTCTTTCACCAGGTCAGTCTCATGTACTTAATCTATCTTCTGTTGTGCTCTGATCTTCCCAATTAAATTCTGTGATAAAATACTCAACTCCAAACTTGTTTCTATGATTAAATTGGTCATTTTTTTTAGTCTTCAAACTCTTATTTCTGTATGTCTGTATTTGATTTTCCTGGTCTAGCACTCCCTTGAGAACTTCTTGGAGAGCTGGTCTGGTGCTGGTGAATTGTTTATTTTCTTCCCTGTGAAGGATAATCTTGCCAGGTGCAGTATTCTTGGTTGAAATTGCTTTTCCCTCAACACCTTGAATATATTTTCTCATTCTTTTCTTGCTCACATTGTTTCCGATGAGAGGTCCGCTGTTAGCCTGATGGGATGTCCTTTGAGGGTAACTTGATGTTTCTCTCTTGCCAATCTTACTATCTTGTCTTTGTGGTTTTGGTCAACCTGGCTATAATGTGCCTTGGAGAAGATCTTTCTGGGTTGATTCTATTTGATTCTATTGGGGTCCTTTGTATTTCGTGGGGCAGGATCTTTGAATGCCTCTCTTGGTTTGGAAAATTTTCTTCCAGGATTTCATGGAATAGATTACCAATTATCCAGATGTTTGGATGTTTTTGGTATCTAGTATTTCTTGTATGTTATTCTCATTATTTTTGATAATTTTCTTAGTCTTTGTGGTGGATTTTTCTAGGCCAGAGATTCTATCTTCTACATCTGAGATTAGATTTTTGTATGATCTAGTCTGCTTTTAATATTTTCAAGGGAGCCTTTGACTTCCTCTATTATAACCTTCAACTCTAACCATTCCATGTGATTCTTTTTTATGGTGCGTATTTCTTCTTTCAGGTCTTACAAGAATTTCCTCACTTCCTGGAACTCATTGGCTCCTTTCTCTTGCCTCTTCGGCAGTACATTGTCTATTTCTCTTCCATCTCTGTTAGCTTTGTCACTATGAATATTCTAAATTCTTTATCTGACATTTCTGTGAGTTTCACTGTACTATCTGAGGATTAAGAGGAATTATTATTTTCCCTTGGAGGAGAGGTATTTTCTTGCTTTCTCATATTTCTTGTGCCCCTGGGTAATTTCTGGTCATCTGATGGATTGTGCAATTCTTCCTAATTCTTGAAGTTCAATTCGGGCATTCAGAGGTGAACAGGAGGAGGTGATTTGCAATCTCTCTTCCATTCCATTTTTCACTCTTTGTGCATCAAATTCAGTGGGAATTGAGGAATATTCTGTAATTGTATTCAGAAGTTTGGATCCTGTTCACTTGGACCTGTCTAGACACTCAGTGCATGGAGGCCACTAGAAATGATTCCGGAGGGAGAAGTCACAGCAGAAAATCTTCATTCTTAGTCAATGAAAGTGATGTTTCAGCTCAAGTTCAGCAGCCATCTCAGGATGGGCCTGGGTTTGTGCCTTTCCTAATAGAAATGAATCTGGAGGGAGAAGTCTCAGCAGAAAATCTTCATTTTTAGTCAATGAAAGCAATGTTTCACAGCTCAAGTTCAGTAGCTATTCTCAGCTATTTAACTTTATTTATTTATTTAAATTTGACCAGATAGGACAGAGAGAGAGTGACAGAGAGAAAGAGAAAAAAAGTAAGCTGCCAGATCTGGGACTTGAACAGTGGTTGGCCACGTGGGCGTCCAGCACCCTTAACCACCATGCCACTTTCTGGCCTCCCAGAAATTGCTCATTAATAATTATGATGGTTTTGCAAGGTGATGATGAAAACGTAACTCACCTGATTCTCATTTTCTTTTCTTGCTTCTTGTTTAAGGTGAGCTTTCAAGGCTTTTAGCAATTTGGCTGCCTGCAGAAGAGAACCTATCATTAGGGACAACATCAAAAAAGGAGGATATGGTGAACATTTTCTGCTGCTCTAATATTCATCAAATGTACTCTGGTCATCCGCAGGACTAAAACTATGACCTAGACGTAATCAGCCCCTGCCCTCAAGGATTTCACACCTGAGTGGGAGAGAGGCAATCCGGTAGTAAGTGCCCGAGCAAGGAAGCTCAGGCTCCAGTGAGAACAAGAGTGGACTTGGTCATCACACTTGGTACTGCTAGCATAGACACCCCAGTTCCTCTAGAAAAAAGTTTTATTACTTCCAGAGGTTGACAGGGTCTTCTTTTTTATTGGAGAGGTTTTTGCTATAGGGCGCGTGTGCTCACCAGACAGACAGAAAGTGAGAAATCACCCCCCCCAGGGGGGATGGCCACGGCACAATCCCTTCTCCTCCATTTTCCTCTCGGGATCTTGGGCACGCACACACACGCGCCCGGTGTGAGTTTTAAGCCACCAGGTCTGGGACGCGAACCGCAGTCGACTACGTGGGAGTCCAGTGACATAGCCATTACGCTAATTGCTGGTCCCCATGGGTCTTCTTGACACAATCTTCCCCCAGGCCATGCAGCCAGCCAGAATCAGGCACGCTGAAGCCCATTCTAAGATAAAGACATGATGTCTCTAGCTGCTGAGGATCTGAAGGATGAAGAGGGGAGAAACATAGGGACGGGGCAGAGAAATAGCATGGACAGGCAAGGAGTGGAGTCTGAAGCACCTACGTTATGTGGCTGGAGCACAGAGCTGTGGGAGGAGATGGTGGGATAATGCCGGGAAAGTGGGCAGGCCTTGTAAAACTCCCAGGGCAAAGGGCAGGCTCTGAAGAGTCTGCGGCAGGACAGCCGGCGTCCTGTTCGGTGTTACTCAGAACTGTCTCTGGCTGTACTAAGTGCAGGATGCACGTGATGGGATGAGACTGAAGACAGCCATGGTTAGCAGGCTGTGGCAGGAAATGAGGTGATGGTAGCCTGAACTAGAGCAAGGCTAAGGCAGGAAAGGCGGAGTCAAAACCTTCTTAGGAGGTAACAACTCAGTAGACACCTGTGAGTTGGAGAACAAGGAAACTTTGTCATGCCTGGATTTCTGGCTTGGGTAGTTAGGGGAGAATGGCTAAATCTTAGGCCTATAGAAAAGTCAAAACAGTGTTATAAACACTCACCCCATGAAATCATCCATCATTAATACTATCTCCTATTAGCTTTCTCTATATTTATATTTCTTGCCAAAATATATAGAGTTAAGGTCCAGACATCATATTTTTCTACTTAATACAAGAGCCACAACTCCTAAAACCAAGGGGGTACTTTTCCTATATAAACTCTAATACATTATCGTACCTAGGAGTAGTTAACTTTCCCCATCTCACCTACTGCATAACCCATACCAAAATTGCCTTTGTTGTCTCCAACTTGAGTTGTTTTCTTTCTCTTTCTTTAATTGCCAGATGGCTGTGTGCTCACAGAGAGGCAGACAACTCTCCCAATAGGATGCAGTCACGCTGCAACCCTTTCTTCTTCATCTCTTTGGGATTTGGGACACACGTGCACACATGCCCAGAGTGTTTTTCAAGCTGCCAGGGCTGGGATCTGAGCTGCCGTCAGTCATGTAGGAGCCAGCTCCCTTAACCATTAGTCTACAGGGCCAGTCCTCGTCCTGTTGGAATTTAGGCACACACACACACACACACATGCCCAGTGACTTTCAAGCTCCTGGGGCTGGGATATGAACCAGTGGTTGGCCACGTGAAACCTGACTCCTTTAACCAGAAGACCAGGAGCCTAGATTTTAGTTTAGATACGATTAGAGGGCGCCTAGCAGAAAAATGTGTTCTGTGTTTCACATGTCACTCGGACTACCCAGAGAACATGACTGTGAAGCAAGAATACAGGCAGGAAGCATAGTAGGGAGACTGAGGCAGGGGCAGGAGACGAAGTGCTGTGGCCCAGGTTTGCGTCTCTGGAGATGGTGCCAGAGGTCCAATTTCAGATGTAGCTGGGACACAGTGACATGGATGTGGGTGCAGGCAGAGAAGGGGAGGAATGGAGGGTGATCTAAACTGGGCCCAAACCATGTAGTAAGACGGAGACAGAGACCACAGATGTTTGGAACTGACCGTGCTGTTGAACAGGCATTTAAATACTCGACTCAGCAGCTCAGGGTAGAGGTTCTACTGCAGATGCAGTTTTGGGATGCATTAGCTTCCAGACACGTTGAAAGTTATGGGAGTGGGTAAGATGACAAGGGCGAGAACACAGAGAAAAGGCCAAGGAGCCGACCTCTGGGACTCCTCCTCCAGAGATGTGGCTGAGGGAGAGTCAGCCAGGGAGACTGTCAGGAAGTGCTAGTGAGGGGGGAGAAAATGGAACATCAGACAAGTCTACAAAAAAAAAAGGAGTCTGAGCCGAGGGGAGTGTCCTTTGTGGCAAATGCTGCTGATGTGCAGGGGTGAGGATACGGAAGAGCAGAGTAAGTTGGAACCGGCAGTTACCATAATGGCTATGTCGCTGGACTCACATGTAGTCGACCGCAGTTCGAGTCCCAGACCCGGTGGCTTAAATTCATGCTGGGCGCGTGTGTGTGCGTGCCCAAGATCCCGAGAGGAGAATGGAGGAGAAGGATTGCGGCGTGGCCATCCCCCCTGGGGTGTGATTTCTCGCTTTCTGTCTCTCTGGCCAAGTGTATGTGCCCTATAGCAAAAACCTCTTCAAAAAAAAGAGCAGAATAAGTAGAAAAGAACAGAAACATGGGGCAGGATACAGGAAGATGATGTGGGCTCAAGAGGTTTTTTTTTTTTGTAAGGATGATATTTAAAACATGATTGCATGAAGTCGACTTTCTCTTCTTGCAGTGTCTGCTCTACCTGCTGTGGCTGTCTGAGGAGAACAGATTTCCATCAACAAGTGCTTTGGAGGATTTCAGAAAGTTTTTGAACATGACAGTGTTGAACTGAAGTGCAAAATGAAATTTGCTATGTACGTACCACCAAAGGCAGAAACTGGAAAGTACCCTGCATTACACTGGCTGTCTGGTTTAACTTGCACAGAGCAAAATTTTATATCGAAATCTGGTTACCATCAAGCAGCTTCAGAATACGGTCTTACCGTCATTGCTCCAGATACCAGCCCTCGTGGCTGTAATATTAAAGAAGATGACAGCTGGGACTTCAGCACTGGTGCTGGGTTTTATGTGGATGCCACTGAAGATCTTTGGAAAACTAACTATATGGGACAAACAGCGTAATGGCTATGTCGCTGAACTCTCATGTAGTTGACCGCGGCTCAAGTCCTGGACCCAGGGGCTTAAACTCACTCCGGGCGCGTGTGTGTGCGTGCCCAAGATCCTGAGAGGAGAATGGGGGAGAAGAGATTGCGGCGTGACCATCCCCCCTAGGGGGTGATTTCTCGCTTTTTGTCTCTGCTCGGTCCGTCTGGCGAGCCCACACACTCTATAGAAAAAAAAAAAAAAAAGAAAAAAAAAAACTCTCCCCCAAAATATTGTATTAACCCACCTATTGTCTAGGAGATCAGGTGCCTCAAGAAGAGTGCTAGGTGTTCGGAGGAGCATCTACCTTGCAGTAACCTTTCAGAGTTAATTGTGGGGCCTTAATGTAAGCCAGTGCCTGGACTCAGGTGAGAAGCCTCTACATAATTCTCTTGCCAATGACTTTTTTCTGGTGCATTATTTTAGCACTGCCGAGAAGCCACTGTAAATAATAATTCTAAATAATTATTCAGCAACTCCTATCTAAAATGTACTGCACTGAGTGCTATAAAGACTCCGAGGTCAATGGATGAATCCCTGTTCCACATGTATACACAAATAACCAAATTGCAAGGTGAAGCCCTGCAAGGGCTAAATGAATATAGATGACCATCAACGAGGCACTGACACCCCCCCCCACACACACACACACTGTCAGGAATCTGAGTATAGTGGGCCCAGCATGATGGTTAAGGGTGCTAGACTCCCACCACAGTTCGTCCTGGACCAGGCAGCTTTCTCTCTTTCTTTCTCTCTCTCCCTGCCTCTCTCTCTCTCTCTCTCCTCCTCTCTGGTCAAATTTTTAAAAAGTAAATGAAGTTAGATAAAGTAATTAAAAAAAAAAAATCTGGGAACCAGCAGTTGGCAAAATGGCTATGTCACTGGACTCCCATGTAGTCAACCAAGGTCTGAGTCCTGGACCTGGTGACTTAAACTCAGCCTGGGCCTGTGTGCGTTCGTGCCCAAGATCCTGAGAGGAGAATGGAGAAGGGATTGCGGTGTGGCCATCCTCCTTGGGGGGTGATTTCTCGCTTTCTGTCTGTCTCTCTCTGTCTTTCTGGCAAGCACAAGCACCCTGTAGCAAAAATCTCTCTAAAAAAAAAAAAAAGAATCTGAGTGCCTGGAAGTTAGCATAATGGCTAGG